>NC_090261.1:42430028-42457528 GCF_037325665.1 Littorina saxatilis
ATCGATCTAAAAATAGCAACTTGCTGGGCCCTTTGCCGCCAACAGACACTGTTTGGCCTGTAGGTAAAATGTACAATGTATTTTCTGATTTGTGCACAAAAGCTTTTTTTCTTTTTTCTTTTTTTTAACATAACAATGTTTAATGTCACTGTATGTTTAAAAGACCATGGTCATATTTGTAAAAAAAATGTTAAATTAGAAAATAAATAACATTTTGGTTCATGATTTTTCCTACACCTGTGCTAAAAATAAGAAATAAAAATGTCGGGTATATAAGTCACTCAAATACAGCTAGGAATGAATGGCTCGGTTTGAGTTTGTTGCAGTTGACCCTGCACAATGCGACTTATCATGTTTTTGTTGAACAATTTTGACGTCACCCCTCCCATAGGGTGACGTATTTCACAACTTCCTGTGTTACACAAACTCTGTGATGACCAATTTTGACGTCACCCCTCCCATAGGGTGACGGATTTCACAACTTTCTACAGATGAACAATTTTGACGTCACCCCTCCCATAGGGTGACGGATGTCACAACTTCCTGTGTACACAAACTGATGACGTATTTCACAACAAAATGGCGCTGCCCATGGTCAACCTCTAAACTATCCGTATAGAATGGGGGCGTCCTCGCCCCCATAAAAAGCGGTCGTTCATGGAGAAATCCTTACTTGCCCACTGCTGTTCAGTTACTTCCGTTGGCCAGTTAATGCCTGTACAAACGTATATATGACGCTTTTGGTCGTATTTATTTCGCTCAGGACTAGGAGCTAAAGTAATAGGCATGTATTGTTGCTGTTGCAGCAGTTAGCTTACGGACGACCATAGTAACAGGGATGAACACAGTTTAGTTTTTGCATCTTTTTGTATTAGCTGCAGGACGACCATAGTAACAGGGATGAACACAGTTTAGTTTTTGCATCTTTTTGTATTAGCTGCAGGACGACCATAGTAACAGGGATGAACACAGTTTAGTTTTTGCATCTTTTTGTATTAGCTGCAGGACGACCATAGTAACAGGGATGAACACAGTTTAGTTTTTGCATCTTTTTGTATTAGCTGCAGGACGACCATGGTAACAGGGATGAACACAGTTTAGTTTTTGCATCTTTTTGTATTAGCTGCAGGACCCCCGCACAATAATAATGAAAAAAACACAAAAATGGTCGCTTCTAAATGACATCAAGCGTACAGTGGTACCTGAAATGCAAGGCCCCTTGGACAAGAGGACAAATCCATAAAAAGGATGTACATTTTCTCAGTGTAGTCCCTCCGTCTTTCCGAACACAACATCTTGAATTTGGGACACTGTTCTTGAATTTTACCAACTCTTGAATTTTACCAACTCAACTACAGTATTCTCTCTCTGTCTCTGTCTCTGTCTCTCCCTCTTTCTTTCTCTCTCTTCAGTGTGTGTGTGTGTGTGTGTGTGTGTGTGTGTGTGTGTGTGTGTGTGTGTGTGTGTGTGTGTGTGTGTGAGTGTGTGTGTGTGTGTGTGTGTGTGAGAGTGTGTGTGTGTGTGTGTGTGTGTGTGTGTGTGTGTGTGTGTGTGTGTGTGTGTGTGACTGAGTTGCAGCTGGGCAGTTAAATAAAGGCTATAATTAATCTCTCTGATGTCCACGGTTTGATCCATGTTTGTTTTGTCTGTCTTTTGTGAACATTCGCTCAGTTATAAATTTATATTGACTAAATTTGCCTTAACCTTTCAAGCGAGCAGAGTGGCCGCAGGGATAAGAGCTACAGAATGCAAACACTGTTAACTCCAAAGTCGTTGGTTCGAATCCCACTCCAATCAATATTTTTCTGTGTGTTTGTGTACGTATCTGTCCCGGCTGTGCTGCAAATCCGGTGACAGTGTGAGAATGGTGGTGCCAGACCGATGTCATGGTAGGAACGGTGGTGCCAGACCGGTGCCAGGGTAGGAATGGTGGTGCCAGACCGGTGCCAGGGTAGGAATGGTGGTGTCAGACCGGTGCCAGGGTAGGAATGGTGGTGCCAGACCGGTGCCAGGATAGGAATGGTGGTGCCAGACCAATCTCATGGTAGGATTGGTAGTGCCAGGGTAAGAATAGTAGTGCCAGACCGGTGCCAGGGTAGGAATGGTGGTGCCAGACAGATGCCAGGGTAGGAATGGTCGTGCCAGACAGATGCCAGGGTAGGAATGGTCGTGCCAGACAGTTGGCAGGATAGGAAATGTAGTGCCAGACAGATGGTGGTGCCAGACCGGTGCCAGGGTGAGAATGGCGGTGGCAGACCGATCTCATGGTAGGATTGGTGGTGCCAGGGTAAAAATAGTGATGCCAGACCGGTGCCAGGGTAGGAATGGTGGTGCCAGACCGATGCCAGGGTAGGAATGGTGGTGCCAGACAGATGGCAGTATAGAAAATATTGTGCCAGACAGATAGCAGGGTAGGAATAGTGGTACCAGACTGATATCAGGATAAGAATGATTGTGCCAGACAGATAGCAGGGTAGGAATGGTGGTGCCAGACAGATAGCAGGGTAGGAATGGTGGTGCCAGACAGATAGCAGGGTAGGAAAGGTGGTGCCAGACAGATGTCAGGATAGGAATAGAGGTACCAGACAGATGTGAGGATAGGAATGGTGGTGCCAGACAGATAGCAGGGTAGGAATGGTGATGCCAGACAGATAGCAGGATAGGAATGGTGGTGCCAGACAGATGTAAAGATAGGAATGGTGGTGCCAGACAGATAGCAGGGTAGGAATGGTGGTGCCAGACATATGTTAGGATAGGAACGGTGGTGCCAGACAGATGTAAGGATAGGAATAGTGGTGCCAGACAGACAGCAGGGGAGGAATGGTGGTGCCAGATATATGCAAGTATAGGAATGGTGGTGCCAGGAGAGATGTCAGGATAGGACTGGTGGGGCCAGACAGATGTAAGGATAGGAATGTTGGTGCCAGACAAATACCATGGAAGGAATAGTGGTGCCAGACAGAAGTCAGGGTAGGAATGGTGGTGCCAGACTGATAGCAGGGTAGGAATGGTGGTGCCATACAGATGTCAACATATGAATGATGGTGCCAGACAGACAGCAGGGTAGGAATGGTGGTGCCAGACAGATGTCAGGATAGGAATGGTGGTCCCAGACATACAGCAAGGTAGGAATGGTGGTGCCAGACAGATGCCATCGTAGGAATGGTGTGCCATACAGATACCATGGAAGGAATGGTGGTGCCAGACAGATAGCACGGTAGGAATGGTGGTGCCAGACAGATAGCAGGTTAGGAATGGTGGTGCCAGAGAGATGGCAGGATGGGAATGGTGGTGCCAGGCAGATGTCAAGATAGGAATGGTGGTGCCATACAGATACCATGGTAGGAATGGTGGTGCCAGACAGATAGCAGGATAGGAATAGTGGTGCCAGACCGATTTCATGGTGGGATTGGTGGTGCCAGACAGAGTCAGGATAGGAATGGTGGTGCCAGACAGATAGCAGGGTAGGAATGGTGGTGCCAGACAGATAGCAGGTTAGGAATGGTGGTGCCAGACAGATAGCAGGGTAGGAATGGTGGTGCCAGACAGATAGCAGGGTAGGAATGGTGGTGCCAGACAGATAGCAGGGTAGGAATTGTGGTGCCAGACTGATAGCACGGTAGGAATGGTGGTGCCAGACTGATAGCACGGTAGGAATGGTGGTGCCAGACTGATAGCACGGTAGGAATGGTGGTGCCAGACAGATAGCAGGATAGGAATAGTGGTGCCAGACCGATTTCATGGTGGGATTGGTGGTGCCAGACAGAGTCAGGATAGGAATGGTGGTACCAGACAGATAGCAGGTTAGGAATGGTGGTGCCAGACAGATAGCAGGTTAGGAATGGTGGTGCCAGACAGATAGCACGGTAGGAATGGTGGTGCCAGACTGATAGCAGGGTAGGAATGGTGGTGCCAGGCAGATGTCAAGATAGGAATGGTGGTGCCATACAGATACCATGGTAGGAATGGTGGTGCCAGACAGATAGCAGGATAGGAATAGTTGTGCCAGACCGATTTCATGGTGGGATTGGTGGTGCCAGACAGAGTCAGGATAGGAATGGTGGTGCCAGACTGATAGCAGGGTAGGAATGGTGGTGCCAGACAGATAGCAGGGTAGGAATGGTGGTGCCAGACAGATAGCAGGGTAGGAATGGTGGTACCAGACAGATAGCAGGTTAGGAATGGTGGTGCCAGACTGATAGCAGGGTAGGAATGGTGGTGCCAGACAGATAGCAGGGTAGGAATGGTGGTGCCAGACAGACAGCAGGGTAGGAATGGTGGTGCCAGACAGAGAGCAGGGTAGGAATGGTGGTGCCAGACAGATAGCAGGTTAGGAATGGTGGTGCCAGACTGATAGCAGGGTAGGAATGGTGGTGCCAGACAGATAGCAGGTTAGGAATGGTGGTGCCAGACAGATAGCAGGGTAGGAATGGTGGTGCCAGACTGATAGCAGGATAGGAATGGTGGTGCCAGACAGATAGCACGGTAGGAATGGTGGTGCCAGACTGATAGCAGGTTAGGAATGGTGGTGCCAGACTGATAGCAGGATAGGAATGTTGATGCCAGACAGATGTCAGGTTAGGAATGGTGGTGCCAGACAGATAGCAGGATAGGAATGGTGGTGCCAGAGAGATAGCACGGTAGGAATGGTAGTGCCAGACTGATAGCAGGGTAGGAATGGTGGTGCCAGACAGATAGCAGGGTAGGAATGGTGGTGCCAGACAGATAGCAGGGTAGGAATGGTCAGGTGCCAGACAAATAGCAGGTTAGGAATGGAGGTGCCAGAAAGATAGCAGGTTAGGAATGGTGGTGTCGGAAAGATAGTAGGGTAGGAATTTTTGGTTCCAGACGGATGCCAGGGCACGAACACACACAAAAATATTGACGGGAGTGGGATTCGAACCCACGACTTGGGAGTTAACAGTGTTTGAATACTGTTGCTCTTATCCCCGCGGCCACTCTGCTAGCTTGGTGGTTTGAGGCAAATTAGTCAATATAAAGTTATTACTGAGTGAATGTTCACTAAAGATGGACAAAACAAACATGGATCAAACCGTGGACGACAGAGAGATTATAACATTTATTTCACTGCTCAGCTGCCTGTGTTGGTGGTTGCAATAGACATACTGACTCAGTAACACACACACGTGCACACACACACACGCACACACACACACACACACACACACATCGCTCAATCAGTTATATGGTATAAAAGGACACTCTGGGCTGATTGTGTTTGGTTGGTCTCTTCTTTTGGTAGTGCAATAGCGTTAATTATGGATTGTTGTTATCATCATTTACATAAAAACTTATCTGTTAATCCAAACAATGATATACTTACTGTGATGTTCTTAACTACACTTTAACATGGACTGTATGTATGTATGTATGTATGTATGTATGTATGTATGTAGGTATGTATGTATGTATGTAGGTATGTATGTAGGTATGAATGCATGTGTGTTGGTGTGTCGGTGTGTCATGTGTGCAAGTAAAAAGGGTATTGTAGTTGTACATATATTACTTTAGATATTTTTTTTTTGTTATCATGGGTTTTATGAATTTCTTCTCTTATTCTTTTATAATTATTAATTAACTAGCAGTTAAGCCCGGCTTCGCCCGGGAGTAAGCGGAGCCCTGTAGCAATTTAAGACGCTCGCTATCCCATTATCATTAGCTTTACCTCCTTTGTTTGGATACAAAAAAAAGAGTTATCTCCCTTACCTTCTAGAAATTTCCGGAACTGTCCAGTTAATTTTTCATTCTTCATTTCTTCCCCTCATAGGAGCAATAGCGAGTCTCTAATATCACTGGCATGATGTGCTTGCTACAGGTGAACAGTAGGCACTGAACTGGTCTTGCACCATATAGGCTGTATTCAATAAATGGGAGGTCCATAATCTGAGAAAGGAAACAATGAATCAAGAAACTAAAACCCAGGTGCACATCTGCGGCACCTAGGGAGTGTACGTGCACACTATCTTGTTCCTGCCTCTTGCCATCTCAGAGGTATGGCGACCACAGACAAAAAAGAGTTATCTCCCTTACCTTCTAGAAATTTCCGGAACTGTCCAGTTAATTTTTCATTCTTCATTTCTTCCCCTCATAGGAGCAATAGCAAGTCTCTAATATCACTGGCATGCTGTGCTTGCTACAGGTGAACAGTAGGCACTGAACTGGTCTTGCACCATATAGGCTGTATTCAATAAATGGGAGGTCCATAATCTGAGAAAGGAAACAATGAATCAAGAAACTAAAACCCAGGTGCACATCTGCGGCACCTAGGGAGTGTACGTGCACACTATCTTGTTCCTGCCTCTTGCCATCTCAGAGGTATGGCGACCACAGACACACACACAGACAGACAGACACTCTCTTTTATTTATATGTATAGATAGATGACCTATATGTGCTGATGACCAATTTAATTTCCTTTGTTGGATCAATAAAATGTTATGAGTTATGAGTTATGAGTTATGATTCCAAGGGTGTCTTCTCATCGTGGAACCCCATTTTTAGACACGCCCCCCCCCCCCCCCCCCCCTCACCCCACAACCCATTTATGACCTCCCCCTGTTAATGCATGCCATATATTCTCATATTTTCTGTTCATTAACCCTTAATCATTTGCCTCCATTTCAAGACTCCCTCCCTTTGCAGGCGTGATTTTCTCAGATTTTTTGCGGTTTTAAATGGTAACTGTGCTACAGTCTTTCAGTTTTATCTTTTATTTAAATTTTTTTTGGGCAACACCAGTTTATTTTTCCTGGAGGTTTTTATTTCCGTGAGGACGTAGATACTGGTTTAGTAGTAAGTACATGATCTTAGTACATGTAACTGTATGCGTTTTGTCTGAGCAGTTCATTGTAGAGGTTGAATTGCTTGGTTGCTGCTTAAAAACGCTTACACACAGTGCACTGTGCAATTAGCAAGCACGATGATAGAACAGTGTAAAAAGTATTTTTGTTCTTATTTTTCTCTTACAATAAAATTACATGCTAGTATTTAAAAGCTCCCTTTTTAAATTATTGTCATTGTTTTTGTATTTATTTATTCAGCATTTTTTTGCTTGGAGAGAAATTATTACATGTTGTTATTCTTAATTGGAAAACGTTAGAAAAAAAAAAGAAAAAAAATACATGAAACACACTGATAAAAACAGACACCAACACAACACGGCTAACTTTCATACCAACAAAAGCCCGGTAGTACTACACTATAGCGAGACCTAAAGGATCTAAAATTGAGCGGGTTGAAGCGTATGTATGCAAGAAAAGAGGAAAATAAGCAGTCCAAACCACACAACACACACTCCTCTAAAAAATAGAACGAAAGAACATTTAGAGAAATAGAGAGACACTGACACACCAAAAACTGAAAAAATGGCACACCCAAAAAAGAGAACAAGAGAAGAGAAAACATCTAGTTCAACAGCATATTTATTATTTTCCAGGATAACAATGGAAGAGAGAGAGCATAGCATAAAAGAATACAACATTGCAGGTAGAAACCCAAACCAATCTCCCTTCAACCATCCTGGTATATATAACAACATCAAAGATGTATATAAATCAAACATACATATGTATGGTATGCAAATAAAAAAAGGGATATTGTAAAAGAGAAAACACAGATTTTCTTCTCTTTCGTAAAACGACGTATGCACAAAATCTGAACATAAATGAGAATGCGATGTAGGATTACAAAAAATAAAAAAATTCCCATTGTTACAAGAAATACTTGGAGACTCTTGGTGAGATTACTGAATATTAAGATCAAAACTGTCGATAGTTTTCATTCATGTCTGTCTTTGTGCTTTAAATGGGACAGTTACATTTTCCCTCTGCATGGTCACATGATTTGTTGTAAATATTGGTCCATTGGAAGTAATCAGACAAAACAAAATAATTAACCGAAAAGAAATGATCTCTCACATGATCAAGTTTCATTCCTCTGTGCCAGTTTTAAACTGTGGTCACACAAAAAAAGAAAAAGAAAAAGAAATGTTAACCATTCCCATTTAGGAAACGAAATCCGGTACAGCTTCATTCACAAAAGGATATTTTTCTCATCTGTCTTATTTCATTTCAACTATTTCCTTAGTCCATTTCTTTTAACTGGTCATCTTAAAACTTCTTCGTTAATATTTCTGTCATTTAGAAGGAAACAAACAAATTTGCAAATGAAGAAGTAAAGTTCACAGGAAGACCTTCTACAAACAAATTCATTCACAAAATGCTTCTTCTCACCATTTACAATTCCACTAAAAGAAACTCTTAAGTGTAATGTTTCTAACAGGCTGTTAATATGGAAACAAAATTCCTGGATGAACATTCTGTTACTGTTCCTGGCTCTAGCACTGATCTCGTAAATGGCTTTTACTGTTTCAGCTGAGCTTTACATGAAGATTACACCGTGAACTAAAAACTTGTTATCACTAGTTCTTCCAGTATTCGTGAGGCATGATACTAATACTCATTGTCATACTTGCTGATGAAGCTAGCTGTTAACCCTGCAGATAATACTTTTGTTCTGATAGTTATGGTTCATAGTACAAAAAACAAAACAAAACAAAAAATACTCCTATGCCACAAAATAGAAGTGAATTTCTTAACTATGTGTATCTATATTAAATTTCAGTTAAAATGATGAGAGAGAGAGACCTTTTCACAGGGTCGGTCCTAGAGCAAAATGTCAGGTCATAAAATGTTAGGTCACAGCTTTAGTGCCAGGTGTCTTTGAAAGTTGCCAGACACATTACAGGTCATGTAAATGCATTAACCTCAGGTCAGTTTCCTTAAAAGGGAGTTCTGGGGTGAAGTGCACGAGAAAGTGCCCAATAAGGTGGGACCCACACACTGGGTCAGATTAATTAAAATCTCAAATTTAACTAATCCGACCCAGCGCTTGGGTCCCACCCAGGTGAGCACTTTTTCATGCATGCACACCACTTCTAGTGTCCATTTTAGGTAACTGACACGGGGTCAATGCAGTAAAGTAAACTGCGACAGGATTGGAAACTCTTGACCAAGACACAAATTTACAGAGAATGCTTTGTAAATGAACCCAGAGGCACTTTTGTGTAATATGCTTTCAAACAGCTAAAAGTATTATACACAGTAAAGATATCTTCCTTCTGGTGTCAACTATCAGATAAACTACCACAGATCTGTCCACGAGATTCGAGCACCATTTAGTCGGAACACATACCAAAAATGCTATTGCCTGGCTAAATCTTCCTACGCAGAGTGGACATTTTTGTGCTTAATTAATATCGCACAGATTAACACAAGTGTCCGAGTTATAAAATCAATTCAGAAAAAAAATCTTTCTTTGCACAGACAGCAACCAGGCTGTACATCTTTTTTTTATATATATATAGATATATGCGACAGGTCTGGCAGCGGAACAAAATTCAGATGTGGATGGAGCAGCGAATGCAGGGACGGGGCGGCGTGAGAGTACACCGGAACAAGGAACAGGTGTAAGGAGGAAAAAAAAAAAAAAAAAAAAAAAAAAAAAGATATATGTCCAAGTGAAAGTATGGTCTTATCCGCGGTACAAAGCCCAGCCAGATCTGTTGTGATGTATACTAGATGGCCTATACATCTCAGGAGAAAGTTTTTATCTCCAACATTCTCCCTTTCATCTGGTCTAAGTCTAGTATGGACACGATGTGAGCGGGAGATATATATATATGGGAGAGGAATGAAGGAGGTAAGAGTGGGTTATATTGTTTTGGAGACAGATGGATGAAATTCTTCTCGAAATGACGGAAAGGTGATACGTCAAACCTAGCTGCCCTGATGACCATCTCTTGAAAAAAACTATGCACCTGTCCAAAAAGACCACCCCCAAGGACCCATGATGAGCTTTTTCCCGGTCTCTTTAATTAAACTTTCCACAATGACCACCTGTCTTTCACATCCACTTTTGGTCAGTCCCTTTGGTGGTCATTATAAAGGTTCGACTGTAATAAACACACAACTCTCTCACAATAGCTCTTTTGGTTGGTCGCAGGTTCGAATTCGGGCCGGGACGGACACGGGTCAACTTTATGTGCAGACCCAGAGACGGAAGCCATGTCCCACCCCCGTGTCATCACAATGGCACGTAAAAGACCTTGGTCATTCTGCCATAAGTGCAGGTGGCTGAATACACCTAAACACGCAGACACCTGGGTAGCGCGACTCCGTTGCTGCTAGCTTTCCACTGGGAGGAAGCGACCCGAATTTCCCAGCGATGGGACAATAAAGTAATGAAATGAAATGAAATGAAAATGAATTGATATTTCCTTTAGTGGCCAGTAAAAACAAATTTCATTCATCCCTTTCAACGTTCTCGTTTTGGACCAAACTGAAAGATTTTATGCATTTATTCAAACAAAATGAATCACTATGCACTCTCAGATAAATTAAGTTCTTTCCTATTCTAAGGCAACTAACATGTGCAATTGCATCTATCCAAGGTATAGAAAGCAAAGAACAAAAGAAGAAAAAAATGATCTTTCTTTCTTTATTTGGTGTTTAACGTCGTTTTCAACCATTCAAGGTTATATCGCGACGGGGAAAGGGGGGAGATGGGATAGAGCCACTTGTCAATTGTTTCTTGTTCACAAAAGCACTAATCAAAAAATTGCTCCAGGGGCTTGCAACGTAGTACAATATATTACCTTACTGGGAGAATGCAAGTTTCCAGTACAAAGGACTTAACATTTCTTACATACTGCTTGACTAAAATCTTTACAAAAATTGACTATATTCTATACAAGAAACACTTAACAAGGGTAAAAGGAGAAACAGAATCCGTTAGTCGCCTCTTACGACATGCTGGGGAGCATCGGGTAAATTCTTCCCCCTAACCCGCGGGGGGTGAAAAAAAATGATCATGCACTTCAAACGAGCAAATTATGAAAAGAGATGTGTAAATAAAAAGGGAGTAAACAACACAAAACGACCTAAAAAAAATTATACATGTATTTACATTTTTTCAAAAAGCCGCCAGGTTTACTATGGTATGTAAAAATGAAGACTTTATAAACAAAGTTCTCACAAAAAGATAACAGTGATCTACATTATGAATATAAAATTTCTATGAGAAATTCAAAGTCAAATCGTGCAACAAAATATTTAAAAAATGGCAATGTTAACAAGTGTATGCTACATATGCATAATCAGTAATATAAAAACCTACAAATTGATTTATGCGTGATTCTATTTCAGTGACAATGTAAACAGAGATTTTACCGGTACTCATGTGTCATTCTTTTCAAACGTAAATATCTTTGAAAACATTTGTATTATGTAACTGTCATTTTCACCGTCAATGTGAAAAATAGTTCCATCAATTATACATAACAACCTGCTCACAGCCGAATGAAAAAGGCAAACAAAATGCTAAAAGTACAACAAAAGTAATAAATGTCGCTTTTCAAAGATCTTTCTTTCTTTATTTGGTGTTTAACGTCGTTTTCAACCACGAAGGTTATATCGCGACGGAGAAAGGGGGGGAGATGGGATAGAGCCACTTGTTAATTGTTTCTTGTTCACAAAAGCACTAATCAAAAAATTGCTCCAGGGGCTTGCAACGTAGTACAACTTTTCAAAGATGGAAAATGAACATTCTGGTTGACAGAAATTTGATGTGCAAGTGAATAAAAAGGGTAAAAATGTCTTATAAATCTGAACAATCTGTTCAATTTTAAGCCTTCACATATAAGAGAAACTATTGACTAGTGATCTTATGGCATGCTGTAGCCAAGCGCAAGATAAAAACACCAATAAGTAACAACAACACATTAGAATCAGAAGCAAAAGGTAAAAAGAAGAAACTCAACAACATAAAAAGTATACCGAAACATAAAGAATACATCAATATCACAAAAACAGCGAACAGAAAAAAAAAGCAGTAAAAGTTTTTCAAGACACTGAGTTTATATGCAAGGTGGCATGGACATTGTACATTGTGAAGATACATTGGTTTGTTAGGAATGATTCTTACACATCATTCACAATTCTAAGCTGCTCCTAAGGGCCTCAAGAGCATTCACTAACAAAGGCGCAGTGAAGATGCAGTGAAGATACGGTGGCTGGGAACCAAAGTTTTAAAAGGACCCCCCCCCCCCACCCCCAATTAAAGAGACCCCCCACCCCACCCCAAAAATCTTTCATATGACCGTTTATTTATCTAGCGCGACCATGCAACTTCTGACAGCTCCTGTAGGCTAGTGTGTACCCTGGGACAAGGAGATTCACATGCAGGAGCTGTCAGAAGTCGGCCATGGCATGGGCCACTGATAAACAAACACTCTTGGCACTACTGTAAACGCCTAATTGACTCCACTGAACAAACCACCACTAGCACAAGGTCTTGTGTTGACAGCTTAGCTGATAAAGGCTGTGGAACCACAGTAGGGAAAGTTTTGTAGAGGAGGTCGGGCTTTAAAGTAATTTCAGGTCTTTTTCCAGTTGTATCCTTTTGTGTGTGATGATAGGCTGCTAACAGAGGTATTTTTCATTTGGAAAATTGCATTTTAGCGAAAGAATACAAACTTATAAATGACAAAACCCACCTCAGAAGCAAACAAAAGCAGCCAGTCACATGAGCATAATTATACAGCAGAGAATATTAGGCACAGCTTAATCTCTCTTGAATAATTTTTAAATATTTTCATTTTGTCACAAAATTGATTCAGGCATAATGCATCATTCTCCTGCGCCTTTTCAGAAAGTGTTTCAACTTCTGTGCTTAGCTTTCAGGTTAGCACAAAAATGATTTGCAGGACGGGTCCGAGAAGTATAGTGTGCAACAACAATCCTCAATATTATCAATAGACCGGCTCGATTTGTTTCGAACTTATTTCTCAAGTCTGTTACCAAGGCCAAAAATCCCCCAAACAACCTGCCATAAACTGCTCAAAGTGATAGACATTGAACAAGCAAAACGTAAGTTTTAAAGTAAACACAAGACATTTATATTTTCAGCTCATAACCGGGCCCAATCACAGATTTGCGTACAGTTAGTTTGTCACTAAAACACGGAATGAACAATACCTTGCTTTTCATGTAAACCATAATGTAAACAGGCACAGACGTGTCCAGGCTTTTACATGGGGTAAGAGCATCCATCCTTCTACTTGGACATATTCCAAAAATGAACAGCATGGCCGTTTCCTGTACAGAGTTTTTGAATTTCTTGCTAAATTAGTTTTTCAGATTGACACAGATTTTGTTTGTTTGCTTAACGCCCAGCCGACCACGAAGGGCCATATCAGGGCGGTGCTGCTTTGACATATAACGTGCGCCACACACAAGACAGAAGTCGCAGCACAGGCTTCATGTCTCACCCAGTCACATTATTCTGACACCGGACCAACCAGTCCTAGCACTAACCCCATAATGCCAGACGCCAGGCAGAGCAGCCACTAGATTGCCAATTTTAAGGTCTTAGGTATGACCCGGCCGGGGTTCGAACCCACGACCTCCCGATCACGGGGCGGACGCCTTACCACTAGGCCAACCGTGCCGGTAGATTGACACAGATGTCAGTTACAGAATGAATAGACGATGTTTGGAAATAACTGTCTGGGTTTGTATGGGTTGTGAAAAAGTAAATACCCATGCTTTTTTCAAATAAATGCACATGCACCTTGTGTTTCAGACACACCCCTCGCTAGTGATTGGCCCGTGCAATGTTTGTTCCCCTAGAAACAAGGGTATGCACTCCTTCACAACCTATACAAACCTAACAGAGTTTTTTTGTTTGATTTTATCCATTCACACTCAAGAACTCCCATTCTGCGCAGAAAGCAGCCAGCTTGTTGATTTCTTGGTAAGAGTCCATTTCTTGGTAAGAGTCCAAGTGAAATAATTTCTTATTTCTGGTAAAACGCTGGACATATCTGTAGTGATTTACAAGATGGTTTACATTAAAAAGAAGGTACATTTAACAGAAAAGTAAACAGGCGTGATCTTTTCTTGATAAATTTGTCCAAAATTTAAGTATCAGTTTTGCCATGCTAAATTATTGCTATGATGCCTTGTGCGCAATGAAATATAATACAAGTGAAAATACAACACAATGCTACTCTAAGCTGCCTTATCGTCAAACCTGTGTTTTACTTTATGCATGGTTTGTCAGGTTTATGCCGATTTTTAAACCTATTCTATCACACACCCAGCTATGAACATACTGTAATCATTTAAGTGAGAAAGCTTTTAATGGTTGTCATAATATTGCTGCAAACATATATGAAGAACTGACATATGGTCCAACATTCTACTACCAATACTAGCTATAGCTGCCCCCCACCCTCATACTCTCTTTAGTTTAGATCACTTGCAGAAAGATCAATTCCAGGACAGTGTATTAACCCTACACAGTGGAGTCCGGGTACAACGAATCTCAAGGGAGATACATTTTCATGGGTGTTACTGGGAAAAATCAAAAAACCTGAAAGGCAGGGGTCCAAAATGCTCAAGTTTGAAAGGAAGTTTCTGGACACCGACGAAACCAAATCATAATAAGCAAGATGGCGGCAAATCCAAGGGAGCGAACCGAGAAAGCACGCGAACCGGTGTCAAAAGTCGGATCGGAACCGCTGCTTGTTATTTCAACTTAGCGAAACGAAGCTTTTTTCTTTTTTTTTTTTTGAAAACCCGGAAAACCGGAATTTCCGGCTTCAGATTTTTTCAAAAACCGGAAATCCGGCAAAAGCCGGAAGAGTAACACCCATGCATTTTAGTTTGTTATATCAGTAATTCTCTGTAGAGTTTTCAACCCTAAATGGCCTCAAGACACGTTTTCCCACTCACCTTCAAATGATCGTCCCATCGATCTTTCCTTGGAGAGTACAATTTCTGCATGTTTTCAACAGCTTCATAATATAATCCATAGAGAGGCATAGTTCAAATGTTCACTTTACTGTAATTTTATAAGTAAAATTTAAAAAGTCGTGTAAAAGCATGTACCATATTTTCCGGGTCATAAGGCGCGACTTTTTTCCTCCTCGAGTGTATCAAAATACGAAAAAATCAAAGAGACCGCCTGCGTACCAGTCAAACAACTTGTGATAATGCATGTTTCAGCTACTAGGTACTACCCTGGCCATGTTTCCTCTCAAGACATCAAAGAGACCGCCCCATAGGTTAAACTCGGTCACTGACCCCGGTGCAGGAAGTGTTTCCTCTCTCAGATATGACAGGGGAACCACCTCTCATAGCTAAAACTGGGTCATTGACCCCTGGGAAGAAGGTCAGTGTCTCTAAACAAGGCATCACAATGGACCTGCCTTTGATCTCGCCCCACACACAGAGCACACATATTTCCACTCTGTATTCTTCCTTTGATGTGCGGCTTATTTTCATTCTTCGACCGTTTGTTACCGGTATACTTTTAATTGTGTTTGTGTATTTTTGTCTTTGGAGACAATTATTGACATCAGTTCGTTGTAGCCTTGTGACTTTTAGAGACAAAACGGCTCTGGGGCGATGGAAACGTGTTTGTTATAAGAAGGGTTCGTTATGCAAATGAGTTCAAAAGGTTCGTTGTAGCCGGAAAGTAACAAGTAAGAAATAGAAGGCTGTCTGCCGGGAAATCAATGGCAGATCGTTAAAAGCGGGATTTCGTTATACCCAGGTTCGTTATAGCTGAACTCCACTGTATATATATTATCTATTAAGACCCTCTATTTTTAGACTCCTCTACTATAAGGCCTCATTTCCTCAAACGTTTTCTTCATAGTGTCAATAAATCTACCTCCATCTTCCCTCTTTTCACCGGCACGGTTGGCCTAGTGGTAAGGCGTCCGCCCCGTGATCGGGAGGTCGTGGGTTCGAACCCCGGCCGGGTCATACCTAAGACTTTAAAATTGGCAATCTAGTGGCTGCTCCGCCTGGCGTCTGGCATTATGGGGTTAGTGCTAGGACTGGTTGGTCCGGTGTCAGAATAATGTGACTGGGTGAGACATGAAGCCTGTGCTGCGACTTCTGTCTAGTGTGTGTGGCGCACGTTATATGTCAAAGCAGCACCGCCCTGATATGGCCCTTCGTGGTCGGCTGGGCGTTAAGCAAACAAACAAACAAACAAACAAATCCCTCTTTTCAGACCTACATTTCTCAGATTTTGGGAGGCCTTAAAAGAGAGTTTCCACTGTTCATCCTCCAACAACCCCCTGTTCCTCAACTGGGACGGTGTAGGTGTACAAATCCATAGCAAACGGATATGGGGGAAATATAAGTGATGGCCCGGCGATTCTTTCTTTATTTGATGTTTAACGTCGTTTTCAACCGTTCAAGGTTATATCGCGACGGGGAAAGGGGGGGATGGGATAGAGCCACTTGTTAATTATTTCTTGTTCACAAAAGCACTAATCAAAAAATTGCTCCAGGGGCTTGCAACGTAGTACAATATATTACCTTACTGGGGCCCGGCGATAAAACATTCTGTACCCAAGAGATTTATGAAAAAAGCTCAGATTGAGATTCCGTTGACATAACCCATTGGTTACCAAGATCTAAGAATTTCAATAAAAGAGTGATGAGACAGATCCTTTATGAACAGAATAATTAACCATTGAAATCTTACCCTAAAGTTAGCCACAGCATTCGGTTACTTTTTAATTTATTTTGTAAAACAGCAGATCCTAATGCCTGAATAACAGACTGCTCGGTGCCACAATATCATTTACCCTGATTCGTGCACAAAATTCTCATAACTGCAATGACATTAGTCTACCTGAACCTACTGTAAGATTTTTTCACGTGATTTTAAAAAGTCATTCAGGCATGTGCACAGTTCCAACATTTTCTACAATAAGAAGAGAAGGGAGACAATCCTATAAAGGCCACTCAAGAGAGGCAACCCTGAAGACAACACCTACATACTACAACTTGCCAAGACATAAGTATTCACAAGACCCTACATGGGGGCGGGGATGTAGGTTAGTTGGTACCGCGCTGGATTTGTATCCAGTTGGCCGCTGTCAGCGTGAGTTCGTCCCCACGTTCGGCGAGAGATTTATTTCTCAGAGTCAACTTTGTATGCAGACTCTCCTCGGTGTCCGAACACCCCCGTGTGTACACGCAAGCTCAAGACCAAGTGCGCAAGAAAAAGATCCTGTAATCCATGTCAGAGTTCGGTGGGTTATAGAAACACGAAAATACCCAGCATGCTTCCTCCGAAAGCGGCGTATGGCTGCCTAAATGGCGGGGTAAAAACGGTCATACACGTAAAATTCCACTCGTGCAAAAAACACGAGTGTACGTGAGAGTTTCAGCCCACGAACGCAGAAGAAGAAGAAGACAAGACCCTACATACTTTTCAAATCTAACAGGATACCAGAAGACACGATAAATGATCACAGAAATAAATTAAACATGTTAAAAAAAAAGATTAGATGTTAAAATATGGTATCAGCCAACATCGTAGGCTTCATTTGTTGGAAATCACTCCACATATTGTAACAAAGCTAATGAGCTGATCATTAATTCTGCAGCAGGTAAGGTAATATTGATAATAATCATCTGTGATATAGAAAAATAGATGAAGGAACAATGTGAACACAACACCCCCCCTCCCCCAACCGCCTGTTTCACCCTTAGCTCGCATTCATCCAAACTCATTAAATCCTTCGATTTACACAAAATGCACAGATAATGAGTCAAGGTGTAAGTAAAGCTGTAAGATTATCAAGGCACAACAAGTTAAAATCTTTGCCATCAAGAAACACTCTGTACAATATACAGAAAAAAGAATACAACGGTATAGAAACACTTATGGAATGAGAACTACAGGCACAAAAATAAGAATATAATTTTGTTTATGCCAGGAGAAAAATTGAAAATGCATACCAGACAGAAAAAGAACATAATACATCACAATATCATCGTCAAGAGGATGCAAGTAGATATCTTAAAATCATGCACAACTACTACTTTTGCACTCACTGTACCCGATGTTCTGCTATACCAAGACAGTGTGACCAAGTAGTTATTATAAAAATTGTGAAAACCTCTTATTATTCATTATATAATTCTAAAAGCTGTCTATACAAATCTGCTTACAATATTTCACTTCAAAGTATGCACTTATACACACATGCACTTACACACACACACACACACACACACACACACACACACACACACACACACACACACACACACACACACACACACACACACCTGCATTATTTTGAACAATGCAATTAACCTACTCTCTACATTCGTTGTTGGTAGCCCATATCGGTCACGCATACACGTATAAATAACTTCCTGTGGTGCTTTAATGTTTGAGTAACAATACCACATTAAAAAATATCAAGACCGCAGACATTACATCATCAAAGAATGCATGCAAACCAAAGAGTAACTTGGTACACAGAAATAACTCGTAAGGCAGTGCTGGACACAGTTTGAGAAATATTTGCTGTTACAACAAATGACCAACGTTGCTACATCTTTGTAATAGCATGTCATGTGTCACAAACACATAAAATGCTAGCTACTGTCATAGGCACACTGATTTGCGTCACGATTTGTGACAGGGAAAAAGTAAAACATAACATACTGTCACTCATGCAAAGTGTTCATACGCATGGGAAGTGAGGGGTTGCAATGAAGTCGCACAGAAAATGAATTGGCTTCATTGAAGACGAAATGACTTCACAGAACATAACATGACTTCACAGAAAGTGAAATGACATTACAGATCATGAAACGAGTTCACAGAACATGAAATGACTTCACAGAAAAATAAACGACTTTACAGATCATGAAATGAGTTCATAGAACATGAAATGACTTCACAGAAAGTGAAAGGACTTTACAGATTATGAAATGACTTCACATAATGTGAAATGACTTCAAAGAACATGAATGACTTCACGGAACATCAATATCTCTCGACTTTCACAGCAAAAGCAATACACTGTAAGAAGACACTGGTCCAAGGAAAAACACTACTTCACATCACTTCACAATTTTGGATCACTGCAGCCACTTTTTGAACATATTCCACACAAACACATACAATCAAGCCTTGTTTCCCCGCACACGTAGATGTAAACACAAAGTCCATGTGCAACGCAGTCTCGTTATCTTAACTTGTAACAACTTTTAGTTTGCAAATATGATCTGAAAAGAAATCTCTCACTTTGAAGTACCTCTTTTAACAGATCACTTGATTCAAAATGCTTTATGTACGGCTCCTTCACTGGTCAGCATTCTGTCGCTTTTTTTCCAAATGGATTTATTCATTTGATTTCTGACCACCCCATGGACTATTCTTACACACATGCAATCAATCAATCAATCAATATGAGGCTTATATCGCGCGTATTCCGTGGGTACAGTTCTAAGCACACATGCTGAGACACACGCATTCACACACACACACACATATCTCTCCACACACACACACACATACACACACACACACACACACACACACACACACACACACACACACACACACACACACAAAATGATCCACTAGTCAAAAGGCTGTTTCCATCTGCCAATTATACATCAGAACCATCAAAATGTGATGATAGATGTTAGACAAAAGAAGAAGAGATTGCACTTCCACTCCCATGTAAATGGAATAAATAATGAAATCAGGTTGAATTTCACTGCAGTAGAATGCGCTTTTGCATTTACATTTTGCATGCTAAAGGAAACACAGCTCCATTTAAACCACCAGTGAATACACCATAATATGACCACCAGCTTACTCTGAAACTATTGCTTCAGTCAAACAGGCTGTTCAATCTTCAACAAGCATAATCATCTTAACACAAGTCCACAGGTCTGAACATATCACTTGTTAAACTTTTAAATAAAAAGTTGTTAAACTGTCTAAAATCTTGGTCGTTCTGGTATGGCAGGGCTGGTACGTTCGACACTTTTCAACACAACGCACTGTTCCAGTAACATACTCAAAAGCATCTGCACAAAACACAGCTAAGCTTCATCAATCACACAGCACTGGGGAGAAAAAAACCAGACACTTACAACGCACAGAAAAAAGTGGGGAAAATGCAGCGACTCTCACAGCCAGCCACAACCATAACACATCCACAACAAAAACAGGGGAGAGGGGAGGGAGGAAGAGAAAAAAAAAAAAAAAAAAAAAAACGGCGGGTGACAGTCAGACAACAGATAAAGCTTGGCGTCACGATTGAGCGGTGGCAGTCTGCCGTTCACGGATTTTGCTGAAGGTGTATTTCTCATTCAGACCTTTCTGGCCGACTTCCTGCCACACTTTCTGGCCGTGGTCGCGACGGTACTTCTCCCAGCGCTCGTCGTCCGATTCGTGGGTCAGGTAGCGCTTGCCCACAAACAATTCCTGCGCCCGCAGGTCACACCAGGTCTGATAGTCCTAGAAAGGAGAGATAAAATCCAGGTAAAAATGATGCTACAATGTACCATAATAAAAAACCCAGAAAGGTATATGTTATTAGAACGCTTAATTTTTGACAAAACAAAACGTTACGTTCACTGATCTTCAACCCAATTGTCTCGCTTGCGTCTGCTGAGCGAGTTTCAGGACAATTTGTCAGATAAGTTTTTTTGTTTATTATAAATGTTTGTCTGTCCATTTAAAAGACCACTGGGTCAAAGACCAGTGAACGTAACGCTTTGTTTTGTCAAAAATTAAACGTTCCACTAACATTCCTTTCTTGTTTTTTTATTTTGAATTTTGGATTGTTTCTTTCTTTCTTTTCTTTCTTTATTTGGTGTTTAACGTCGTTTTCAACCACGAAGGTTATATTGCGACGGTTTTTTGGATTGTAATAAACCGTATAGGAAAACTCACTCTCCCAAAAGAAAAAATATGAACAGGCTAGATTGCTTTCAAGTATTTGCTACATATCACTATTTACGCACTGAATCAGGCAGGCATGAAGACAAATGAACAGGTAGATAGAAATCAGAAAACTAGCATATCTTTCCACTGAGCTTAATTGGGCAAAGTCGACTTCGTGAAGTCAACTTCTCGAAGCTTGCTGCACAAAGCTTTGGAGTAGAATTTTTTGGTAAAACAACTTTGCAAAATCTTTGCGAAATACAGGCTGAATTAAGGACAGCCTGAAAGAGAAAAAGTTATTTGAGACAGGAGGTTGTGTTACTCTATCAGAATATTTGAAGAATCAAATTACATTCCTCCTCATGAAAGCAGTCATGTTCACCATAATAGATCTACAGGCATGGGAATTGAAAAAAGTAAAAAAGGCTGAACATTTGTAAGTAATAGCAAAGTGGACAGCGCAATGCGCCTAGCCCTGCTAGGGGTGTTCGGGGGCATGCCCCCCCAGAATTTTTTTCTCTCCAAAGAACCCAAATGGTGCAATTTGGTGTCATATGACCTCCAAGTTTGTCATTAAATTCAGTTTTTAGAACCATTTTTGCCCCCCCCCCCCCTCTATTATTTTTTCGGCGGACACTTTTGCTTTTTCGGCGGAACAAAAAAAAAGACAGCGGAAATTTGCCTTTCGGCGGACAATTCCCATGCCTGATCTATTGAGGCTTTTACACCACAGAAGAGTTATCCTTCAATTTACACACATGCCAGAAATCATGCAACAACCTGGCTGCATTCTTCCTGTGCAGACTGGCAGTATTGTATTAGCATGGGTGGGACTGAAAAATGTCATGAATCCAGAAAAATTTTAAGGGGGGGGGGGGGGGGGGGGGTCTGGGGGCCCCCAGGCGCTGAAGGATTTGTATAATTAACAACCAAAACAACATCACCACAGACATTACGAATCCGGATTTCCAGAATATACCGGAAGAATCCCACCCATGTATTACATTAACTTTGGAAGTGACAACTATGTCAATCTGCTAAATTCATTCAGCAAAAAATTCCACCCGGCACAGAATGCAGCCACATTATCAATATTTGGTATGTGTCCAAGTAAATGAATGCTCTCTTTTCAAGTGAAAGGCCAGGACAGATCTGCGGCGTGTGCGCAGGAAGGATGGTACCTTTAAACACCCTTGAGCGCGACAAAGCAAAACTGAAAGTGTGTGCCAAGCAAACGTTACCTGAAGGAAGACATGCAGGAGACACTTGTCCACAGTGAAGCGTTTGCGCAGCTTGACTTGCAAGAGGTTGGTGATCAGGTCAATGCCTGAAACGCAACAAACATGTCCATTGATCATTCCTTCCTTAACACAATGCCCCCCCCATAGCGCCCAATATTGCCCCCTAGATATCCTCTTCCGCCTTCGGACTGGACAATGTCGACTGCGTGCCCACATGCACCGCCTTGGTCTGTCGCACACATCGAACTGCCCGTGCGAAACAGGCCCACAGACCGCGGAGCACATCCTGCAGACCTGCCCGCTCCACCACAAAGCCAGAACAGATCACTGGCCCCAAGGTGCCACACTGCAGGAGCAACTCTGGGGCACCAAAGACTCCCTGAACCTGACCACCAGCTTTATTCAAGCTACAAAACTTGAAGTCTGACCTGAGGCCAAAAATCCTGGAACGCCGAAGAAGAAGAAGAAGAAGCCCCCTAGATAATCCGTATGCAGATCCTGTATTTGCCGCATGAATCATCTGCAAAATCACTTTCCCCCTTTTGTGACCGACATGACTTGAGCAGATAAGAGAGAGCCTTGATTTATTAGATCGCTCAGTTAAATCTCATGGGCACTGCAAAGCATACAGCATGATTCTATGTGAGGGGCAAAGGCTTAAAAATCACTGATATAATACAATAAGAAGTGCACACACATGGAACCCTGCACAGACAGACAGACAGATACGTAGACAGACAGATAGGCAGACAGACAGATAGGCAGACAGACAGATAGGCAGACAGACAGATACGCAGACAGACAGACAGATTGGCTGCGAGACAAACAGACAAGACAAGACAGACAGACTCACCTTCCTGTGAAATTTCCTTCCAGGGGTTGGGGGGATACATGAAGGATGCGTTCTGTATCTGGTCACTGATCTCCTCGTCCTCATTGAAGGGGAAGGTGCCGCTGAGACTGACGTACACAACCACACCCACTGACCACATGTCCAGAGAGCGGTTGTAGCCCTTTCTCTTTAGCACCTCAGGGGCTGCAAAAACAAGGTCCATTGTGAAAAATGTATACGTCTACTGATAAAACGTAAACAGGTCTACAGATGAAGCATGAACAGGTCCAAAAATAAAACATAAACAGGTCTACAGATACAACATAAACAGGTCCACAGGTCTGCAGATGGAATGTAAAGAAAGATATTCTAAAAATACTCATCTGAAGTCACAGATAACTTGCAATCAATGACTTTCAAAACGACATTCACTTGAAATTATTCCAAGTAACTCAAATTTACATGCATCAGATTATCTCGGCAAATCTAACCCTAATCCTAAGTTATGCATCTCTTGCATGATTTGCTGTCTCACTACCAGATGTATACAACAAAACCACTGACATCCTTAATACCAGAGTTTTGTAGAGTCCATGCACAATCGTACGACTTACCAAGGTAGGCTGGTGTTCCGACTACAGAACGACGGAAAGATTTCTCTCCAATGATGCGAGCAAAGCCAAAATCACATAGTTTCACCTGAAAGACAAACAATTTCACTTTATTCATAGCGAACATTCAACACATTTTGAAAGAAAGATGGGGGGGGGGGGGGGGGGGGGGAGGGGAGGGCAGTAAAGAAACTCGTTTACACCCACTGACTGACTAATAATAGGGGATTATTGTCCACCGATATAAGAAATCCATATAGGACAGGATGGGTTGATATGCTAAATAACATATATGCTGTGATCAGCCTTTCTTGTGATACCCCCCTCTTTAACAGGTTTGAGTGCAGAAGGGTGGAGCCTGTTGGGAGAGAGGGGAGTCTACCAAGGATAAGATCGTCCGCAAACATGTAGCCATATCTCACTAGCCTATAAAAGGTTATACAGTGGAACCCCCTTATTAAGATACACACACCCCCCCCCCCCCCCCCCCCATTTAAAACTTCCACCCATTTAAGACTTTGCTTCTTCCGATATTTGTTTATAACTTCTGTAAATTTACCTCCATTGTAAGAAGCACTCCTTTATTCAGATTTTTGGAGGCCTTATAAGAGGCGTTTCACTGTATTCAAACTCACAAGTTTAAGCGCCTGTAAAGAGAAAATAGCCTTATAGAAGCGATATCAGATCACTCACCTGAGGGAAGGCAGTCTCGGAGGAGAGCAGAACGTTCTCAGGTTTGAGGTCACAGTGAACGATGCTCTTGGAATGTAAGTGGCGTAAGGCAATAAGGATCTGTGCAGAAAACAATCAATTCTGGTTAACTAGGAAGACGAATGGTGATAACATTTTTAGTAGGTTCACATAAGAATGTGTTTTCTACTATTACTTCGTTCAATCATACACACACATACACACAAACTTATAGATGGAACATTTGACGTCTCCTTAATTGCAGCCATGAAATCTCACTGCCCACGCACGCACGCACACACATTCACACGCTCATTGTCTCTCTCACACACACAATGCGCCTAAACCGTATACACAGACACACACACACTCACACGCTCATTGTCTCTCTCACACACACAATGCGCCTAAACCGTATACACAGACACAGAAACACACACACACTCACATTGTCTCTCTCACACACACAATGCGCCTAAACCGTATACACAGACACAGAAACACACACACTCACACGCTCATTGTCTCTCTCACACACACAATGCGCCTAAACCGTATACACAGACACAGAAACACACACACTCACACGCTCATTGTCTCTCTCACACACACAATGCGCCTAAACCGTATACACAGACACAGAAACACACACACTCACACGCTCATTGTCTCTCTCACACACACAATGCGCCTAAACCGTATACACAGACACAGAAACACACACACTCACACGCTCATTGTCTCTCTCACACACACAATGCGCCTAAACCGTATACACAGACACAGAAACACACACACTCACAAAAACACACATGCACTCTCGACCCTAGACCCAAAGCGCACACACACACAGACACACTCGCTCTCCCTCCCCCTCTCTTTTCCATTTCCTCTCCATTAACTCACACTGCATTACGTTAAACAACAAACAAACAAAAAGTTAATGAAATACTTTTATCGTCAGACCTGATAGATGAGGTACTTGGTGACACGTTCGCTGAGGCGGCCTTTGGGACTGGACAAAATCATCTCCAACATGTCTCCCTTCAGCTTCTCCATCACTACAAAAATCTGAAATCAAACATTGACAACGGTGAATAAACAGTGCTCTTTTGACTGTATGCAAAGACTAAAGCGTGAAAACACCTTCAGTTATGATCCTACTCGTAAGCAAGTAGAAACTTTAGGCGAAGTTCTGATCCTACTTAAAGGCAAGTAGAAACTTTAGGCTAAGTTCAGAGACCAAGTGTGAATGCATCCTGTAGTTGTCTTGATCCTTCTTAAATGGCCAGTTAGAAACTCACTGAATGCAAAATATCAGTGGTGCACATCTCCGTAACATGTTCAGCTTTACATAGATCACCTGCTTTTGAATCTGCTCCAAATCCAAACTAATCTATTTTACTATTCTAGTCTGTTTCCAAATCTCAACTACATCAACAGATTTCAAATTCAAATGCAAACAACATGATTAAAAACGAATAAAGTAGCAGTTATAACACTTTCACAGTTTTCCTGTATCAAAAACGTTTGCAAGTGCTTTAACTGCAAAGGAAGGGCACCTCAAACCCAACTGAAGTTCAGATCTAGCGTTATCTTCCTAATGTCATAAGCAGTGCATGGTAAAAAAGGCTAGAACAACAGCAGGACGTACCCTTTCTGGTGTCTCAAACATTTGTTCCAGGTTGACTACACCAGGGTGATGCAGGTTCTGGAACATGAACTGGTAGTGTCAAATCAGAAAAGAATTCAATCATAAAGTGTCAAACAATATCAGCAAGACACAACCACAACCACAACAATAACGGAATGCAAACCTCAATCTTACCACGACAACAATAACGGAATGCAAATCACAATCTTACTATCTGAATTCATTTAAACAAAAAGAGAACACGGCAGTAACCAGGTTTGGTACATTCTTAATCAATATTTTGAGAGCTTGTCGCTGCCTTCTTCAGGATGGTAAAAAGTAAGGAATGACGGCACGTGATATTCAGTGTATTGTCATGATGGATATGTAAAGTCATGTATAAAAACATATCAGAAAAGTCAGAGAGGGTCAGGTACACTTTCTAAACGGTTATTTCTCCACAGAGATTGCATTTACAAGTACAATTTTTGGGTGTTTTGTCGGTAAAAATCTGCAGACATTGGGATTGAAATTAGAACGGGTCATACCCGCTAGTTATGTTATTTCAATAGACAGAATGTTTTTCTTACAGAGGTAAAACATAGCCTTGTCACACTATCTTGTGTAACACTTGATTGACAGGCTAGTTGGCATGGCTGAATGGCCAGTTACCGTGACAAACAGGATTCATAATTTAAAAGAAACAGTGGAACCCCCCTTTTAAGACCTTCAAAAATCTGAGAAAATCAGGTCTTAAAAAGGAGAGAGTCTTAAAATGGAGGCAAATTTACAGAAGTTATGAACAGAAAATCTAAAAAAAGGAATGTCTTAAAAGAGGGGTTCCACTGTACTTTATAAGAAGTAGCACTTTTGAAAATGGCTAGCGCAATCCCTGCTGTTTAAAAAAGAGGAAGAAAGAGAAAGAGAGTAGATGTGCACATTTCAACATCTTGCTGCCTACCTGTAGAATGGCCACTTCTGTTTTAAGCTGTGCTTCTTGCTTGGTGGGGAATCGCAGCTTGTCAATCACTTTGATTGCCACTTCACGGTTTGTCTTTCGATGGCGACCTTCACACAAGTGTAAAAAGATGATTGGCTTTATTATTTTTGCAGACATTGGTTTTTCTCTTTAATAATTGAATAACACCATGCACATATGTGTGTGTGCGTGTGTGTTTGTGCATGCGTGTGTGTGTGTGAAAGAGAGAGAGAGAGAGAGAGAGAGAGAGAGAGAGAGAGAGAGAGAGAGAGAGAGAGAGTGAGAGTGAGAGAGAGAGAGATAGAGAGAGAGATAGAGAGAGAGAGAGGGAGAGAGAGAGAGAGAGAGAGAGAGAGAGAGAGAGAGAGAGAGAGAGAGAGAGAGAGAGAGAGAGAGAGAGAGAGAGAGAGAGAGAGAGAGAGAGAGAGAGAGAGAGAAAGAATTGAATTGAATTGAATTAAACTTTATTTAACAAGGATTAAGATTTAAGGATGATGCCTTTTCTTACAGTCTGTCCTTGGGACGCATAGACACACATTGATAAAATTAAAAGAGAGAGAGAGAGAGAGAGAGAGAGAGAGAGAGAGAGAGAGAGAGAGAGAGAGAGAGAGAGAGAGAGAGAGAGAGAGAGAGAGACAGAGAGAGAGAGACAAAGGGAGAGAGAGAGAGAGAAAGAGAGAGAGACAGACAGACAAAGGGAAAG
>NC_090261.1:42460028-42502528 GCF_037325665.1 Littorina saxatilis
CTGTCCAGAACCAAGGACGTCCTCGGGGAAGATCTGATACAGCTGACTGATATCCACCTGCTTGTCTGGCTGAGATTCACCATTCGGCGATACGTTTTCTGAGAGAATAAAAATGTTGAAAAAAGTGTGAAAACCTCCTGTCTTCAGTCACACAAGTTCAATAGGCAAACACATACAACCTTAGGCAGCCCCGTAGCTATTAACATATCAAAAAGTTGACAGCCACACAAACCAAGCAGTCGGACACTAAAAGCCAGCATTTTCAACCTGCCCACTGAATGAGTGACTTAACTGAGGAAAGACACCAGGTCGACTAAAGTTATCATATATCCGTCAGCATTTTCTGAAGATCTATACAGCGGAACCCTTCTTTAAGATCCCCCAATTAAAGACTTCCTCTTTTTTACGACCCTCCTTTCTCAGATGCTTTGTTCATAACTTCTGTAAAATTACATCCATTTTAAGACTCCCTACCTTTCTCAGACCTGATTTTCGTAGATTTTTAAATGTCGTAAATGGGGTGTTCCACTGTATAACAGAAAAAACAATACTCACCATCATCCTTAGAGCCGCTGGATTGCGGAGTGACAGGCATCAAGCCTTGCCTTAGTGCCTGTTCCCAGTGCCGGGCTTGTTCCATGCCACTACCACTCTCGGCGGACGCCACGATGTTTGACTCCTGATGACCGTAGCTGAGGTCTTCGCCCACGCAATACGTCATGCCGCCCGCTGTGTGAATCTCGAAGACGTGCGGAGCTCGCGAGAGGTCAGAGGTCTTGGCTACCTTGGCCGGCTCGATTGATGTAATACTGTCCAGGGGAATTTCCTGCGGAAGGAAGGAGAGTTTGAATGGACAGGTATGAGGCCTTTTTATAGTACTCAACTCCCCATTTTCTTGTGTATTCACCATTTTTCTTGTGTGTTTGTCAGCGTGTTTTCGTCGTTCACGATGGACGTGATAGCAGGCACAGCCTTTGGTGTGGAGACAAACTCGCAGACACAGGATAACGATCCTTTCGTCACCAACTGCAGGGCCTTACTCACAAAACTGGCCCAGGCAAGCAAACTTCAAATGTTTGCCAGTAAGTCGATTTCAAGTACATGTACGCTACAATTTTCATAACGTCTTGAACGGATCGTTGATAGAAACCCAAGATATATGTGAGCTATATTATCCGCTTGTCTCAAAAGACAATTTTCGTTTTTGACTGATCAACCGCGTCTTGTTCCAGGGTAGTGTGTGTGTGTGTGTGTGTGTGTGTGTGTGTGTGTGTGTGTGTGTGTGTGTGTGTGTGTGTTTATGTGTGTGTGTGTTTATGTGTGTGTGTGTTTATGTGTGTGTGTGTGTGTGTTTGTGTGTCACGTGTGTCACGTGTGTGTGTGTGTGTGTGTGTGAGTGTGTGTGTGTGTGGGTGTGTGTGCGTGGGTGCGTATGTGTGTGTGTGCGTGCGTGCGTGCGTGCGTGCGTGCGTGTGTGTGTGCCTGTCTGTCTGTCTGTTTGTGTGTGTGTTCCTGTGTTGTTGGTTTTATACCTGCTGGTCTGTTCTACCGTTGACTATCACGAGCTTTGTACTGTCGCAGCACTGTTTCCTGTGATCACCCCGTTGCTTCGCGCCTTTAACCTGACCACTTTTTCTGATCCCGAGGCCGACTTTCTGGTCAACTCCGTCTATACCATGGTGGACGACAGAAAGAAATCCACAGAAGGAAAGGTGCTTATTTAAACTTAAGTAACCTTTGCATTTAACCCAAACTTCATAATCATTCAAAAATTCAAATTATATTACATGTAAGAGAATTCAGTATGAGGATTATAATCTTTGTATATAATTAGTGCGGTCTGTCAAACCGTCGTATGCGTAAGTATGTGAATGATGGATCACCATGAGACAGTTGCCTTGAAGCGCTAATTAAGTTGTATAGCATCTGTTATCCTATTGTCACCGTCTATTTTCCCCGCCCAAATGAGTGTATTACTGCAGTAAAATCTTAGAAGTTACAGTGAATTTAGGACAAAGGTCAGGGGCCATTGTATGTTTTATCTTAGCTATTTATCTATCTACTGCATTGTAATGTACTTATGACGTGTTCTCCTCGACAGAAGCGCACAGACCTCCTGCAGCTTCTGGTGGACGTGGAACATAATGCCTCCGGCGGAACTGCAAACCGTATGGGTAGCGAATAGTGCCAAAATGTGTTGCATGCATTTGATATGTATAACAGAAAGATGGCTAACGTTAATTTTCCACTTGCTAGCCTTTATTTGTGAGACATTTTTTTCTTCTCAATTTTCTTTCCTTTAAATTTATTTTTATTTTAGTTGCTGACTTGATTACTTGTCAGTTTGAAAAGCCCCGTTTTTGTATGTATTTCAATTTGTCTTTTGTCTGTTTTTCTGTTTCTTTCCTTCTTTATCTCATTTCTCTGGGTAGATTTTGGTCTTCTGACAAACGGTCGTTTACATGTTTCAAGCAAGAAACTATGAATTTTGCTCGGATCTGCATATCTGCATTTACATTTACTCTTTCACAACAACTTTGAACAACACTTGATCATTTATGTGTAAGCTAGCTACATTCGAGCGAGATAAAAAGAAACAAGGGGAGAGAAGCGGTCAAAACACGAGGCAAAAATGAACACGAGTTATTTTGGAACTAGTGAAATGTTTTGTGGCCGGAACTTTTACTGAAACCTTTTTAAATTTCTATTTATTTATGTTTTTTTTGTTTATTTATTTATCCATTCCTTTCTTTATGTATTTGTAAATCCATTTATTCATTTACTAATGTATCTTTTAACATTTACGGTATTTATTCACTCGTTTATTATTTTATTTTCATCGTTATTTGCTGTTACCATAAATGACGAGGGAGGAGATAGTGGGTCAAGGTTTCATCGTGCTGATCGCGCGCTTTGACACTGAAACTGTTCTCTGTTATCACCAGAAATGACGAGAGCTCTTAGCATATAACCACGCTATGTCCCAAATAGTCTTCAGTACTGAAGGAGATAGTAGCTATAGTGGGTCAAGGTTTCGTCGTGCTGATCGCGGGCTTTGACACTGAAACTGTTCTCTGTTATTACCGTACAGAAATGACGAGGGAGGAGATAGTGGGTTAAGGTTTCATCGTGTTGATCGCGGGCTTTGACACTGAAACTGTTCTCTGTTATCACCAGCAATGACGAGAGAGGAGATAGTGGGTCAAGGTTTCATCGTGTTGATCGCTGGCTTTGACACTGAAACTGTTCTCTGTTATTACCGTAAAGAAATGACAAGGGAGGAGATAGTGGGTCAAGGTTTAATCGTGTTGATGGCTGGCTTTGAGACTGAAACTGTTCTCTGTTATCACCAGAAATGACGAGAGAGGAGACAGTGGGTCAAGGTTTCATCGTGTTGATCACTGACTTTGAGACTGAAACTGTTGTCTGTTATCACGAGACTGAATGACGAGAGAGGAGATAGTAGCTAGTGGGTCAAGGTTTCATCGCGTTGATCGCGGGCTTTGACACTGAAACTGTTCTCTGTTATTACCGTAAAGAAATGACGAGGGAGGAGATAGTGGGCCAGGGTTTCATCGTGTTGATCGCGGGCTTTGGCACTCAATGAAACTCTTCTTCTCTGTTATCACCAGAAATGACGAGGGAGGAGATAGTTGGTCAAGGTTTCATCGTGTTGATAGCGGGATTTGACACCACGGCCAACACACTGCACTACCTCGTGTATAACCTGGCCCTGCATCAGCACGTGCAGCAACAACTCTTCCAGGAAATCGTGGACAACCTTGGTGATGTAAGTCGCATTCAGGTAGAAATAGGTTGAGCAACGTAGCTACCCTCAGAAGGTAACCCATCAGAATTACCATCCACTGGGTTAAACAGTCAACCACAAAGCACTGACCTGAAACGGTCAGCCAAAGAGCCTGTCGAGGTGCTAAATAATTGAAATACATTGAAACGCCAAAAGGGAGTATAAAAAACAAACAAACAAACACACACACACACACACACACGCACACACACACACACACATACACACACACAGGTACACGCACACACACACACACACACACACACACACGCACACACACACGCGCACGCACACAAACACACACACACTGACACACATACACACACACGCGCGCACACAACCCCCCACACCCACACACACACACGACCCCCCCCCCCACAAACACACAGCATTGTTTCTCATTCTCATGATTAGCGTTACTGAGAAAAGCTTTTATGATCAAATTATTCTTGCACTTGATAGAATTCGAGGTTGTTCTTGTGACGAACGAAGACGGGGGAAGAGTCATTCTGTCTATGCTTGTATCAAACTTTACTTTCGCTATTCAAAGTCTACCCAGCCGTTTCGAACAGTGAAACCCCCCTTTTAGGACCCCCCCCCCCCCCCCCACCCAATTTAAAACTTCCTCCCTCTTAACGAATATGTTTTTTCAGCCTTTTTGTTCATAACCTCTGTTAATTTACCCCCATTACTCCCTCTTTTGTAACCGGCACGGTTGGCCTAGTGGTAAGGCGTCCGCCCCGTGATCGGGAGGTCGTGGGTTCGAACGAACCCCGGCCGGGTCATACCTAAGACTTTAAAATTGGCAATCTAGTGGCTGTTCCGCCTGGCGTCTGGCATTATGGGGTTAGTGCTAGGACTGGTTGGTCCGGTGTCCGAATAATGTGACTGGGTGAGACATGAAGCCTGTGCTGCGACTTCTGTCTTGTGTGTGGCGCACGTTAAATGTCAAAGCAGCACCGCCCTTCGTGGTCGGCTGGGTGTTAAGCAAACAAACAAACAAACAAACTCCCTCTTTTTTAAGACCTGATTTTCTCAGATTTTTGGAGGTGTGAAAAGTGTGGTGTTTGTGCAGGCTGACCCTACCTACGACAATGTGGCCACGTTGAAATACCTGGACTGTGTGGTTCACGAGACACTCAGACTCTTCCCTCCGCTTCCTTTGTAAGTAAACGCTCATACTGATTTCCAACAGTCGAAGGAAAAAGTAAGAATAGATAAAAAAAATAAAAAAATAAAAAAAAGAAGATAAGATAGGGCACTCCACAAAAATGCAATCGCAAGTGTGTGTGAGGTATGTGTGTGTGTGTGTGTGTGTGTGTGTGTGTGTGTGTGTGTGTGTGTGTGTGTGTGTGTGTGTAAGCGTGCGTATATGTGTTCGATGCATGTGTGTGTCTGCATGTTTGCAATCCACAAAACGCTCATACTGATTTCTAACAGTCGAAGGAAAAACTAAGAAATACATAAAAAAGATAGGGCACTCCACAAAAATGCAATCGCAAGTGTGTGTGTGTGTGTGTGTGTGTGTGTGTGTGTGTGTGTGTGTGTGTGTGTGTGTGTGTGTGTGTGTGTGCCGTGTGTGCGCGCGTTTGTATACGTGCGTATTCTGCGCTCGCGCGTGAGTGCATCCTCTCTTTCGTCTGCATTCCACATACGTTTTTACTTACTTACAATGTTGATCCAGGATAAATCGTCGCGCCAAAGAGAGACGGATCATCAAGGGAGTGACTATACCCGCGGGTTGCGGGGTGGGAATCCCCATCTACCACATCCTGAGAGATCCGGAGTACTTTGAAGATCCGGAGACATTCAACCCTGTCAGGTGAGTGCTGATATTCACCTATCCATGAAAGGCACAGTTTTTTTTTCTCCGTGTGAACGAGTTTGCTCACCATCTCAAATCTGATCAGGCTTTTGCATGTGACATGGACATCCCTCCTTTTGGACTCATACCAAAAATCAACAGCCTTGGTGCTTTATGTGCAGAATAGGATTTTTGTGTTGATTAATATATAGAAAGCCACTTGTGTCAATCTGCGAAATTAATTCATCAAAACTTTTCTCGGACATAAAGCACCCAGGATTTTGATATTTTTGCATGTGTCCAAATGGAGGGATACTCTCATTCCATGTAAAGGCCTGGTCAGATCTGATATAGCCCGGGGGGCCCGGGTAGCTCAGGTGGTAGAGCACTGGACTTGCGATCGAGAGGTCGCTGGTTCGAATCCGGGCCGGGACGGACACGCGGGTCAACTTTATGTGCAGACCCAGAAACGGTATCCATCTCCCACCCCCGTGTCACCACAATGGCACGTTATTTAAAGATCTTGGTCATTCTACCATAAGTGCAGATGGCTGATACCACCTAAACACGCAAACATCAAAAAGCCGGGAGGGCGTAAAACTCGATTCGTATAAACCAATTCATGTCCAATATAGGCAATTAAGACCTGACGGACAATAAGCCCCTTAGAATTTACTTTTTTTACTATATAGCCGAACTGAGTCTAGGGAAGGAGTGTGCCTTGAAACTAAAACACACACCCTAACCTTATTCTCGCTCCGCCAACTTCAGCCAAAATGAGGTCAAACATTTTGTTACAACCTGTGTTTTTCTCATTCTCAAGTGCCATTTTCTTTGTTTTTATCAGGTTTTCGGGGGAAAACCGCGCAAAACTCGATCCTTTGACGGTCGAACTCCCGTTTGGTTACGGTCCCCGGCAGTGCATAGGTATGCGACTGGCCTTGCTGGAAATCAAGTTTGCTGTGGTCCGAGTCTGCAGGCGTTTCCAGTTCCTCAAATGTGAGCACACGCCTGTGAGTAAACCGTTTGAAGTCTTTTATTGGATGCAGGTGTTCGTAGGTATTGTTTGTCTGAGAAGGTGGAGATTGTGTGTGTAAGGGAGGAAATGGGTGAGTATAGGGTGAGTGGTGTGAGCAAGCGAGTGTGAGTAAGCGAGTGTGTTTCGTGTGTGTGTGTGTGTGTGTGTGTGCGCGTGTTTGCGTGTGTGTGTGTGTGTGTGTGTGTATTTGCACTGCTGTTTTTAACACGTTTCGACACACACAACTCAAACCCTACAACGTTATTCTTTACAACTTGCCGAAGGTATGTCATATTTTCAAAAGTGTTTTTCTCTCTACTACGTTGTTATTACCCATCTTGCAGGACAAAGTTGACTTCACCGCAGCTAGCCTCGCCACACCCAGAAAGCCCATCAAGCTTTTAGTGCAGCCCAGGAAAGCCACATAAATCTCCCCTAGCCTGCGGGAGGGACACAGCAGTCATCTCTCTTCGCGAAGACCCGTTAAACGTCCAGTCCTTCGCGTGTGTGTGATCATGTATATTCACAGTGTATGTTTGGCACAGAGGCTCAACATAATTATCCCCAAATTAATTTTGTTTGTTTGTTTGTTTTCTTAACGCCCAGCCGACCACGAAGGGCCATATCAGGGCGGTGCTGCTTTGACATATAACGTGCACCACACACAAGACAGAAGTCGCAGCACAGGCTTCATGTCTCACCCAGTCACATTATTCTGACACCGGACCAACCAGTCCTAGCACTACCCCACAATGCCAGACGCCAGGCGGAGCAGCCACTAGATTGTGAATTTTAAAGTCTTAGGTATGACCCGGCCGGGGTTCGAACCCACGACCTCCCGATCACGGGGCGGACGCCTTACCACTAGGCCAACCGTGCCGGTCCCCAAATTAAGAACTTACACTATTACAAAATATTTTTAAAATAAGGCCATACCTTTTTGGCTTCAATTATTAAAGGTTTTATTTTGGAAATAGGGCCTTATTTTTGGAAGATAAGACATTCTTCAGGCCTTAGGTTTTGGATTTGTGACCCTTTGTGCCAAGCATACTTATGAATGTGACAAGATTGTGTGATTTGGACTTGGACACACACTCAAAAAATCAACAACAACAACAACAACAACAACAACAACAACAACAACAACAACAACAACAACAACAAAATCACAGTTTGACTTCTTCGTGTTCAGAGTGAAGAGTTTTTGTTGAATTAATTTGGCAGGTGAAAGGTAGTGATGAAAGAATAGACGATTTTTGGAAATAACTCCGTCGGGTTTGTATGTGTTGTGGAAGAGTGACCGTTTCTTGCAAAACCGCTGCCAAACATTGGAGGAGCCAATCAGTAGCGACGGGAGTGTTGGACACACGTGCTCCTCTCCATTGTTTCACTCACACACCCCTCGCTGATGACTTGCCCCTCCAATATTTGGCGGAGGATTTGCAAGAAAAGGTAACTCTCCCACAACACGTACTAACCCGACGGAGTTATTTCCGGAGTTCGTCTATTCCAACTGTGCACAAGGCGCAGTCATACCGTTGATTTTTGGTACGTTTCAAAGTGGATAGATGCTGTTCTTACGCACAGTAAAGCACAGACAGATCTGTGATGATGCACATATGATCGCTTGAACGAGAAGGACTGTTTCTTTGAAAAGAGTGCACTTAGCCCAGTCGACGTTTTGCACGCAGGTTCAACGAAAAGTCAGGTGGGCATCCAGGATGTTGTTTTGACCGTGACTAATATACCTTTCTCGTCGGATTTGCTGTTCTTACTTTTTAACATGGCTCTGAATGATCCTTGTTATTGTTGCAACTTGTATGCAGCCGGTGGAAGAAATTGTTTTGGCTGTTGGTGGTGGAAACAGAGAGAGAGAGAGAGAGAGAGAGAGAGAGAGAGAGAGAGAGAGAGAGAGAGAGAGAGAGAGAGAGAGAGAGAGAGAGAGAGAGAGAGAGAGAGACAGAGCGCTTCGTGTGTGTGTGTGTGTGTGTGTGTGTGTGTGTGTGTGTGTGTGTGTGTTTTAGAGAGAGAGAGAGAGAGAGAGAGAGAGAGAGAGAGAGAGAGAGAGAGAGAGAGAGAGAGAGAGAGAGAGAGAGAGAGAGAGAGAGAGCTCAGTTTCAGGTAAAATAATTATGTTGTACGCTAGCAAGTATAAGAGATAAGCAGACTGCGTTTTGTCGCATGTAACATATTTTTAATAACACTAATTCCAAGTTAAACTGATATGTAAATTGCAAATATTCATGACTCTTTTGGAGAAAAAACCAATCTCTGTTTTCACGATATATCTTGGCATAATTCTTACGGGTCCTGCCCCTGTCATCTTTTGCAGGACATGAGGGTTAAAACTATTTGCGATGTGACGTGGGTTTGGTTCGTATATCATTATATTTAGTCAAGTTTTGACTAAATATTTTAACATCGAGGGGGAATCGAAACGAGGGTCGTGGTGTATGTGCGTGTGTCTGTGTGTGTGTGTGTGTCTGTGTGTGTGTGTGTGTGTGTAGAGCGATTCAGACTAAACTACTGGACCGATCTTTATGAAATTTGACATGAGAGTTCCTGGGTATGAAATCCCCGAACGTTTTTTTCATTTTTTTGATAAATGTCTTTGATGACGTCATATCCGGCTTTTCGTGAAAGTTGAGGCGGCACTGTCACGCCCTCATTTTTCAACCAAATTGGTTGAAATTTTGGTCAAGTAATCTTCGACAAAGCCCGGGGTTCGGTATTGCATTTCAGCTTGGTGGCTTAAAAATTAATTAATGACTTTGGTCATTAAAAATCTGAAAATTGTAAAAAAAAATAAAAATTTATAAAACGATCCAAATTTACGTTTATCTTATTCTCCATCATTTGTTGATTCCAAAAACATATAAATATGTTATATTCGGATTAAAAACAAGCTCTGAAAATTAAATATATAAAAATTATTATCAAAATTAAATTGTCCAAATCAATTTAAAAACACTTTCATCTTATTTCTTGTCGGTTCCTGATTCCAAAAACATATAGATATGATATGTTTGGATTAAAAACACGCTCAGAAAGTTAAAACAAAGAGAGGTACAGAAAAGCGTGCTATCCTTCTTAGCGCAACTACTACCCCGCTCTTCTTGTCAATTTCACTGCCTTTGCCATGAGCGGTGGCCTGACGATGCTACGTGTAAAATGGCATTGCGTTTCATTCTGTGAGTTCGACAGCTACTTGACTAAATATTGTATTTTCGCCTTACGCGACTTGTTTTTTTCTTGCCGATGTAACTGTCTGGTGTTTTAAAGTTTATGTCACGATAAAATGCCTTTTACGCAGCGTTAGTGTTTTTATTATCAGTGTGTGTGTGTGTGTGTGTGTGTGTGTGTGTGTGTGTGTGTGTGTGTGTGTGTGTGTGTGTGTGTGTGTGTGAGAGAGAGAGGTGGAGAGAGGTGGAGAGAGGTGGAGAGAGAGAGAGAGAGAGAGAGAGAGAGAGAGAGAGAGAGAGAGAGAGAGAGAGAGAGAGAGAGAAAGAGAGGGAGAGAGAGAGCGAGAAATACGAAGTGTCAAAACGTAGAAACTACAAAATAAACGCACAACAAACAAGGATAAACTACGTTTCACCAAAAAAGACTCTAGTCGCCTCTCCCACGCACGCACACACACACACACACACACACACACACACACACACACACACACACACACACACACACACACACACACACACACACACACACACACACACACACATCATTTGAATATATTCATACATTTCAAACAGCAAACAGACGGCGCAGGGGAGCAAGAATTGCACAAAGTTTTCACTTTTATTGTTGGTTTTGGAATTGACACAAAATAGAAACGACGTACCGCCTACCGCCTTTTTTTTTGAGAGCTAGGGATTTGAGTTTTTCACAGTTTGTTAAAAACAAGGTCCTTGCCGCCCACGCGATTATGCACACCGCCCAGACGTGTCACGTCTAGGCTTCCACACGGGATGAGACCATCCTTCAACTTAAACACATACCATATATCAATAGCTTTGCTTCTTCGTGTGCAGAGTTCGATTATTTGTTGTTGAATTTTATCGTAAGTGATTTTTTCCCGATTTCCCAGGTCAACTTATGTGCAGACCTCAGTCTAGTGCCTTATCCCCCTTCGTGAGTACACGCAACCACAAGACCAAGTTCGCACGGAAAAGATCCTGTAGTCCATGTCAAAGTTCGTCGGGTTATAGAGACTGACACGAATATAACCAGCATTTTTTCCCGGAAAGCGGCGTATGGCTGCCTAAATAACGGTCATATCGTACACACGTGGGAGTTTCAAGAAGAAGAAGAAGATAGAAGAAGTGATTTAATTAAACCTGTGTCAATCTGCTAAATCAGTTCTGCAAAAATCCCAACTCTTGACAGAAAGCTGGGATGTAGTTTTTGTTTGTTGGTGTTTGTTCAAGTGGAATGATGCTCTTATCCCGTGTGAAAGTTTGGACAGACCTTTAGCTATGAACATGATAACTTAAACGAATAGGACTGTGCTTTTAACACTTACAGGTTGTTCGAGGTATGGAATAGTCACTGCGGACAATTCCACATTTTAAGCCAGATTCCACTGTCCGTTTACACAGCGCTGTTTTACGTCGCGAATGAAGTGGTCCCGCATAAATCAGTAGCTACGACGCAGGTACTTTAGGTACATGTACACAAACACTCGTTTCGTTAGGCCTGGCGCTCACCTATGTGTAACCGAGTGCCGAAACACTACGATCACCTCGGGAGGCGAAGTGCAATCAAACAGGATTGAAAATGTTAGGGCTAATTTCTTAGCCCTATAAAACCCCGAAGGTTTCCATGAACATACAGACAATCGGAAACCACAAGACCCCATCACAAACAGAATTCCACAATCCACCGGTGTTGACTTAAAGGCCAACAACTCGGGTGCAGAGTCTGCTGTGAAAGGAGCGGTAGCCTCCCCTGTCACAATCGCCCCCGTTTGAATGAACTTCGTCCCGAAGTTCCGAACCGCGGGACCACTGTCCATCCCAAGTTCGCAGAATGGGAACAGCACGAAAATGTTCAGTGGTCATATTATGCCATTACCTGAACATATCATGCCGAGTCCCATCCTGCTCGCAGCGCCAGATGTAACCGAGTGCCGAAACACTACGACCACCTCGGGAGGCGAAGTGCAATCAAACAGGATTGAAAATGTTAGGGCTAACTTAAAGGCCAACAACTCGGGTGCAGAATCTACTGTGAAAGGAGCGGTAGCCTCCCCTGTGACATATGTAACGCCAGCAGGACAGACGACGCACTGCAGATTATAGAGGTGATTCTTTTTTATTTCCCAGCCCGCTACACGTTGCGTGAAAAGAAAACAGGCCAAGTACTCGTCATAATCCCTATTGCAACATGCAGCGCCGCTGACCCTGCGCAGGTATATTTTGCCCCTTACGTTCACACTTCGCAGAGCGTTGCGGAATATGAAGGAAACGCACTTAGACCATGACTTATATTTCAAGTGGTTTGTTTTCGTTCTCCATGCAGTCTGGGTTAATGACCGCTTGTGATTAAGGAGTGCATCAAAACAATTAGGTGCAAGACGAAACATCTTGGAGAATGTAGCCTTTCGGACAACGTGGAGATTATATAAGAGGTTGACCCGTTTTTGTGTCAGTTGCTCAGAGCAGCTGGACACATACGCATCATCGTTCCTATTGCTGCTAACTGGATACAGTACGCTTTCAGGAAGTCAAGTTCTTGAACGGTAAGTGAACGTCTTTATTGTATTATCTAATTGTTGCTCGGTTTGCACCCGCCATGTCAATAATTTTTTTCATTGCCACTGTATTTCGAATATGGAATATTCTGTGCAGTGTATTTATCTGTATTTGAAAGGAGTAACACTTTTTTCTACGAGTGTAGATATTAACTTACCAACATACACAGACATAGATAGAAAGAGAGGCAGTCAGACAGAGAGACGGACAGCCAGACAGAGAAAGAGACAGACAGACAGACAGACAGACAAACAGAAAGACAGACAGGCAAGGCAAGGCAAGGCAAGGCAGGCAGGCAGGCATGCAGGCAGGCGGGCAAACAGACAGACATGCATACATGCATGCTTGCAGGCAAGCAGACACATACAGGCACTAATACAAAGACACGGACATTAAGCTAAAATACAAATACGGACGCACTCGTAATAGACATGCAAGCACACTGACACAGAAACAGACACAAGCACAGAGACAGATACAAACACAAACACAAAGACAGACACAAACACAAACACAGACTCAGACAGGCAGACAGACAGACAGACAGACAGACAGGCACAGACAGACAGACAGGCACAGACAGACAGACAGACAGACAGACAGACAGGCATACAGACATACTAAAAAACTAATGTGCAAACGCTAAACCAATGGCCATAAAGCACCATCATAAACATACTCGCTGGGGTCGCGCTCATTCATGCATGTTGCTGGGATTTGTTTTCTTCGGCAAGTATGCCGATATGGCCGTCAAGTTTTTGTCGACCTTGAAACAAAGTTCGGAATGAGTGGGCTTTTACGTGTACGTCTCCCTCTCCCTTTCCATGGCATTTAGGCAGTCATACTATGTTTTCGGAGAGTCAAGTTGTATAATTTTGTTGTTGCTTGTCTTTTTTAATTTATATTTTTCTTTTACAGGTTTTTTTAAGATTTCTTTTTCTTTTTCAGGTTAAAAAAATCAGAGTCAGTACCAAATTGAATGGCCTTGTGCTGTTGTTCTAATTTTGTTTTGTTTAACATATCTTATCTGTATTATTTGTTCTCTCTCATCTTCACAGCTGCATAAGCTGCCAACCACGAACCGCCATGTTGAACCTCTCACCTCTACATGTAGCTTTACTGCTGCTGTTAGCACTCGGGACTTGCTTGGTTTCCCAGACTTCAGGCACGTCGCAGCAGCCGAACATTGTCTATATTCTGATTGACGATGCTGGGTGGGGGGACTTCCAAACCCACGACCCTCTCATGGTGTCGCCTAACATTGCCAGACTGAGGCAGGAGGGAATGTTCCTCAACCAGTCCTACGTTCTGCCAATGTGCGGACCTACACGATCGGCTCTGCTCACTGGCAGGTAAGTCTAATAAAATCAGGTTTAACTTCAAGGACAGTGACCCAAACAAACGGATTTCGAAATTAACTCTGTCGGGTTTGCATGGGTTGTGAAAGAGTGAATACCCTTGCTTTTACAAGGACAAACATTGGAGGGGCCAATCACTAGCGAGGGGTGTGTCTGAAACACGTGGACAGGAGCTCGTGTGAATAAATTTTCCCCTGAAAAAGCAAGGGTTTTCACTCTTTCACAACCCATGCAAACCCGACAGAGTTATTTCCGAACATCGTCTATCTAACTCTGTCCGCCAACATGCCCGCAATGCAGTTATTTCTTTTAAAAATGAAAATACAGTTTACGGAATGAATCGGATTTGAAAGTTAGAATTATCGCTTTCAAGTTACTCACCGTTATACCTTATTTCTAACTCATTGCCAAGATTCTCTCTGACTGTACATTTTGGGACCTTCCTCTTGCAATAGCTTAGCTGAATTTGGACTCTGTTTTGAGTTTACCCAGATCAGACAAAAACAGCCTTTTAAATTCATCAGGTAAAACACAAATAAAAGAAAATCTGTATTCAGACTTTCTATGGGATGAGAATTCTTGGCGTCACTGGCGGTTTCTGCAAGAGGGACGTCGACGTATTGAAACGAGACAGGGTATCGTAATGTAATAGTAATGTAATCTTGTCATCTATCGTCACTGCAAGGTACCCGCACACGTTCGGCATGCAGGACAACACAGTGGGCGGGAACAAAAAGTTCTGGATGAACGAGACCTTCATGATCCTGCCACAAGAACTTCAGAGTCTCGGCTACACAACCCACATGCTGGGCAAATGGCACCTGGGCTACTGTCACCCAGGGCTCACGCCCCTGGGGCGGGGCTTCAATACTTTCTACGGCTTCTGGTTGGGATCCCACAATTCGTACTACGACCACACCAAAGGCAGCGGCAGGAGGAGGAGGATTTACGACTGGTGGGATGGCGACAGTATTGATTGGTCTGCGCGTGTAAGTTGGTGCTCTTGTTTGCTTGTTGGCTTGGTTGGTTGGCTTGGTTGGTTGATTGTTTGGTTGTTCGGTTGGCAGGTTGTGTGGGTGATTCCGGTTCGGTACCGACAACTGGCACTACGACCACACTATAGACGCCGACACACGATGGAATTTGGTCTGCTTGGGGAAGGAATTTTGATTGGGTGGGCTGGTTGATTGATTGGTTGGTTGGTTGGATGGTTGGCTAGTTGTTACGGTTGAACTCCGAGAACTCGCAATACAATTACACCAAAGGCGGTGGCAGCAGGAGGAGAATTTATACGACTGGTGGGATGGTGATCGTATCGAATGGTCTGCGCGGACAAAATGCTCGTATAATCATGATGTTAGATGAATTGAGGATGAATGTCGCCTGTTCATTTCAATGCTACTTTTCGCTGGGCCAGGAGACTGGTTCTGCGTAGCTCTCACTAATTACTTTGTAAGAGTGTTTACTTCCCTGTCTGTCAGCGATTTATATTTAGAGGGCTTACTTCCCCTTGTTATTTGACCTTACTAATGTTCCCCGTCGGGGTCACGACCCACCGTGAGGTGCAGATCGTGGAAGAGTCGAGCACGTCACTACTCGTCTTCGTGTGCCTGTCTTACGACGCTTTATATTTAGAGCGCTTAATAACAAATAATAAAACAAAAATGTTTCTTTCGGGGTCATAGATTGGCCTTTCTGACACCCGGGGCTGTGCGGATCGTTGAAGAGTCGAGCACGAACAATCCGTTTTTCATAATTATACCTAGCTCGATTTCTATGTAGAGAACTTACTTCCCTTGTTATTTGACCTAACACAAAATAATATTATTGTTGCATTTCAGGGTCAATACCAGTCGCCTGGACTGAGCGGATCGTTGAAGTAACGAACATATCCTCAACAACAAGGGAACCAACTGCCCTTGTTATTCGACAGTACACAAATGTTGCATTTCAGAGTCAATACCAGACCGGTCTTTTGAACGCCCGGGATTTGCGGATCGTGGAAGAGTCGAGCCCGTCCTAACCGTTCTTCAAGTACCTAGAAAACGGCGCTTTATATTGAGAGAAATACATTCTCTTGTTATTTGATCTTGCACAAATGTTGCATTTCAGGGTCAATACCTGACCGATATTCTCAGCGCCCGGGCTGTGCGGATCGTGGAGGATCGAGCGCGTCCAACCCGTTCTTCATGTACCTGTCATACGGGGCTTTGCACGGGCCCTTCGAGGCGCCTCAGCACAACATCGACACCTTTGTTTCTTCACCTTGCAGATGTTACTTTTCAGGGTCAGACCGATCTTCCCCACAGCCGTGCGGTGCAGATCGTTGAAGAGTTGAGCACGTACTTTTTCGTTATTCACGTAGCCTACCTTGCTCACATCGCATCATGTTAAGGGAACTAACTTCCCTTGTTATATGACATTACATATGTGTTGTATTCTAGGGGCTCTACAAGATATATCTTCTCATCGCCCGAGCTTTTTTTTAAAGATTTTAGTCAAGCAGTATGTAAGAAATGTTAAGTCCTTTGTACTGGAAACTTGCATCCTCCCAGTAAGGTAATATATTGTACTACGTTGCAAGCCCCTGGAGCAAATTTTTGATTAGTGCTTTTGTGAACAAGAAACAATTGACAAGTGGCTCTATCCCCTCTCCCCCCTTTCCCCGTCGCGATATAACCTTCGTGGTTGAAAACGACGTTAAACACCAAAAAGAGAGAGAGAGAGAGATCGCCCGAGCTGTGTGGATCGTTGAAGAGTCGAGCACGCCCTAACCGTTCTTCAAGTACCTAGGAAACGGCGCTTTATATTGAGAGAAATACATTCTCTTGTTATTTGACCTCACACCCGCAAATGTTGCATTTCAGGGTCAATACCAGACCGATCTACTCAGCGCCCGGGCTGTGCGGATCGTGGAAGAGTCGAGCCCGTCCAACCCGTTCTTCATGTACCTGTCTTACGGCGCTGTGCACGGGCCCTTCGAGGTTCCCCAGCACTACATCGACACGTACTGTGCCCACGTCACCAACACCTCAAGACAGATCCACTGTGCCATGATGGCGGCGCTGGACGAAGGGGTGGGCAACGTGGTACAGGCTTTGAAGAGAAAGGTGAGATCTGTCGGTAATGTTTTACATGTTTTTTCTCTTTCTTTGGGCAAGTAGTGCTATGCCTGCTGAAAGTGTGTCCCGCTTCCCAGTCCCTCCCCCCCCACCCCTGCATGAGTGTGTTTGTGTGTGTGTGTGTGTGTGTGTGTGTGTGTGTGTGTGTGTGTGTGTGTGTGTGTGTGTGTGTCGAATTAAGACGAACACTATTGTGCTGCAATGTCAAGTCATTACACTGCCGAAATCGTTAAATTTACCTTCTATGGGTTTTTCGGATGCTTGTGCTTGAGGGAAGGGTAACAATGTCATTTCGATGTGCAAAAAAAAAAAGGCGAATACTCCTTGACTCTTTGCATCTCTCTCTTTTTCTGTCTGTGGATAAGCGTGGCAAACTCTTTCTTTTCAAACAGCCTCACGTATATCCTTGAAAAATGTGCCATCCTTACCTCGTCAAAAGAAGACCTTCTGACAAAGATCACAAATTCAAATCTTTAAATCTCAGGGAACCTACGACAACACCATCATCCTCGTAATGTCGGACAACGGAGGACCGATTAAAGGTGGCTCCGTCAACTGGCCGCTAAGGGGAGAGAAGAAGAGTGTGTTTGAAGGTGGCGTGCGTTCCTACACCGTTCTCAAAGCGCCTGGGCTGGCCGAGACCAACGTCACGTGGCCTGGCATGGTGCACGCCATTGATTGGTTGCCTACCCTGCTGACGGCGGCTGGCGGAGTGAGGTGAGCTAGGATTTGCTTCACTGTGTTACGATACAATGATGTTGCAAAGATGTATTTTCTTTAACAACATGGCCATAACTGTGTTTATTTGGCAATTTTCTAAAGTTCAAGGGAGTTGTTTGTGTCACATGTCCCCCACCCTGAAAAAAGTTCGACAAATCTACTGAAATGACGGCAAGGTTTTTGAGGATTTGAAAGAAGTTTGCCGACTGCCGACGCTAACGGACTTCCTTAAGATGTGAAACTCCACCCCACCAAACCCAACTTCATGATTCTGTTGGCATCTTAATGTTCTTTTCGTGTGCAGTTCTTGTCACCTAGTTTGTTTGTGTGTTTTTCTATAGTGGAATGCAAAATGAGACCCTTGGGACCAGCCAAAGGGTTCCTTAATTACAGAAGTTCTCTTCAGAAAGGTACTTTTTTTGACACATCATGTTCACTCGCATTCTTTTATTGTCTTTGACTAAAGGCCAGACTACACCCACGGCAAAAACCTTTGGCAGAGCATGACGAGGAACGAGCCGAGCCCTAGGACGGATTTCATTTACAACGTCAACGATTTCAGGCGCTTCAATCACATCGCTGTTCGCCTCAACAAGTGGAAATTGCTAGGGTTAGTGTTGTTTGTGGGACCTGTGTAGTTATTTTCAGTCAGTGTTGCCCAGGGCAGAGGCGCGTGAAGCAAAACTGGCCGCTGGGGTGGGAACAAGCCGCGGGGTCTGATTGGTTAAAATCACAACAAATCTCAATTTCAATCCGAGCCCGCGGTTGCGTACAACCCATTTGGGTAGCGCCCAATTTCGCTTCTTGCACCTTAGCCCTGGGCCCAACTATCTCCTTCGGTAACGTGAACTTGTACAACTGTTCTTAGAGGGCCCCAAAGGGGGGGTATCATCACGATCACGGGAAGGGACATTTTTAGTTTTCACGATCACAGTTACCTTGATTTTTGTTTTCACGATTACAAACACCTTGACGAATAGAGGATCATAGAGTGATACAGCTGTGAAAAATGTACGTTGAAAATAAAATGCTTTGCAATAATGCCCATCACGATCACGAAAACAAATGACGATCACGATCACGAGACTTGATTTTTGTGTCATCACGGATCACGGGCAAAGTCCCATCACGATCACAGAAATGGAAATTTCGGCAATCACGGTCACAGAAAGGTCAAAAAACGCCAATCACGATCACGATTTTAAACCCTCTGGGGCCCTCTTCTTAAATTATACTCCCATGTTTGTATGTTAGACCTGTACCAGGATTAGCCAGGAACCAGAAGTGGACACCGGGGTTCAAGATCGGGTGGTATCCCCCGTACCAATTGCTGGACAGAGGAGTGCCTTGGGAGGACATGAAGAGGAAATATTCCACATCCCAGTATCTGCTGTTTAACCTGGAACAGGTGCGTGTGTGGGGAAATGTTGAACATTTGGGAAGGGGTATGGTGAAGGTACGATGAGGATGGTGGTGATTTTGGGGAGGAGGGAGGGGGAATATTTAAGGTGTGTGTGTGTGTTCGTGCGTGTGTGTGTGTGTTCGTGTGTGTGTTTGTGTCTATGTGCGTGTGTGTGTGTGTGTGTGTGTGTGTGTGTGTGTGTGTGTGTGTGTGTGTGTGTGTGTGTGTGTGTGTGTGTGTGTGTGTGAGATCTAATTCGTTGAATTGTCCAACAAGTGCCACTGACAAGATTGGTTTGCATAACTCTTACCTACTATTGTCAGTAATTGCCTTGCGTTCTACGAGCTTACCTCCCTTCCTTCTTGTCTGTTCTCTTGAAATGTTAAAGATTTATCATTTAATTTGATTTTAATTTTTTTAGGGGACGTTTTTCTTTTCTTTAGGAAGACCTTGCAAGGTCAAGGCACCACATCACTGTGTAATGTTTATCTGTTATTCCTTCTCCTTCTTTTTAAAAAAATTAATTTTCAAAATCGATATTCACAGGACCCAGAAGAAAGAAACAACGTGTACAATGATCCCCGCAACGCCGACATCGTCCGACAGATGGAGATGAAGATCGAGTATTGGGTGGGCCAACCGGGTGTGCTGGACGGCGTGTACCCGCTTCAGCCCATCAACACCAACCCGGATAGAGGACGGAACAACAACGGCCAACATCTCGCCACGTGCTGGTGTGATCCACCCGGATTTGCTGATCGACGAAACGTCTGCCCCGCACAAGGCAGAAATGGTCGACGCCGTGGAAGAAATAGAGGATAGGGTTCGAATCATCTTCTACCCTATACCGGCAGTCAATAGATGTACAAAGAATATGTATGTAAAAAAGGCACATAAATGGGATTAGTCTTCCGGCCGATTAGGGGCCGGATGTGAATACTTGCACAAATAATCTGTATTGAAAAAAGACATTGACATAGAATTTGTCTTCTAGTGCTACCCTACTGTCTGTGGATACATGTACATGTACAAAGAATCTGTATGGAAGAAATACACATACATAGAATTCGTCGTCTACCCTACCGGCTGTGAATGCAAAGAATCTGTAGGGAAGAAAGACACAAAAATAGGGTTTATTTTGTACCCTATACCGGTGTAGGATCCGGTCCGGTCCCCCCTCTGAAGTAGTCCCCCGGGGGACCAATTCGTGGCAAAAACTGCGCTATAATGGTCCCCCCTTAGACATCCAGCCTTGTTTTTCTTGTTACAATGTTAGTAATGTTACCAGCAATTTTAGAGAAAAGAAAGGAAAGAATCAGAGACTGGTTTCATTTCTTCTTATCAGTATTTATTTATTATTCATTTTATTTCATGCGATTTTTCTTTTGAACGGCATTATAAATCAGATCTATTTTATTTTCTGCAAAATATAGTCAAACAAAGAGATTGCTGTCTGTGCACTACATAATACCGGACGAAGATATAGATTGAAAATGGCTTGAATGCCTAAGAAAAACGAGGCTGGATGTCTAAGGGGGGACCATTATAGAGCAGTTTTTGCCACGAATTGGTCCCCCGGGGGACTACTTCAGAGGGGGGACCGGACCGGATCCTACAACGGCTGTGAATATATATATATATATATTAGAATGAATACCCTTCTTCGCCGGGAAGAAGTAGAGCCGAATGAAGTAGAAGAAGAAGTAGAAGAAGAATACCCTTCTTCGCCGGGAAGAAGTAGAGCCGAATACCCGGCTTCGCCGGGTACCCGGCTTTGCCGGGAAGAAGTAGAGGAATACCCGGCTTCGCCGGGATGAAAGCGTTGTGGACAGTGACCTTCTAAAAATAGTAACGGGAATATCCGGCTTCGCCGGGATGAAAGCGTTGTGGACAGTGACCTTCTAAAAATAGTAACGGGAATATGGATTGACGCCACACGAAGGAAGGGAGATAAACGCAAAACACTGGAGAAGATAAGGAAGAGTTACTGGGAATGGATCTGGGAAGATGAACAGAAAAACCAAGATCGGTTCAGCGCTGCGCGCTGAGAGCACGTGTTGAAAATTCTCATCGACCAGGTTGTGTCCGGGGTCTACCTGAATATGCCCACCAAATTTGAAGCAGAGCCATCGAGAACTTTGGCCGTGCATCGCGAACACACACACACACACACACACACACACACACACACACTCACACACATACACACACACACACACACACACACACACACACACACACATACACACAGACACACAGACACAAGTCGTATATAGATATAGATACTAGATGATTACCCGCTTCGCCGGGTACCGGCTTCGCCGGGATGATCGCGAGACAGAGTATGCAGGGGCGGATCAGTTCATTTTATGGGGGGGGGGGGGGGGTTCCAAAAGTATATTGTGAAGATATGGGTGTGAAGGCGCGAAGCGCCTAGCTTGCTAGGGGGGTCCGGGGGCATGCTCCCCCCGGAAAATTTTGAAAGAAAGGATGCAAAATGGTGCAATCTGGTGCATTCTGAGAATGATCATTACCAGTTTCAGGCAGCAGATTTTGTCACTGATTAATACCCCAAAAATTGAAACTCAACCCAAAAAAACACAAACAAATATTTTTATTTTTTGGCTGGGGGGGGGGGGGGTTCCGGAAACCCCAGAACCCCCCCCCCCCCCCCCCCTCGTCCGCCCCTGGTATGAATACCCGGCTTTGCCGAGGAAGAAGTAGAGCCGAATACCCGGCTTTGCCGGGTGAGTTGCGCACCGTACGCCGGCTTCGCCTGGTACCCGCGATTGACGCCACACGAAGGAAGGGAGATAAACGCGCAAAACACTGGAGAAGATAAGGAAGAGTTACTGGAAATGGATCTACAGAAAAACCAAAATCGGTTCAGCGCTGCGCGCTGAGAGCACAGGTTGAACATTTTCATCGACCAGATTGTGTCCGGGGTCTACCTGAATATGCCCACCAAATTTGAAGCAGATCCATCGAGAACTTTGGCCGTGCATCGCGAAGAGAGACAGACAGACAGACAGACAGACAGACAGACAGACAGACACACACACACACAAGCCGTATATAGATATAGATAGATAGATATACAAAGAATCTGTATGGAAGAACAGAAATAGGATTCTTCGTCTATCCTACCGGCTGTCAATACAAACAAATGTATGGAATAAAGAATCACACTTTGTTGTTGTTGTCTATTCTTCTGTGAGTAATAATAATTAAGTAGAAGTGCAATGCAGTTGGCACAGTCGTCAACAAGCCAAGGCACTGCATACCCAAGACAAAGGCACAGACACACACACACACACACACACAAACACACAAACACACACACACACACATATAGCAACACACAGACACAGACACTGTTACACGACACTTGAGATTGACGAAGTTCTCAAATGTCGTATAGTCAGATAGTTGTGTTCTTTAATTCTACGTGGCCCGTCTTCACAGCAGCAGACAAAAACTCGTCAAATTGAGTTCGAGGATTTATTTAGCATTCCAAACATACAACTGCACATCGTAGCAAAACTCAAAGTAGAAGCTTTTTAACATACAAATCGCGCTGGCCTATATATAGCAAATACTCAATCTCGAGAATATTCCAGACCGAACATGATACAACTAAAATTATATGAACCGTCCATGGACTAGAATAGTGACATTCTCTGTGACGTACATCAAAAGCGCCGACGCACTTAATCCGAGCGAACGCCACGAACCCACGACTCAAAACAATGTGGTAAACAACTTGTTTTGACAGGACTAGAAAGTTCACCTGCATTCTCGTCCAAACATAAATATTGTGTTTACAAAATATAATATCGGTACTTTCCCACAAAGTACAAATAAGTCAACTACATGCAACACACAAAACTGAACCAAAGTTCAGCAACGGCAGCGTTTCCTAACAGACACAGACACACACACACACACACACACACACACACACACACACACACACACACACACACACACACACACACACACACACACACACACACACACACATTATTATGGAAACGCACAGACACACTCACACACTTTACTCAGAGAGGAAACAGAGAGACCCAGAGAAAGAGAGAGAGAGAGAGAGAGAGAGAGAGAGAGAGAGAGAGAGAGAGAGAGAGAGAGAGAGAGAGAGAGAGAGAGAGAGAGAGAGAGAGAGAGAGAGAGAGAGAGAGAGAGAGAGAGAAGATAAAAATTTTTATTTACGAGGGTAATGATGTAAGCAGGACATTATTTTTTACAATCAGCCCTCGTCCATGAGGGAACAAGGGGGTCATGCCAATACGTCCCAGTACCATTGTGTCCCAGTACCATTGCGTCCCCAAAAAATGCCGTCTCATTGCGTCCCGTACCATTGCGTCCCAACAAAATTGCGTGTCGATAGGTCCCAAGAAAATTGCATCTCGATACGTCCCATAAAGGAATCCCATTACGTTCCCGTACCATTACGTCCCAACACAATTGTTACTTGAGCAATGCTTGAACGCTGCGGTGGGCAGTGTGTGTGTGTGTGTGTGTGTGTCTGTGTCTGTGTGTGTGTCTGTGTCTGTGTGTGTGTGTGTGTGTGTGTGTGGCATGGATATTGTACGACAGAGTAGGTCAGCGAAAGGATGAAAATTAACAGTGGATTTTATAATTACGGAGTATCTTACCTTATATTATCCGAGTAATTTCAAGCTTCAAGATTGCATAAATTTACGTCGCAATAATGTTGAAGCCTGTATGTGCACTTACTTGACACATTTATTTTTTTCTCTTTTCTATTGTGTTTTGTAAAAAAAAAAAAGTTGTTGTTGTTGGTTGTTGTTGATGTTGATGATGATGATGATGACGACGACGAGATGATGATAATGATGATGATTGTGGAGATGATGATAATGATGATGATCGTGGAGAAGAAAAGAAGAACAGCTAGTTGAAGGCCTTTATAATGTTCCTTTTTTTTTAGGCGTGTGTTACTTACAGTCCCTGTTTATGTAAAGTAACATAACAGTTTCTCGCCCAATAATATTTAATTCAAGTGTCTTCGATTTATGAATCCAAAAGGAATTTTGATCGCAGGAGGGTTGCAGAGTAATATGTTAAATGTTAAACATGTACATACGAACCAGGATTTTACCAGAATATGCAGTTGTTGATTTTTAAAGATACAGTTGTGTTTGTTCAGTCATTAAACAGGAAGAAAAATGAAATGATTTGTTATTGAAACATCGTCCCATATAGAACTAGTCTATGTCACTGATTGTGCATGTATGTATATTCTTGCGCGCGCGCGCGTGTGTGTGTTTGTGTGTGTGTGTGTGTGTGTGTGTGTGTGTGTGTGTGTGTGTGTGTGTGTGTGTGTGTGTGTGTGTTTGTGTGTGTGTGTGTGATGTACGTATGTGTGTAGGTGTCTGTGTCTACATTTGTGCGTGTATGGGTTTCGCTATCTGTGTGTCTCGGTGTCTATGTGCTGGAGGTTCGATGACTGGACAGTCAGTCTAGCTTTTCTCAGAAACGGGTTTAAACATCGTCTACTCAGTAAATAAGCCTACAGTCATGTCATGCTCGATTACATACAGTGGAATACAAAGCGGTGTACTGTACTGTTTCGGTATTTTTCTTTGTGTCGAGCACCGCTAAAGCATATATTAATTTTACACTTCGGTTTAGGTTAGCGTGCTTCAGTTCATTTTAAAAGAAAGAACATGGTTACCTCAGAAAACTGTAAGGAAAGCAAGGAGCGCCTCAAAACAAACAAACTGACATGCAATATCTTATTTATTTATTTATTTTTATTTTTTTCCACTTCACCTCATCTCGACTAACCGGTATACATCTTTTTATTTTATTTTTATTTGTGAAATATTGCTATGTACCGACACAATTTTTATTACAAATCGTGTTGAACGCGTTTTGTAATAAAAATTGTGTAATCCGAACACGATTTGTAATAAATTTATTACAAAACGCACTTTTATTACAAAACGTGTCGCTATATACACTGCTACAGTAACATCTCAGAAATTAAATTCACTAGTATTGGGACCTAATGGTACGGGGACGCAATGGCACGTAATTGTATTGGGACGTAATGGTACTGGGACGCAATGGTACTGGGACCCAATGGTATTGGGACGCAATGGTACTGGGACGCAATGGTACTGGGACGCAATGGTACTGGGACGTAATGGTACTGGGACGTAATGGTACTGGGACGTAATGGTATTGGGACGTATTGACAGTCATGTTCCCGGAACAAGAATAATACTAACACCTAGAAACATCATAACAAGTAACTCATGATATCATAATAAAAGTAATGACACTACTACTACCAATACTACTAATACTACTGATGATGATGATGATAATTGTGATGACAAACAAACAGACAGACAAACAGATAAACATACAGAGACAGAGAGGGAGAGAGAGAGACATACAGACAAACAAACAAGTCGCGTAATGCGAAATTACTACATTTAGTCAAGCTGTGGAACTCACAGAATGAAACTGAACGCACTGCATTTTTTCACAATGACCGAAGTCCGCCGCTAGTGCAAAAGGCAGTGAAAGTGACGAGCCTGTTTAACACGGTAGCGGTTGCGCTGCATAGCACGCTTTACTGTACCTCTCTTCGTTTTAACTTTCTGAGCGTGTTTTAATCCAAACATATCATATCTATATGTTTTTGGAATCAGGAACCGACAAGGAATAAGATGAAATTGTTTTTAAAACGATTTCGGAAATTTAATTTTAATCATAATTTTTATATTTTTAATTTTCAGAGGTTGTTTTTAATCCGCATATAACATATTTATATGTTTTTGGAATCAGAAAATGATAAAGAATACGATAAACGATAAACGTTAATTTGGATCGTTTTATAAAAATATAATTTTAATTACAATTTTTAGATTTTTGATGACTAAAGTCATTAATTAATTTTTAAGCCTCCATGCTAAAATGCAATACCCAAGTCCGGCCTTTGTCGAAGATTGCTTGGCCAAAATTTCAATCAATTTGATTGAAAAATGAGGGTGTGACAGTGCCGCCTCAACTTTTACAAAAAGCCGGATATGACGTCATAAAAGACATTTATCGAAAAAAAGAAACAAAGTCTGGGGATATCGTACCCAGGAACTCTCATGTAAAATTTCATAAAGATCGGTCCAGTAGGTTGGTCTGAATCGCTCTACACACACACACGCACAGACACACACACACACACACACACACACACACACACACACACACACACACACACACACACACACACACACTTACACCACGACCCTCGTCTCGATTCCCCCTCTATGTTAAAACATTTAGTCAAAACTTGACTAAATGTAACAAACAACAAGTCGCGTAAGGCGAAAATACAACATTTAGTCAAGCTGTCGAACTCACAGAATGAAACTGAACGCAATGCAATTTTTCAGCAAAACCGTATACTCGTAGCATCGTCAGTCCAGCGCTCGTGGCAAAGGCAGTGAAATTGACAAGAAGAGCGGGGTAGTAGTTGCGCTGAGAAGGATAGCACGCTTTTCTGTACCTCTCTTCGTTTGAACTTTCTGAGCGTGTTTTTAATCCAAACATATCATATCTATATGTTTTTGGAATCAGGAACCGACAAGGAATGAGATGAAAGTGTTTTTAAATTGATTTCGAAAATTTAATTTTGATCATAATATTTATATTTTTAATTTTCAGAGCTTGTTTGTAATCCAAATATAATATATTTATATGTTTTTGGAATCAGAAAATGATGAAGAATAAGATGAACGTAAATTTGGATCGTTTAAAAATTGTTTTTTTTTTTTTTTTACAATTTTCAGATTTTTAATGACCAAAGTCATTAATTAATTTTTAAGCCACCAAGCTGAAATGCAATACCGAAGTTCCGGCCTTCGTCGAAGATTGCTTGGCCAAAATGTCAATCAATTTGATTAAAAAACAGGGCCGGACCCAGGGGGGGGGGGTTCCAGGGGTTCCGGAACCCCACCCCTGGAAAAAGCATGTACCTTGCTTTGACTTTTACCAGTTATAGCACCAAAACAATGCTGCTCTTAACCCTCAAAACAAGGCCCAGAATGCACCAGATTGCACAGATTTTAACCGTTTTTCAAAAATTCGTAAAAAAATCGCAGTTCTTGACTCTTTGGGTGCAAGTCAATGAAACTTGGTAGTTCTTCTAACGGATAGCTGCCTGAGGTATGACTAAAAGCCCCAGGGGCTCCGTGCACCTGGATTTGACAAGTTCAGTATCTTTAAACAGGCTCGTCACTTTCAGCATGAAAGAATCATAAACTGTGGTAAAAACAGCGATAGTAAGCCGTGTTTACAATTGACAGATAAGATAGTGCTAAAACAGGATGAAATGACGGACACAATGTGTGTTTTGGAAGATGAGAATGCAAAGCCAAGTATTAATGCACACATGAAGAGTGAGTCTGAAGTGAAAGTAGGTCAAGTGGAGGAAGAGTGTGAGAATGATGTTGATGCAGAGTGTTTGTCCCAAGACGAAAACAAAGTGCATGATGTTGATACGGATTGGGAGTCCGAGATGGCTGTGTGTATGTCCCAAGATGATAACAATGCGCATGCTTATGATGAAAAGGGACGTGAGACTGATGTTGCTGTGTGTTTGCCCAAAGATGAAAACAATGTACATGTTTTTGAAGATAAGAGTTTGGAGACCGAGGTAGCTATGTGTATGTCCCAGAATGCAAACAATGTTCACTATTTTGATGCCAAGGTTTGTGAGAACGATACTGATGTGTGTATGACCCAATATAAAAATTGTGTGCATGATTCTGACAGTAAGGGTTGCGAGAATTATGTTGCTGTGGCTATGACCCAACATGAAAACAGCGTGCATGCTATTGAAGATAAGGGCTGGGAGAATGATGATGCTGTGTTTATTCCCCAAAATGAAAATAATGTGCATGATTTAGAGAATGATTGTGAGAATGATGTTGTGTGTTCGCACCAAGAAGAAAACAATGTGCATGAGTTTGAAGATAAGGGTTGTGAAAGTGATGAGGCTGTTTGTATGTACCAAGATGTAAACAATGTGCATGACTTTACAGATAACGGTCGTGTGAATGATGGTGCTGCAGGAATACCCCAAATTGGAAATCATGTGCATGACTTAGCATTTAACGGTGACTGGGGTGATGATGGCGGTAAAGAGGGAGGCGAAGAGAGAGTGGTGAAGGTCTGTGGTGATACTGATGATGTTGATGTTGTTGATGTGTATACAAATGCTTCTGATGTTTATATTTTGCATGACTCTCTGGATGTTGGCAATGCGCATGAAATGGATAATGTTGTTGTAATGTCAGATGTTGATGTTCACTTTGACTCGTTAGATGTTGAGAATGTATGTAACAAATCTACTGTTGAAATAGATGTACATAATGGTAATAGTGAGATTGGAGATTCCTTTAGTACTGAATATAGTATTGAGGATAACCCTGATATACTCTCATGCTTAGCGCTTAATGTCTGTGGAATCACTTCAAAGCTAAAATTTCCTGAATTTGTCAAATTTATTGCTAAATATGACATTATTTGTTTTAGCGAGAGCAAACTTGATGATGTTGATGAGATTAACATTCCAGGATACATAGCATTTTATAAGAATAGAGGAAAATTTCGCAGAAAATCAGGTGGTGTATTAGTTTTAATACGGGAAGTGTTTGCTAATAATATAACTATTTTTGAAGAAAAAAAGCTGTCACATAAGATAAAAGAAGAGATGAAAATATGGTATAGATTTTTGGATGTAGAAATGTGTGAGAATGCGCTATTTTTTAAGTTAGATAAGAAAATACTTGGCCGTGACACCCTTTTCTGTGCTTTATATATTCCCCCAGAAGGATCACCTTACCATAATAAAGATGTTTATGCTGAATTAGAAGAGGTGTACATGCAGTTTGGGGTAGATAATGATTATGTCTGTCTCTTAGGAGACTTAAATTCCCGCACTGGTCATCTGAGTGAAATGTTGTATGAAGATGATCAGCATTCAGAAGGTTTTGTTGATAATGACTTGTTTGACTCTGATGAGGTTGGTACTCTAATAGGTGAGCGGGCATCACAGGATAATAATACTAATAACCTTGGTTTTAAATTGATTGATTTTTGTAAAATGACTGGCTTAGTTATTGCTAATGGTAGAGTTGGCGATGATACAGGGGTTGGTAAATGCACATGTAAGGATAAGAGCGTTGTTGATTATTGCATCTTGTCAAAAGATCTGTTCTCGAAAGTTAAATATTTTTCTGTGATGGAATTTTGTGAAATTTATTCTGACGTACACTGTCCTGTTGTTTTGCATTTATTAAAACAGAATGAAGTACGCGCTAATGATTGCCTAGCAGACGATGTGAAAAACACCAAAAATGAAGATTTGCTGTCTAAAAGTAGAGAAAAGGGTAACAAGTACACAAAACCAAAATGGGATAATAACAATGGGACCAAGTTAGCTTTTGTAGTTAATCTGAATGAGGATGATATTTATACTGTTGAAACTAAATTACAAGATATGCTAGCTACAAGTGAGAGTACGACAACAGATGACGTTGATAGTGTTACTAATAAGATTTGTGATATTCTAAATTGTTCTGCTGAGAAAATCGGTGTAATTAAAGAACAAAAAGTTACGAAAAAGCCACGTTCAAAGAAATTCAAACTCCAACAACCATGGTTTAGTGCAATATGCAAAGAGAAAAGAAAAATATTTTTACATGCGAAAAATAAAGCAAGACGCTTTAAAAATGCGTTCAATGAACATGAAAAAAAGAGTGCTTTTAATGAATACAAAAAGACAATAAAAAAGGAATGCAAGTTGTATCATAATGAGTTCGTTAAAACTTTGAGAAAGTTAAGAAGTAATGACCCGAAAGCATACTGGAATCTTCTAAATAAAAATAAAAATAAAAAAAATAATTCCAAAACTAACTATCCAACTTGTTCGGAGTTTTTCGAACATTTCAATAAACTACAAGAGTGTGATGAAAATGAAATGGATGATAGTAATGAACCTTTAAATGAAGCAAGTAATGAATTTCTTAATGCGCCTTTTACAAAGGAGGAAGTTATCAAATGTATAGACAAGCTGAAAAACAATAAGGCATGCGGTCAAGATAAAATAATTAATGAGTATTTAAAAGCGTCGCATGATAGAATGATTGATATTTATGTATTGTTGTTTAATGTTGTTTTGCAGTCAGGAAAGGTTCCAACACAATGGGCTGTAGGCGAAATTATTCCATTGTACAAAAATAAAGGCTCCCAAGCTGACCCCACAAATTATAGAGGAATTACTATACTCAGTTGTTTCGGAAAACTTTTCAGTGCAATTTTAAATGCTAGGTTATCAAACTTTTTGGAGAGTAATAATAAATTAGGTCAAGAACAAACAGGTTTCCGCACAGGTTTTTCAACACTAGACCATGTTTTTACTTTGCATTGTATATTAAATTTTTTTCTCAACAAAAAGAAGCGACTGTTTTGTGCATTTGTAGACTATGAAAAAGCGTTTGATAAAGTTCACCGTGCATTTTTATGGGAGAAATTAGTTAGTTCTGATGTTAATGGGAAGTTTTTAAAAACTGTAAGAAATATGTACGAAAATGCCAAGTCTTGCGTTAAAGTTAATAGGGAGTGCTCTGGATATTTTCCCAGTTTGTGTGGAGTTAGACAAGGGGAAAACTTGTCACCGCTGTTTTTTGCTCTATTTCTAAATGATCTAAAGCCTTTTTTGTTGGAAAACAGTAATGGTTTACAAACTATGTCAAGGGAGGCTATTGTGGTTGGAATGGAAGATACTGATGTAAATGCTTTGTTTCAAATGTTTTTATTACTGTATGCGGATGATACTGTGATCTGCTCAGAGTCTGAAAAAAACCTGCAAGAATGTCTAAACAAAATGCACGAATACTGTTTAAAATGGCGTCTAAATATTAATGTAAACAAAACGAAAGTTATAGTTTTTTCCAGAGGTAAAATTAGAAATAAACCATTGTTTACGTATAATGGCAATTCAATCGAAGTAGTGTTTGATGTAATGTACTTGGGCCTTAAAATTAATTATAATAATAAATTTTCAGTCGCACAGAAGAATCTGTATGATCGTGCCTCAAGGGCAATGTTTGTTCTTTTGCGTACGTGTAGACAATTGTCACTGCCTGTGGACATACAAGTTGACCTGTTCGATAAAATGATTGCTCCAATCTTACTATATGGATGTGAGGTTTGGGGTTTTGGTTCCTGCGAACTTGCTACTAAACTTCAATTACGTTTTTATAAAATTGTTTTCAAACTAAAAAAATCAACTCCAAATGCTATGATATTTGGTGAACTTGGAAGATATCCACTAGATGTTAATATGAAATGTAGAATGCTTTGCTATTGGTATAAACTGATTAGTCCTATTCATAAAAATAAATTTTCTAGTATTGTGTACTGCTTTACTTATAAATTGTATATCAACAAGATGATTGAATCTGATTATTTATGTTTTATTGAAAAAACCTTAAATGAAATTGGTCTCCCTGGCCTTTGGACTTCTCAAGAAAATGTTCAATATTCAAGCGCATGGTTTAAACAGAAAGTAAAAAGAAGCTTGTATGACCAGTATATCCATAAATGGTTTACAGAAATTGGAACAAAAAATATGTTTTGGAATTATCGAATGTTTAAAGATATTTTTGCATGTGAAGACTATGTCACACACCTGCCATATCAGCAATGTGTTGCAATGATGAAGTTCAGAACATTAAACAACAATTTGCCTGTACAGAAAGAACGTTACCTTAATATCCCGAGGTCAGAAAGAACTTGCACCAAATGTGTATCACAAGACATAGGTGATGAATTCCATTATTTATTTGTCTGTGATTTTTTCAAAGAAGAAAGAGCTGAGTTGTTACCATCTTACTATTGGAAAAAACCTAATGCACTTAAATTTAAAAAGTTGTTTGCTACTAACAAAAAGAAATTGCTAAAGAATATTTTGGACTTTATTAATAGAATCTGTAACAGTTTTTCATAATCTTTTTAATTTTTATTTATTTATTATATTAGCATATATCATGATTGTATTGATTGTATTTATTGTTCAAAATGCCCCCAGGGGTTATGGACTAATAAAAAACTTGAAACTTGAAACTTGAGCCAACAAATAAAACTGTTAGTGTGCACTGCCTTTTGCACTAGCGGCGGACTTCGGTCATTGTGAAAAAATGCAGTGCGTTCAGTTTCATTCTGTGAGTTCCACAGCTTGACTAAATGTAGTAATTTCGCCTTACCGGACTTGTTTGTTTGTGTCATAGATGTTAGCTTGGACAAATTAAATCGCCTTCCTGGATTTTGCCCTTTTCCCGTCTTTAGTACAATTGATAACAGCGCTCAACCTAGATTCCAGGGCAGGCGCTCCACAAAAAAACCCTGAGTCGATTAGGCAAGTTCACAGCGCCTTACAACGGCACCTACACACACAAGTTCAGAACGAACGAACATAACAGAAAATACTGTCACAGAGAAAACTTGACAACATCAACATACTCAATTAAGTGGTCAGAAATGCACTTCCTCACACTGAAACGTGGCCGAACTTAAAGCTGCCGTTGGCTTAAGATGCGTGCAACTTTCTTGTAAATCGTTTAAGCAGGACAAGAACAGATAAAAACACCAGTAAGCTTATGTTGCTGGATGTACAAAAAGAAACAAAAGACCCAACACTGACCACTATTTATATCGTGGCCTTCGGTTCACCTTATCAGCAGATGTTTGCGCAGTGATGATAATCTCAAATGGCAGTTGAACTGACTCAAGAAATGAACAAAGGGAAGTAACTTGAGTCAGTTATTATCAGTTTAGCATGAGAGTTTTCATTTGCCGATGGTTCTGAGCAGGTTCAGTTCATCTGGACATGTATCATACTTGTTATTCTTTACAATTTACAATGTTGGCATAGTTCCAACTCCTTGAGGTTGTCAAAATCACCGATTTCGCTTACACCATTACACTTGTTAACAATAAAAACTACCAATCGTTTCTATTATCTCTGTCTCCATTAGTTGCCAATGAGGACGGTAACAATCATCATTTAGTCAATATTTACCTCCCTCTGCCTTCTTTGGGTGAAGATTGGTAGAAAAAGTCACCGGCTTGGGATATATAGCTACCTCCCGTCCGAGACTCACCTTTCGTTTAAAATAATATAAAACAAAGCACTTAAGTATTGTCTCCTTGTCCTTTTCTCTTCTAATTCCTTTATTCATGTTATGATGTTATCTTTGTATCTCGGATGGTTGCCTTGACATGACTAAAATGATCTGCCAAGATCTGATATGTACCTCAGCCACTCTCTTTCTCTTAAATGGTAGTCTTTTTTGTGTGATATGATATTAGCGCTCAACCTAGTTTCCAGGGCAGGCGCCTCACCAAAATACCTGTTTACCACAGGAATCTTCACCGCTCCCTACAGTGGGTTTAACGAGTTACAGTTTCACAACGAATTACATACCAGAAAATACAGTCACATGGACAACTTGACAATACCGGCACGGTTGGCCTAGTGGTAAGGCGTCCGCCCCGTTATCGGGAGGTCGTGGGTTCGAACCCCGGCCGGGTCATACCTAAGACTTTAAAATTGGCAATCTAGTGGCTGCTCCGCCTGGCGTCTGGCATTATGGGGTTAGTGCTAGGACTGGTTGGTCCGGTGTCAGAATAATGTGATTGGGCGAGACATGAAGCCTGTGCTGCGACTTCTGTCTTGTGTGTGGCGCACGTTAAATGTCAAAGCACCACCGCCCTGATATGGCCCTTCGTGGTCGGCTGGGCGTTAAGCAAACAAACAAACAAACAAACAAACAAATTGGATAAAAGTTGGACTTCTTCTTTTTATTCATTCAGTAGAACATTATTTATAATGATTTGTGTCATCATTAAAGAAATGCTTTAATGAGACAACAAACACACACACACACACATACACACACACACACACACACACACACACACACACACACGCGGTACGTTGAAGTAATATGATAATTTTTTTTTAAACGTGGCAGCGTAACATCCTCTTTTTTAAGGAACAAAACCGGATACTTTTCATTTTGGTCGCGTGGGTACACGATGTCAAAATAACTTCTTTTTCATTCACCGCTTACGTCAGACACTTGGCAGCTATATTTGTTGGACAGAGGGCTTGGTTTTACTGCACATAAGTTGGTGTTTGTGACAAAAATATTTACAGCACAATGGTTGTGACACTTGTGATACTATGGGTATGATAAGTTAATATATTATAACGTACGTTGCATTGATTTGACTTTTACTGTTCTAACTTTATTTAACAGGAAGATTTTCTTCAGAACAATAATTCGGAACGTGATTTTTTTATTGACAGCTTTGAGCTTCAAACGCGTTAACGGTTGTAAAAGGATATGACGAAAAACAACAACAGCAGGCCAATATTTTGACACTAGCATCTCGCTTTCAGACAAAAAAAAAATCATTATGATTTGTATGCACACTTATACCTAAACGCTGAGCCAGCCGATCTGAGCATTACACGCCACCGTTATTTCATTTTCGCAATTTACTGCTTCAATTCACTGCCGCTCGAAGTAACAAAATGTACCCCAAAATTGAATGGTTTCGACCCCTTTTGGGGCATATATATATCATCACACATATTCAACATCGATGAAGCTAGCCGAGCACATCTGAGCTTAAAATGACAGACAACCTGCATTGCATATTTCAGTTGAAATATGAAGTCGAATAAGAGCACGGAACAGAGGGACCCCCAAATAAGACCACAAATGAAAAAGAACTACCAGTGTCAATCAAATGAAAACATACAAAGTAAACAAATAAATAGATAAAGACACATATACGCAAGTAAATGGACATAAAAAGGAATGAAATGAAAAAAAAGACAAAAAAAGACATGACAATAATTAAATGAATAAAAAAACAAATGAAGCTAAAAATGAATAAAAAGACTAAAATGAATAAATAATTGAACCAAATTCTAATTCCATAAATGAGCCACGAAAAAGATCATTGATTAGAAGGCACAACCTGCATGGAGTCACACGTTTCTCTATCAAGACACTCTCCTCACCAATCTTTCCATCGTCGTCAAGTCCAGAATTTACGTCAGAACACTTGACGACAACTTCTGCTCGTCGAGTATAATTCGTCGTCATCAAGTCTACATTTTACATCATATCAGTAAACGAAAAGTTCTGCTTGCTGAATATAATTCGTATTCACCAAGTTAAGATTTTACGTCACACCAGTGAACGAAAAGTGTTGCTTGCTGGGTATCATTCGTCGTCATCAAGTCCAGATTTTACTTCACACCAGTAAACGAAAAGTGTTGCTTAATTGCTGGGTACCATTCTTTTTCACCAAGTCCAGATTTTACGTCACACCAGTAAACGAAAAGTTCTGCTTGCTGAATATCATTCGTCGTCATCAAGTCCACATTTTCTATATATATATACGACTAGTGTCTGTGTGTCTGTGTGTCTGTCTGTCTGTGCGCGATGCACGGCCAAAGTTCTCGATGGATCTGCTTCAAATTTGGTGGGCTTATTCAGAGAGACCCCGGACACAACCTCATCGATGAGATATTTCAACACGTGCTCTCAGCGCGCAGCGCTGAACCGATTTTGGTTCCACCTCAGCTATTTTGGTTCCACCTCAGCTACCCGGGCCCCCATACCGACACACCATAGCCGCTACACCACATCACAACGCCAAAGTTCTCGGTGGATCTTTTTCAAATTTGGACACCGTATTCAGCTACACCCCGGACACAATATCATCGATGAGATATTTCAACACGTGCTCTCAGCGCGCAGCGCTGAACTGATTTGGGTTTTTGTGTTCATTTCACCATTATAAGTAACTCTTCCTTATCTTCTCCAGTGTTTGGCGTTTATCTCCCTTCCTTCGTGTGGCTTTCCCGTTTGTAACTTACTATTACTATTTTTAGAATGTCACTGCGCTGTCCACAACGCTTCCCTTGCACCCGAAAGTTGTTCTTACTGTCAAAGTGAAAAGGTCGAATCAATTTATAGCCACGCGAAAAATACACTCTCACCTATCTCTATATATTTATAGATACAGATATGCATATATATATACGGCTTCTCTGTGTGTGTGTGTGTTTGTGTGTGTGTGTGGGCAAAAACCTGTGTATTGTAGAGTTCTCTTTGTGATGTGGTCTAGCGGCTATTGTCTGTCTGTATGTTCTGGCATGTGAGAAGCCACAGCAGATAATATAGGGCTAAGAAATAAGCTCTAAAATTCTCAATCCCGTTTGACAGGACTTCGCCTTCAAAGGTGAGTGTGTTGAACCGCCACGCTGTCTGTCTCTGTCTCGCGCCGTTCACCTCAAATTCCCATTTCTGAGTAACTATTTTTAGAATGTCACTGCGCTGTCCAGAACGCTTCCCTTGCACCCGTAAGTTGTTCTTACTGTCAAAGTGAAAAGGTCGAATCAATTTATAGCCACGCAAAAAATACACTCTCACCTATCTCTATATATTTATAGATATAGATATACATCTATATATATATACGACTAGAGTCTGTGTGTCTGTGTATCTGTCTGTGTATCTGTGCGCGATGCACGGCCAAAGTTCTCGATGGATCTGCTTCAAATTTGGTGGGCATATTCAGGTAGACCCGGGACACGACACAACCTGGTCGATATTTCAACACGTGCTCTCAGCGCGCAGCGCGGAACCGATTTTGGTTCCACCTCAGCTATTTTGGTTCCACCTCAGCTTACCCGGGCCCCCATACCGACACACCATAGCCGCTACACCACATCACAACGCCAAAGTTCTCGGTGGATCTTTTTCAAATTTGGACACCGTATTCAGCTACACCCCGGACACAATATCATCGATGAGATATTTCAACACGTGCTCTCAGCGCGCAGCGCTGAACTCATTCGTTTTTGTGTTCATTTCACCATTATAAGTAACTCTTCCTTATCTTCTCCAGTGTTTGGCGTTTATCTCCCTTCCTTCGTGTGGCTTTCCCGTTCAGTTGTAAGTTACTACACTGCGCTGTCCACTGCGCTGAGCGTCTTCGGATATTCCCGGCGTTACTATTTTTAGAAGGTCAACGCAGTGTACAGAACGTAAATTGGACCCGTAAATTATCCTCACTGTAAAAGTGCAAAGGTCGAATCAATTTATAGCCACGCGAAAAATACACTGTCATCTATCTCTCTATAGATACGGCTTCTCTGTGTGTGTGTGTGTGTGTGTGTAAGTGTGTGTGTCTCTATGTAAGCAACACCTGTGCATTCTTCAGTTCTGTTTGTGATGTGGTCTGGCGGCTTTTGTGTAATTTTATGTACTGGCCTTCCTTTGAGAAGCCATAACTTGCTCAGTCCTGTTTGAGTGGAGTACGCCTCCAAAGGTGATTAACACGGTTACATTCGTCGACAAGGATGGGACTCGATATGGTCAGGAATGGCATTATGGCCACTGAATCATTTTCGTGCTGTTCCCATTCCACGAATCTGGGAGGGACCTAAGCTTGGCGGGTCCATAGTTCGGACCCGGCGAAGCCGGCGTACGGCTCTAAGTACTTCTTCCCGGCGAAGCCGGCTACCCGGCGAAGCGGGTATTCATTCTAGTACGTCATATTAGTGAACGAAAAGTGTTGCTTGCCGGGTACCATTCGTCGTCATCAGGTCCACATTTTACGTCATATACCATTTGTCGTCACCAGGGCCAAGGTGCACGAGAAAATTACCAACTGGGTGGGAGCCAGCCGCGGTGTTGGATTGGTTGAAATTGAGATTTGTTGTGATTTCAACGAATCAGACCGCGCGGTTTGTTCTTTCCCGTTTGGGTGGCACCCACTTTTGGTTCGTGTAACTCAGCCCAGGTCCACATTTTACGTCATATCATTGGAGGAAACGGTCTGCTTGTTGAGTATCATTCATCGTCATCAAGTCCACATTTTACGTCATATCATTGGAGGAAACGGTCTGCTTGTCGAGTATCATTCATCGTCATCAAGTCCACATTTTACGTCATATCATTGGAGGAAACGGTCTGCTTGTCGAGTATCATTCATCGTCATCAAGTCCACATTTTACGTCATATCATTGGAGGAAAAGATCTGATTGCAGAGTATCCTTCGTCGTCTTCTCGATGTGGGTTAGAATCCTGGCAAGCTGCGGAACGGATCCGTAGAGCGCGCGTCTGGAGTTGGAGCAGGCCTCTTTCTGCGGGGGTGACAGGGCCAAGCCACACGACTGCTCGTGAAACACGTGAACCAGACCCGTGTCAGGCGAGCGCAGGATTTCAATCCTGGTGTTCTTACATCTGCACATACAATAGGCAACGGTTGGTGGGAGTGTTGGTTGGTCGGTTGGCTTGTTATGTATCTATACAGCCAACAAGACAATGCATCTACAAGTCATGCAACTAGCGAGTAAGCCAGTCAACCAAACAGTACACTAGTCAGCTCTAACCCTCCCCCCACCCCCCACGAAAAAAACCACATACAAAAGAACAAAAACCTAACAAAAAACAACAGCAGGCCCAATTTAGGGCGAATTTTTTCCTCAGTTGACGCTTCTTGATTATGGAATGGAACGTTTGCAATGATTTATTTTTTTATTTAGTGAAAACAAGGACAGATCCTGAAGCAAAGTGGCAACTATATTTCTATGATGACTGACCTTTTGTAGAAGTCCACATCCTCTCCACCCCATCCAACCATTTGAGTGTTGGTGCCACCAGCTTTCTTCAGGTCGCCACCCGTAATGGCCAGCAGACCGAAGCCGTACTCCCGCCAGCTCCCCGCGTCGGATGAGAAGTCGAAGAGTTCCAGGGTGCAGTTGGGTCGGCCATAACACGCGGCGAAGGGAGAGAACTGCGAGAAACAGATGGGGAAGTAAGCCCTGCCCGGCCCCACGTTCATGGCGCACCGGTAGAGAAAGTGGTGAGTGAGCACGAGGTCAACGTCCATGAAGACCAGGAGGGACTCAGGGGGGAAGGGAGCGGCCAGCGCGGCCAGGGACCCGGCACGGGAGAACTGTCCGTTCATCTTGACCAGCGTGATGTTCAGCAGTCTGTAGTGGTCGCTGATTTGCAGAACCTGTTGGTTCAAAAGAAAAGCACATTATATTCGTAAAATAGAATAGAATAGAATAGAATAGAATAGAATAGAATAGAATAGAATAATAATTAAAAAAAACAACAACAATACAATACAAAGCAATGCAATGCCATTCAAAAGCATAGCATAGCATACAATACCATACCATTCCATACCATACTATACCATACCATACCATACCATACCATACCATACCATACCATACCATACCATACCATACCATACCATACAATACAATACAATAATTCTCTGTTATTTTGAAACGCATAATTTAACTTAAACTAAAATTAGAAGTAAAGGAACACGACGCAACCATTCTAAACTCTGTGATTGAAATTTCAATTGCAATCAGAATTTCAATCAAGCTGGAGCTGGAATGCAATGCGATAGATCAGACCAGTTCGAAGATTGTTTGACAAAAATATTAAATGAAATTGATTGAAAAATGCGGTTGATACAGTGCGGTCTCAACTTTTTTAATGGACGGATAATACCTCATCAACGACATTATGGAGGAAAAAAAATGTAACGTTCTATCAACCTCTAAATAAAACCAGACCTGTTCGTAGTCGTCAGTGGAGTTGGCGTAGACTCCTACGCGGAGGTGCACCCTGCCAGCGTAGCCAGAGGCCGCGCTGGTCAAGTGATCAAGGAATCTCACGTAGGTCAGCTGACGGCCCAACAGAGGCACCAGGATGTTCAGGTCCGGCCAGGCGGACGTGGCGCTGTTACCATGACGATAGGCGTTGAGCGAGGCGTGCAGGTCGCGGTCAGAGTCCGGAAAGGTCATCACCGGCTGTTGACCACCGGCCAGAGGATTGAGGACAGCGTCGTGGTTGGTGTGCACGTTACCCTCGTGCCAGAACAAGGGCTTGAACTTTGAGGTGATGAGGAAGGACTGGGAGCCCATCCCGTGGGACAGACTGACCAGGTGTTGCAGGCCGTGGGTCAACGAGTAGCTCTGGTACTTGGTCCGCTGCTGTTGCTGTGACGTCACGTCGCTAAATCCTTGACCCTGCAAGAAGGTCTCTAGGTGTCGGTCAGCCCGATCGGCCGCGATATTCCTGACCGAGTACTCCCTGCTGGGGTGCTTGTACACGTAGGTCTTTCTGACCACCAGGTAGTCCCACTCGGGGTTGTCAGCCACAAGGATCTCACCCTCGCGGACTCTTCCGGTGTCCGAGTCCATCTCCCGGACCCTCTCGGCGTCTGGAAAGGAGTTGTCTCTCCACCACTTACCCAGCCTTTCTGCCAACCGCATCACGGAAGGGGCTGTGTTCTCCTCTCCGACAACACTCAGCTTGGCGGTGACGAAGTCTCTCACGTCTTGATGTCTGTTGTACGCGTGGGCCGGAGGACGTAAAGGCTCCTTCTCTTCGTTGCCAACGCCCGTCAGCTGGTCCAGCTGTTTGAGCTCCTGTGTCAGACGTTGCTGACGTTGCAGCAGTCGTTGCAGTTGCTGCAGCTTGACCTTGGTGTGGAGGAGGTGCATGGTGTGGGGGTCCTTGAGGGGGTGGAGGGTGAGGAGGGACGCCGTGTCGCGCCGCAACACCTGGGCCCCCACCGGCCCCGCCTCGTACACCTGGTGGAACAGCTTGTTCATCTGCGCGGAAATAGACACACGGAGAGAGAAGGGGATATGAAACAAACAACGTAACCTGTTCATACAAGCTTCAGGATGTCAGTGAGTGAGCTTGCAGTAAGTGTGAGCGCTGGTACTGCGCACGCACACACACGTACACACGCACGCACACACGCACGCCTGCACGCACGCCTACACACACACACACACACACACACACGCATACACACACACACACACGCACGGCACGCACGAAGAAAGCTGACACTACCACTCACAGAGTTGGACGCGGTGCATGAGATCTTGACGTGACGCAGCACACACCTGCCTAGCTCCGTGTCTTCGTGTGACGTCTCTGTCATCTTGCCGCACTCCTCCAGGTGGGGGATGAGGAGGCGTAGGGAGGGGAAGGAGAAGACGATACCCGTCCCTCCCATGCAGTAGGGCCGTCCGTCATCCAGCCCCAGTTTCCCTCTTTCATTTGCCTTCCCGAAGCCAGGCTGGCCGATATACCAGGGACGGGACGGGTCCAGCGAGTTCAGGAACGTCACCATCGCCTCGTACCGGATGTATACGTCATCATCCGCTCTGACGAACCAGCGGAACTGACGTCCGAAGGCGCGGTACATGTGACGTATCATGGTGAAGCTCTTGGCGCGAGGAGGGTATGTGACGTCATTAACCCCCCGTAGCTCCACCACGCGCAGGTTGTTGACCATCCTCACTGGCTCAGGCTCGGCGTCCTCCTCAACAAACGCAGAGTCTTCAAACTCCAGGTTCCACGGGGCATCGTCAGAGGTCTCCTCGCCCACGTAAAACACGAGTGACGGAACGTCCTTACCCCACGTCGAGTGGATAGCCGACACCCTGGTTGCTAGGTTACGACGTGTCGTCATGACACCAATCATGACGTCATGTTCTGACGTCTCGGGCAGAGCGTGTCTCGTGTCCCAAGTGTGGCGTGGGTGTCGGCATGGGAGGGCCCGGGGCACTGACCCGTGGCTGCCTGTCCCACGTCTGATGGACATCAATGGCAGGAGGTAGCCGATGGTGAAGAGGATCAGCTTTGTCATCAAAGATTTCCATTTGAGCATCAGGCGCATTTTGCAGTCTGTCTGGCTTTCACGCTACTGGTGCAGAGTCACACACTGTCATACAAGGCTCACATACACAATTCTGTACTTCATCAACGGCTCACATACACAATTCATTACTTCATCCAAGGCTCACATGCATGATTCTCTACTTCACCCGATGCTCAAATACACAATTCTCTACTTCAGCCAGAATTCTCTACTTCTTCCAAGACTAACATACACAATTCTTTACCTCAGCCATCTCTCACATATCCAATTATCTACTGCACCCAAGGCTCACATACACAATTCACTATTTCATCCAAGGCTTACACAATACACAATTCACTACTTCAGCTACCTCTCACATACTCAATTCTCTACTTCATCCAAGCCTCACATGCACAATTCTCTACTTCAGCCAAGACTCACATACACAATTCTCTACTTTAGCCAATGCACACATACACAATTCTCTACTTCATCCAACGCTCACATACACAATTCTCTACTTCTTCCAGTGCTCACGTACACAATTCTCTCAGTCTCTGAGACTTGGTGTTCACTTTAGTTTTTCTCTTTGTTCAAATTTCGCTTTATCACCCGTCATCAAAAACGGAAACACATAAGCTCAAATCGTTTCCAGTGTGCTGGGTCACCA
>NC_090261.1:42507528-42532528 GCF_037325665.1 Littorina saxatilis
TGACATGAGAGATCCTGAGCATGGTATCTCCAGACATTTTTTCTTTTTTTTGATAAATGTCTTTGATGACGTCATATCCGGCTTTTCGTGAAAGTTGAGGCGGCACTGTCACGCTCTCATTTTTCAACCAAATTGGTTGAAATTTTGATCAAGTAATCTTCGACAAAGCCCGGACTTTGGTATTGCATTTCAGCTTGGAGGCTTAACAATTAATTAATGAGTTTGCTCATTAAAGTTGTCATTAAAATCGATTTTTCGCAAACAGATTTAAAATTGATTGCATCGTATTCTTCATCACATTCTGAATCTAAAAATATAATACATATATTGCTATTTCATATGTTACGTGGATTTCCATTGGTCAATTGGGCAAAACTGAGCTCAGTGCAAAAGTGATATCGACAACATTTCCGTCGATATCAGTTTTGATATCGACGACCTCTTTATTGCTTCCCCACTTCAAAAACAAAAACACCTACATTTAAAAACAAACAAATATATATGAAAATGTAATTATCCCAGAATTTAGTTGAGCAAGTGACTAAAGACTTTTTGAAAGAAAAGACATTTTGAAATACTGAAAAGTACAAGAAAAGAGTGAACAAAAAGAAATAATAATCAGAGGGAGGGATATGGAACAGCCCAAACTGAGACAAATACTTTTGTAATTTCTTTACAGTAAATACAAAATGTCCAGAGAATTAGCAATATATCTAACATTGACTGACTGTGTGACGATATCTTCTGCTATTGGTCTGTTTCGACAGTGATATCAAAATCTCGACCTCCGGTCTCGATTTTGATATCACTGTCTCAACAGACCATACTGAGCAGAAGATATCATCACACAGTCCGTCAATATTGGGTAATGTCATGTTTACTCTTAAAATGTGATCACAATTAACGAAAATAGATTAATTAGTACCGGCATGGTTGGCCTAGTGGTAAGGCGTCCGCCCCGTGATCGGGAGGTCGTGGGTTCGAACCCCGGCCGGGTCATACCTAAGACTTTAAAATTGGCAATCTAGTAGCTGCTCCGCCTACCAGTGGCGACTGGCATTATGGGGTTAGTGCCAGGACTGGTTGGTCCGGTGTCAGAATAATATATGTGACTGGGTGAGACATGAAGCCTGTGCTGCGACTTCTGTCTTGTGTGGCGCACGTTATATGTCAAAGCAGCACCGCCCTGATATGGCCCTTCGTGGTCGGCTGGGCGTTAAGCAAACAAACAAACAAACAAACAAACAAACAAACAAAAGATTAATTAGTCTTACGATTAAAATTTAAGAAATCGATCCAAAAATGATTTCATCTTATTCTTTATCATTTCCTGATTCCAAAAACATATAGATATGATAGGTTGTATTCAAAACAAGCTCCGAAAGTTAACAAGAATACAGAAAAGCGCGCTTTCCTGCTTAGCACAATTAATACGCTACCGCCGCTAATCTGGCGTGTCAATATCACTACGTTTTGCCGCACGTGGGAGGTGAGCGATTTCCTTCACGCGGGGATTGACGAAGCTGTACTGTCTTGGTGAAAAAATAGAGTGCGTTCAGTTTCATCCCGTGAGTTCGACAGCTTGACTAAATATAGTAATTTCGCCTTACGCGACTTGTCAACAAATTTTCAAAGAATTAATTTTGTTAAAGGCACTTGTGCCTTTTTCGGAAATTAATTCATCAAAAAAATCTAACTCAACACAGCAAGCAGTCAGTGTGTTGATTTTTGGAATGTGACCAAGTGGAGGGATGGTCTTATCCCATGTTAAAGCCTGGTCAGATCTGAGACAGTGAGGCGGTGAAAAAGAAGCGAGTTTTGTTTAAGGGAGGCAACTTCAACACAAAACGAAAACGAAACAAGGTAGGAGGTTGCGAGTAAGTTCCCGTGCCTTACGAAACGTAAACTTCCGTTCACGCTTCGTGTCATGCTGTTGCCTTATGAAAGCCAGGCATTGGTATACCTGCAGACGTGCCCCGTGATTTGTTTGCAGTGCATATGCACAGAAACATCAGAAAAACCATGAAGACTGTCATCTACCTCTTCAGAAGTGACCTCAGAGTGCATGACAACGAGGTGAGATTCTTGTTGTATGTCTCTCTCTCTTTCTCTCTCTCTCTCACCCTCTCTCTCTCTCTCTCTCACCCCCTCTCTCACCCCCTCTCTCTCTCTCACCCCCCTCTCTCTCTCCCTCCCTCCCTCCCTCTCTCCCTCCCTCTCTCTCTCCCTCCCTCCCTCTCTCTCTCTCTCTCTCTCTCTCTCTCTCTCTCTCTCTCTCTCTCTCTCTCTCTCTCTCTCTCTCTCTCTCTCTCATGCGACTGCAAGTTTTACTACAGTGAAAACAATGGAGTTCAACACTCCTTGACTAATGTTCTAGAAAATGGTCCCAAAATTCCTGGAAGCTGTTACCAAACTTTGAAGAGAGAGAGAACCGTAGCAATGTGTTTCAGCTGACATGTGGACTCACCTGGCTGTGTTTACCACAACTTGATTAAATGGCACCAGGTGTGTGTGTGTGTGTGTGTGTGTGTGTGTGTGTGTGTGTGTGTATGTGTGTGTGTATGTGTGTGTTTTACAAGTTTGGAAATTACTAGTACTTAATATATATTTATGCGGTATATCATTTTGATTTTGTTCATTTTACACATATAATTTATATTCAGACACTCTTTGTGTGTGTGTGTGTGTGTGTGTGTGTGTGTGTGTGTGTGTGTGTGTGTGTGTGTGTGTGTGTGTGTGAGTGTGTGTGTGTGCGCGCACATGTGCAGGCGTGTTCATTGTGAGATCCCTTTGAAGGATTGAAATTTAGAATATCTGTATTTATCCTGGAGTGTATATCATCTGGATTCGTCTCATGTTACCTACATTTTACACTTGTTTCATTTGTTATCAGGCCTTGCAGTGGGCTCACCGAAATGGAGATCATATCTTGCCGCTCTATTGCTTCGACCCCAGGCATTTTGCTGGGACATATCACTTCAATGTTCCCAAGACTGGACCACACAGACTGAAGTTTCTTCTTGAAAGTGTCACAGACCTGAGGCAAAACTTACAGAAGCTTGGCAGGTATATGCACAGTGTCATATCAATCTGATAGCTATGTGACTTAACTCTTGGTTGTTTTGTTACAGATGCTAGTATTTTTCTCTTGTGAATGGAACCAACAAATGGTCAGGGGGAGGGGGGGGGGGGAAGGGGGGATAGTATAGTTAAAAAATATATATATATAGCGCTACACAGACCACAGGGTTAATATGTGATTTTTTTTTGTGATTTGGGGGATGTTTTTAATGTTTAAATAATAATTTAATAATTTTTTTATTTATTTTTTTCACTGATTTCACCGTTATCGGAATTTGCGCAATTAAAAACGCAGGGACTGGGAAGGTGAAGCTAGCACTGTGTCCGTAGCATTCATGGATGGATTGAACCTCTTGTGAATTATGAATGTACAGTGCCACAAGACAACTGAAATTTACTCAACTTATGTTTTCTTTCTATTTCAGCGACCTGATTGTTCGTCAAGGAAAACCAGAAGTGGTGGTTTCAGAGCTGATCAAACAGATTGGCAAGGAGGGTGTTGAGGCACTCATCTATCAGAAAGAGGTGCGAGGGAGGGAGGGAGGGAGGGAGGGGGAGGGGGATGGAGGGAGGGAGGGAGGGAGGGAGGGAGGGAGGGAGAGAGAGAGAGAGAGAGAGAGAGAGAGAGAGAGAGAGAGAGAGAGAGAGAGAGAGAGAGAGAGAGAGAGAGCGAGAGAGAGGGGGAGATAACTGGCTATCTAGATTGTGACCAGGCAGACTAATTTTGCACTCAAAAATAAGTGTGAAGGAAAATATATGGCTTTTTCGGGAGTACCCTGAGAGAGAGAAAGAGAGAGAACCTGAAACTGAAACTGAAAAGTTTTTTGGAGGGTGACGGAATAACCAATGCAAATATGCTTTAAATTTTTATATATATATATATATATCTACTTGGACTACAACATATATATATATATATCTATATCTATATACAGCTTGTGTGTATCTGTCTGTCACTTCGCGATGCACGGCCAAAGTTCTCGATGGATCTGCTTCAAATTTGGTGGGCATTCTCAGGTAGACCCCGGACACAACCTGGTCGATGAAAATTTTCAACACGTGCTCTAAGCGCGGCGCGGTGAACCGATTTTGGTTTTTCTGTAGATCCATTCCCAGTAACTCTTCCTTATCTTCTCCAGTGTTTTGCGCGTTTATCTCCCTTCCTTCGTGTGGCGTCAATCACGTCAACACGTGCTCTAAGCCGGCGAACCGCCACGCTGCATACTCCGTCTCGCGATCCACCCAGCGAAGCGGGTAATCATCTAGTATCTATATATATATATATATACGACTTGTGTCTGTCTGTGTGTGTGTGTGTGTGTGTGTCCGCGATGCACGCCCAAGGTTCTCGATGGATCTGTTTCAAATTTGGTTGGCATATTCAGGTAGACCCCGGACACAACCTGCTCGATGAGATATTTCAACACGTGCTCTCAGCGCACAGCGCTGAACCGATTTTGGTTTTTCTCTGGATCCCGGCATTCCCAGTAACTCTTCCTTATCTTCTCCAGTGTTTTCAGCGTTTATCTCCCTTCCTTCGTGTGGCGTCAATCCATATTCCCGTTTCTATTTTTAGAAGGTCACTGTCGACAACGCTCAATCCATATTCCCGTTATACTATTTTTACTCTTCTCCAGTGTTTTGCGCGTTTATCTCCCTTCCTTCATGTGGTGCGCCGGCAAAGCCGGCGTACACCCGGCAAAGCCGGGTCCCCGGCGCAGCCGGGTATTTGGCTCGACTTCTCGGCGAAGCCGTACCCGGCGAAGCGGGTATTCATCTAGTATATATATATATACACAGAGAGAGAGAGACAGAGAGAAAGGGAGAGAGAGATGATAGATTTGAGTGTAATAGATGTATTTCTGTCTTATATCTCCCTTTTTAGGGTAATGTTTCATTTGATTCTTACTCTTATGTTTGTCATTTTATTTTGATATTTTTCTGTTGGTCAGATATGCAAAGAAGAAGTGGACGTGGAAAAAGCACTCGGAAGCAAATGTGGGGTCAAAGTTCATACTGTTTGGGGTCACACATTAACCCATGTGGATGATCTTCCCTTCAAACCTCAAAAGTAAGCCCTTTTTTTTGTGCAGAGCTGCCACCTGTTTTCGTAGCTAGCTTTCAGGAATTGCTATGCTGTTACGCCATGCTAAAAATTGCTACGCTTAAACAAATAATCACAAGCAAGCAACAATTCCCTCTTTGTCGTGAGTCCAGGCCGGACTGAGGTGCACGAAGCGAAACTGGGTACCACCCAACTGGATGGGAGCCATCCGCAGGGTCTGATTGGTTGACATCACAACAAATCTCAGTTCAAACCAATCACCCTGCGGTTGACTCCCACCCAGTTTCATTTCGTGCACCTCCGCCCATTACTGCTTTGCACTCCTTGTTGCTGTCAGAATATGTGTCAAAACAAAATTGTCCACACTAAAAATTTGCACTGCTGACGCTCTCTAATGTACACAATTATAGTCTATGGACCATTTCGAAGCTGGGTTGGGAGAGGGAAGGAATTACAAGCAGACTCTCTGTGGCAGCGTACCGCGTGACCCCTCTAGACATATTATACAAAGATTTCGAAATGGTCGCTTGGCTACATAATATGTTCCTGATTTCTAACTATAGTTATTAAAAATGACTATTCTTGCATGAGAAAAATGTACACTGCAAACATTTTTCTTGGAGAATACTTCCATGTTCTGATGTACCTGAGACTGAGCAGCATTTTAAATGTAAAACTTTTTGTGTTCTTAAGCTTGCCAGATGTATACACACAGTTCAGAAAGAAAGTGGAATCACATGACCGAGTTCGACACATCGTGCCCACACCGGATAAAGTGAAACCTCTACCTCCTGGGATTGACCCAGGCAACATACCCAACATGGAGGACTTTAATGTGTCAAGTCAGTTTTCTCTTCTTAGATCTGATAAATAAGCTGAAATGCAAATGATATGTTATTGGAACAATTCATTTCTGACAAACCAAACGTTAACTTTTTGTTTTGTCATAAATTTAACGTTCCAGTATTCATACCATTCTTGGTTTTTTTTATTCAGAATTTTGCTTTTCAGAGCTCTGCACAAAGTCTTTAATTATACAGTCAACTTGGTGGATGCGTAGTCACTTAAGTTGGATAAGGGGGGAAAGAAATTTGCCTCGATTCTGATACTGACCCAAGCAATACAATGTATACCCAACACGATGTGTCAAGAAAGTTTTCTCTTTTCGGTTCTGATAAATCAGCTGAAGTGTATTCAGCTTGCACAATATGGTTCTGGACCAAAGGTATTTTCTCAGATAAGATTATTGAGTGCATTAAATCACTTTTCAAGGGATGGCCGATCAGAGTGAAAAGGACTGTATAGCAAATCGACTGGCCGTGTCACAAGAAAATGTGGCAATTAAGTGCCTAGCCTTGATTTTACGATTTGAATGTTTGTGTTGTGTGTGTGTGTGTGTATGTGTGTGTGTGTGTGTGTGTGTGTGTGTGTGTGTGTGTGTGTGTGTGTGTGTGTGTGTAACGTACATGCTGTGTGTGTATGTGTGTGTGTGTGTGTGTGTGTGTGTGTTTGTAAATTCACTGTGTGATATGACGTATTAGACTTCATCCAGTTCTGATTTAATTTTCATCAGAGCCGCCCTCACTGGAACATTCTGCATTCCCTTTTCCTGGAGGGGAGACAACTGCCCTGGCAAGACTGGAAAGTTACCTTTGGCAGACAGACAGCGTTGCAACTTACAAAGAAACGCGCAACGGAATGATAGGCTCTGAGTATTCTACTAAGTTCTCGACTTGGTAAGGAGTTGTGTGTGTGTGTGTGTGTGTGTGTGTGTGTGTGTGTGTGTGTGTGTGTGTGTGTGTGTGTGTGTGTGTGTGTGTGTGTGTTTGTGAGTTTGTGAGTGAATGTGTGTGTGTTAATGTGTGATTGTGTGTGTGTTTTTCGCATTTTAGATGGTTAATAACCATGTTATATTTCAAACGTTTTTGTTAGGAAAATAGTGTAGGAATAATTCTTTTTGGAGGAAAATTCACAGCAAATTAAGATCTGTTCATAGGAATAACAATATAAAAGTTCACTTGTGAATTGCCCCATTCTTGCTAGAGCTCAAGGAGAATTACCATAACATATACATACATGCAAACTAACATTGGGGAACAAATCTAAACGTTCATAAAACTGTTCATATGTAAAAAAAAAAAAAAAAATGTGCCCATATGGTTTTGATAGAAATGATGTTGTAATTGCTAATGTACAGCCCTCCAAAGCACACTAAAGATCACCTCTGTCATGTTCTAATTTGGAGGCTCGCTCATGGATGCATCTCTCCTCGTCACATCTACTGGGAGATCAAACGCTATGAGCGTGAGAGAACGGCAAACCAGTCAACCTATTGGGTCATCTTTGAGCTACTGTGGCGAGATTACTTCAAATTTGTGGCCATGAAGCATGGAAACAAGATCTTCTTCCTCGGAGGTAAGAGCTATATTGTGAGCATTAAAGAAATGGTGAATGTGGACTTTGGTGTGGTGTCAATGAAATGGTAGAAAGTGTAATGGCTGTGAAACTGAAATAAGCCTAGAGCTAGGATGATGTCAGAACTCTTCTTCCATCCTCTGCTTTTATCATTTTGTCAAGTTTTGACTAAATATTTTAACATAGACTGGGAATTGAGATGAGGGTGGTGGTGTATGCGTGTGCATGTGTGTGTGTGTATAGAGCGATTCCGAGAAAACTGCTAGACCGATCTTCATGAAACTTCACATGAGAGTTCCCAAAGCAGATCCAGTATTTTGACACATGATAACGTTTTTTGTCAATAAACATTGAAAGAAGCATTTGTTTTAAATGTATTGGTAAACTTAATTCACGGTGCAACGGATGCGTGTGAAGCATGTTTGAATCATGGATGTTCAAATGCTGTGTGGAGTACGCTCATTTTTTTGAAAATGCACCAAGTTTGTTTGAGAATACTCCAAGTGCAAAACAGGGGTTCCCATGCAGGTCTGCTGTATACCAGCTATGCTTCAGTATTGCGACATAATTGTGCATGCAATTAAAAATCTGATTTCATTGTAGGTATTCAGGACAAGCAGATCCCTTGGAAGAAGGACATGAAACAGTTTGAAGCATGGAAAGGTAACTTAGTTTTATTTTTTTGTCCATGACGCCTACTGAAGTTTAGGCTATTCAGCCTCTTGCTATAAAAGGCACAGTCTTGTTCTAAACGATTTGACTCACCAGGTTTCTATATGTGAAAAGACCATCTCTCCACTTGGACACATACCAAAAAACAATATCTTTCATTCATTTCCGTTCCTAGAGTTCCTTCCCCTTTTTGCGTGTTTCCCCTCCATTTTCTTTCAGACCTTGTTCGTTCCGTGTTGCGTCTGCTTTTTGTTGTCTTTTGTGTTCTTGTTTTTCCTGATGAAGCTTCCAGAAGCGAAAATTCGTTATCGTCTTGTGTCGTCTTTGTATCGGTGAGTACAGTAATCCTTTGTTTTTTAAGTTTTTTTAATATCCTGAGTGTTTTCTGTGCAGAGTGAGAACTTTTGTAGGCAGTAATCTAACAGGCTGACTTTTGGAAATGTATGGATTTTTGGTATAAGTCCAAGTGGAGTGATCTTCTTACCCCATGCAAAAACCTGGCCAGATCTATGATGGTGAGTTTACACAGGAAGGACTGTGACTTTAACAACAAGAATAACAATAACAAAAGACACTGCTTACTTTTGTCTTGCCACAAGAATTCATCAGCTGCATAAATATATATTTTTTTAAATATCACCAATATAACTTTAAAGCTTGTTGTTGATTCCAAAATGTTTATTTTTAAATGGCAATGGAGGATTAATTGGATAACAAATCATTTAAACCAAAGGACTTTTTTTCCCCCCTTTGTCCAGCCAGTGGAGGGCTCGATTGACCAGATAGAACATTATTTAAAGGCACAACCCTTCTCGTGTAGACAGTTGAGCTCACCATCTGAGATCTGGCAGACTTTTGCATAGGATGAGACCATCCATCCCTCCACTTTCATAATATACAGTGGAACCCCCCTTTTAAGACCCCCCAATTTAAGACTCCCTCCCTCTCAAGACCTCGTTTTCTCAGACTTTCTGTTCATAACTTCCGTACAAATTACCCCCATTTTAAGACTCCCTCCTTTTTAAGACCCGATTTTCTCAGGTGTTTGGAGGTCTTAAAAAGGGGTTCCACTGTACCATACATCAGCACCCTGACTGCTTGCTGTGGCAAGTTGGAATTTTGGGATGATTTCATTTCTTAAAAAGCCACTATAGCGGCTTTAATGAAGGTAATTCCCGTTGTGCACAGAGAGGACCCAGACTGTTGATGGTCATGTTGAGTGAGTCAAAAGTCAATTTTAAGGGGCTTATTGTCCGTCAGGTCTTAATTGCCTATATTGGACATGAATTGGTTTATACGATTCGAGTTTTACGCCCTCACGGCTTTTTGATGTTTGCGTGTTTAGGTGGTATCAGCCATCTGCACTTATGGTAGAATGACCAAGATCTTTAACGTGCCATTGTGGTGATCGACACGGGGGTGGGAGATGGATACCGTCTCTGGGTCTGCACATAAAGTTGACCCGTGTCCGTCCCGGCCCGCCGGATTCGAACCAGCGACCTCTCGATCACAAGTCCAGTGCTCCACAACCTGAGCTACCCTTGAGTGAAGGTTTATGTGGCGTTTATATATCTTTCTGTTTTGCAGAGGGTCGGACAGGTGTGCCGTATGTAGATGCCAACATGAGAGAGTTAGCTGCCACTGGTTTCATGTCCAACAGAGGAAGACAGGTACAGTTCTGAAACAAAGAATGTAACAAGTTGACTGTTGAAAAGCAAGCACTCATTGCAAATTATTACATCTCTGTTACAAGATGTCCAACATCTGAGAAAACTAGGTGTTGGATATCTTAAAGTGGAATTACATTTACAGACTATAATTATGAAGAGGAAATCCTGAGAAGCTATTTCTCTGCCCCTAATGATTTAACTGTCAGGGCGTTTAACAACATTTATCATCTAGCAAATTCTCAAAGCAAAAGGCCTTAAAACAGGTTTTTTCAACAGAGCACTGGTTCTACTGTATCAAAAATTGCTGCCTGAAAAAAGCACACACATATTTTTGAAATTGCTATGTACTGTGCTAATTGACATGCATTTTGTGTGCAGAATGTGGCCAGTTTTCTGACAAAGGATTTGCACTTAGACTGGAGACTGGGTGCTGAGTGGTTCGAATCTGCACTGGTAAGCATCGCTTCATTTTAACACAGTGGTTACTGCTACATGATTATAGCTGATGTAGCCACCCAGTGTCTCTCTGACCGGCACGGTTGGCCTAGTGGTAAGGCGTCCGCCCCGTGATCGGGAGTTCGTGGGTTCGAACCCCGGCCGGGTCATACCTAAGACTTTAAAATTGGCAATCTAGTGGCTGCTGCGCCTGGCGTCTGGCATTATGGGGTTAGTGCTAGGACTGGTTGGTCCGGTGTCAGAATAATGTGACTGGGTGAGACATGAAGCCTGTGCTGCGACTTCTGTCTTGTGTGTGGCGCACGTTATATGTCAAAGCAGCACCGCCCTGATATGGCCCTTCGTGGTCGGCTGGGCGTTAAGCAAACACACAAACAAACAAAGTGTCTCTCTGAAAATCATGCTGTGTGTGTTTTGACTTTTTGTTGTTGTTGTTGTTGTTGTGTTGTTGTTGTTGTTTAGTTTTGCTTATATTTGTTGTTCAAGAGTTTGTTTAACTTCAAGAGTGTCGGACGCTAGTGCTAGTTGGATTGTATTGTAAAAATAATATTTTTGTAATGTTGCTTTTTATATTTAGTCAAGTTTTGACTAAATATTTTAACATCGAGGGGGAATCGAAACGAGGGTCGTGGTGTATGTGCGTGTGTGCGTGTGTGTGTGTGTGTGTGTGTGTGTGTGTAGAGCGATTCAGACTAAACTACTGGACCGATTTTTATGAAATTTGACATGAGAGTTCCTGGGTATGAAATCCCCGAACGTTTTTTTCATTTTTTTGATAAATGTCTTTGATGACGTCATATCCGGCTTTTCGTGAAAGTTGAGGCGGCACTGTCACGCCCTCATTTTTCAACCAAATTGGTTGAAATTTTGGTCAAGTAATCTTCGACGAAGCCCGGACTTCGGTATTGCATTTCAGCTTGGTGGCTTAAAAATTAATTAATGACTTTGGTCATTAAAAATCTGAAAATTGTAAAAAAAAATAAAAATTTATAAAACGATCCAAATTTACATTTATCTTATTCTCCATCATTTGCTGATTCCAAAAACATATAAATATGTTATATTCGGATTAAAAACAAGCTCTGAAAATTAAATATATAAAAATTATTATCAAAATTTTTTTTTCGAAATCAATTTAAAAACACTTTCATCTTATTCCTTGTCGGTTCCTGATTCCAAAAATATATAGATATGATATGTTTGGATGAAAAACACGCTCAGAAAGTTAAAACGAAGAGAGGTACAGAAAAGCGTGCTATCCTTCTCAGCGCAACGAATACCCCGCTCTTCTTGTCAATTCCACGGGCACTGCCTTTGCCACGGGCGGTGGAGTGACGATGCTACGAGTATACGGTCTTGCTGCGTTGCGTTGCGTTCAGTTTCATTCTGTGAGTTCGACAGCTACTTGACTAAATATTGTATTTTCGCCTTACGCGACTTGTTTTTTCTTACTGGTAGTGATGGAGTACTTATGATGAAACCTAAATCAAGGTTCCAGTTTCTCAAATTAGTTCTCTTCTCAAAGACCCGTCTCCTCCCTCAACCTCTCCCTCAGTTGCTACAATTACCTTCTTGTATATTACAGAGGAACCTCCCTTTTAAGATCTCAAAAAATCTTCAAAATTCAGGTCATAAAAAGGAGGGAGTCTTAAAATGGGAGAACATTAACTGAGGTTGAGAACAGAAAGTCTGAAAAAAGCAAGGTCTTAACAGCTGTGGGGATGTTTATTAAATGGGTGGGGGGGGGGGGGGGGGGGGGGGGGGTGGGCGTCTTAAATGTAGGTTCCACTGTAGCTTATTACTGAAACTGGAACGATCGTGCGACAACAGAAAAATAAGTAACAGATTGTAGTGATATGTTATTACCTTGTTTGTTTCAATGTCTATTTCAATTTCCTGTTCAGCCAAAAAGCAACAGTCGAAAACTGGCATATCCATGACACGATATGTGTTGCCGAGCTTAAATAAAGCAATCCGTGCATGAGTTATCTTTTTTTTTTACTCCAACAGATTGATCATGACGTCTGCAGTAACTACGGTAACTGGCTCTACAGCGCTGGAATTGGAAATGACCCGCGCGAAGACAGGAAGTTTAACGTCATCAAGCAAGGCTTGGACTATGATGGAGATGTAAGTTAAGATAGGATGGACTATTTTGTGTGTGTGTGTGTGAGGAGTGTGTGTGTATGTACGTGTGTGTGTGTGTGTGGGTATGTGTCTGACTGTGTTAACATCAGTAAATCCTGCCACCAGCTGCTAAGACAAACATCGCTGACAAAACAACATACAGAGGCAAATAGTCAGGCAGATGGACAGAGTCGGGCAGGCTGGCAGGCAGGCAAAGAAACACACGAAGACAAACAAACATACACAAATATATATATGTAAACATGCAAGAACACACACACACACACAAGCATGCACACATGCACACACACACATACACACACACACGTACAGACATACACACAGACACACACAGACACACACACACACTCACACACACACACTCGCACACACACACACACACACACACACACACACACACACACACACACACACACACACACACACACACACACACACACACACACACACACACACACACACACACACACACACACACACACACACACACACAGTGTAGCCGATCTTATAGCAACTTTGTTCTGACAAGAATTGCTCGAAAATGAACACACAGATTTGATGCCATTGTTGTGTATGTTACACAGGGGAACTATGTAAGGCTGTGGGTACCGGAGCTGTCCAAGGTAAAAGGTGGAAGCGTTCACTTTGTGTGGACCCTCAGCTCTGCCGTTCTGTCTCACGATGATGTCTCCATTGGTGATACTTACCCAGCTCCTCTTGTTGTTGCGCCTGAGTGGAGCAGACATTTCGGACGACCTGTGAGTTTTGTGTTTGTTTTTGTTTTGGAGAGAGAGAGAGAGAGAGAGAGAGAGAGAGAGAGAGAGAGAGAGAGAGAGAGAGAGAGAGAGAGAGAGAGAGAGAGAGAGAGAGAGAGAGAGAGAGAGAAGTTTAAAAATGAGCTTTTTGAAATTAAGCCATTTTAACATTAACACAGATTGTTTCAATTTTCAAGTGTCTGATTTGTCTGCTTACAATGTTTACAGGGCAGCGCCCAGCATCAAGGAGGAAGTGGCAAACACAGAGGAGGAGGAGGAGGAGCGAGGGGAGGAGGAGGGGGAGGAAGAGGAGGGAGGGGGGAGCCTCCTCGCAAGCAGCGGGGCATGGACTTCTACTTTTCCAACTCCAACCCTCGCAACTAGGAACGTAACCGCCTGATTCAGTGTAATTATCGTCACCATTACCAGTGCAAAGAGAAAAAACATAAGGAGAAACCGAATGAAAAGAAAATTGAAGCCGCATCATGAAACAGCAGCTGCAGAAGAAGCCACTGTAACATCTGTGAAAAATGTCAAGTGCATGTACTTAAAGCAAAAATCCCAGCAGTGACAACAGAAAACAAGTCGCGTAAGGCGAAAATACAACATTTAGTCAAGCTCAGTCGAACTCACAGAATGAAACTGAACGCATTGCATTTTTTTCCGCAAGACCGTACACTCGTAGCATCGTCTGTCCACCGCTCGTGGCAAAGGCAGTGAAATTAACAATCCAGAAAAGCGCGGTAGCGGTTGCGCTGAGGAGGATAGCACGCTTTTCTATATCTCTATTCTTTTTAACTCTCTGAACGTGTTTTTAATCCAAAAATATCATATCTATATGTTTTTGGAATCAGGAACGGACAAGGAATAAGATGAAATTGTTTTTAAATCGATTTCGGAAATTTAATTTTAATCATAATTTTTATATTTTTAATTTTCAGAGCTTGTTTTTAATCCGAATATAACATATTTATATGTTTTTGGAATCAGAAAATGATAAAGAATACGATAAACGTAATTTTGGATCGTTTTATGAAAATATAATTTTAATTACAATTTTCAGATTTTTAATGACCAAAGTCATTAATTATTTTTTAAGCCTCCAAGCTGAAATGCAATACCAAAGTCCGGCCTTTGTCGAAGATTGCTTGGCCAAAATTTCAATCAATTTTATTGAAAAATGAGGGTGTGACAGTGCCGCCTCAACTTTTACAAAAAGCTGGATATGACGTCATCAAAGACATTTATCGAAAAAATGAAAAAAGCGTCTGGGGATATCATACCCAGGAACTCTCATGAAAAATTTCATAAAGATCGGTCCAGTAGTTTACTCTGAATAGCTCTACACACACACACACAGACACACACACATACAGTCGAACCCACTTAAAACGAACACGCTAGTTACGAATTTTGACTTATAACGTATTAGTTTTAAGTTCCCAACTGAATACCTCTTTATCCATGCTTAAAAAAAATGCTTGAAACGAATTCTTTGTAACGAATTTATGCTTATAACGAGCACTTTTTGGATTCCCAAGCATGCACAATGTCTGTAATTTACTCACGCTTATGACGAAATCTTTAAACTCGTCCCGAGATCGACATATCTTGGGAATTTGAGAAGTTTGAATACATGTGTCAAAGTCTTCCCTTGCGTCGACTGCTTGAACCATCGCTCAACCGATCACTGAATAAAGTTAAACTGATTACACTGTACTCACAAAACAATTTCAAATTTAGAATCAAAGTGATTGATAGCTCAGACACTGAACATGAATGACTGACTGACGTTTATTTCCTTCGCGAATGCCAAAAACGAAACATCAATGTTTTGAACAGAAGCCATTGCCAAAAAATATAGATGCCAGAGTGGTTTCCCTTGGACAAGGGAAACCACACTCTCAACGTTTGCGTTCGCCGGTTCGCGATAGTTTATCAGTCAGTCAGTGCTTTCGATTTGGATTTGAACATCATGTTGCAACCAAAAAAAAACTAAATTGGCCAAGGTTTGCTACCCGTCGCCAAGGTAAGTGATTCCGAACAAATGATAGGAACACCGCGAATGTGGACAGTGTCAGTGTGTGTGTATGTGACCAAAAACGTAACAACTGGATGAAACATCTGTGTGCTCACTCTCACTCAAACTCAACAATCATCACTCAACATGAGACACACATGAACATGTAACTGAATATGTCACTTTATTGTCCAAACGTGTAGCAGCATGAAAGTTGCGAAAGAAACAAATTGAAACACCATAAAATGTACAAGACTTAAAAAAAAAAAAAATTAAAAAAAAATCAATCAATTTTCTTAATACGAATTTTGGTTAAGACGAACTTTTTTTCCGATCCCCAGTGATTCGTCTTAAGCGAGTTCGACTGTACACCACGACCCTCGTCTCGATTCCCCCCTCTATGTTAAAACATTTAGTCAAAACTTGACTAAATGTAACAAGTCGCGTAAGGCGAAATTACAACATTTAGTCAAGCTGTCGAACTAACAGAATGAAACTAAACTCACTGCATTTTTACAGCAAGAGCGTATACTCGTAGCATCGTCAGTCCACCGCTCGATGCACAGGCAGTGAAATTGACAAGAAGAGCGGGTTAGTAGTTGCGCTGAGAAGGATAGCACGCTTTTCTTTATCTCTATTCTTTTTAACTTTCTGAGCGTGTTTTTAATCCAAACATATCACATCTATATGTTTTTGGAATCAGAAACCCACAAGGAATAAGATGAAATTGTTTTTAAATCGATTTCGGAAATTTTATTTTGATAATAATTTTTATATTTTTAATTTTCAGAGCTTGTTTTTAATCCGAATATAACATATTTATATGTTTTTGGAATCAGAAAATGATTAAAAATAAGATAAACGTAAATTTGGATCGTTTTAAAAAATATTTTTTTTTTTTACAATTTTCAGATTTTTAATGACCAAAGTCATTAATTAATTTTTAAGCCACCAAGCTGAAATGCAATACCGAAGTCCGGCCTTCGTCGAAGATAGCTTGGCCAAAATGTCAATCAATTTGATTGAAAAATGAGGGTGTGACAGTGCCGCCTCAACTTTTACAAAAAGTCGGATATGACGTCATCAAAGGTATTTATCGAAAAAACGTCCGGGGATATCATTCCTAGGAACTCTCATGTCAAATTTCATAAAGATCGGTCCAGTAGTTTGGTCTGAATCGTTCTACACACACACAGACAGACACACACCACAACCCTCGTCTCGATTCCCTCCTCTACGTTAAAACATTTAGTCAAAACTTGACTAAATGTAAAAAGGGAAAATCACCTACTGTCAACACATTTGAAGATGGAGGGGGAGAGGGAAGGGGGGTAGCAGCATCTCTGAAAACAATTGCTCCAGAAGAAACCATCACTTTAACATCTGTAAAATCATCACAGTACATGTATTTTAAAGCTAGAGCGAAAAATCAGGTTGTGTGATTAGATATTTATGTATTTTGTTGTGTATGAGACTATATTTATTTTTATTTTCATGGAGTCTCAGTGACAAGTGATAACATACATGTAGTGTGGTTTGTTTTGATTTCCCTTATAATAGTCAATTCAGCTTGTTTATTTCCCAAGGCGGTTGTATTATTTGTTCACCTTTTGATTGTACATGTTAAATTTAATTGTCTGCCTTCAAAGATGTTGTTTTCATTCATTTATGTTCTCGGGTCTGATCAAAATGTGCCACTTAAATTGTGTATGCACGCTCTGTGTGTGTGTGTGTGTGTGTGTGTGTGTGTGTGTGTGTAAACATACTTTTTTCTTAGTACTCCTGTGTAGTTATGTGGCAATTATTTCGTTTTAATGTCATTTTTTTGCAATCTTGTTTTTGTAGGGTCTCATAGTTTATGAATTGATGTTTTATAAAAGTCTCAGTGTAAAACTCAGGTTCATCCTTATGCTTGGAAGTTTGTGGTTGTATTGGATTTTTATCAGTTTAAGTTTCTGCATGGTTTTGTCCACAAGTACTGAACATTAAAATGCTGACTGCTACTTGTTCACGTGGTGTTACGATATGTATTTATTTGGAATTCGGTTTTTAATACAGATTTGGTGCAATCGTTGAAAAAAAGCACACAGACAAAAAACAAAACAAAAAAACCCCCAAAAAACTGCTCGTTACAGAGACACAAACTAAATCTTAAGACGAACTAACACTCTTCACACTTACTTCTATCCACCTGAGAGTTGAGAGCAAAAGCAGCTAGTCCCTCTCTGCAGCTCTAGGTGTTTGATGGATGTGAGACAGAGCTGCTGATGAGGCCAGCAGACGCGGTGGGCACTGAGCTCTTGAGAAATGGGGACATCTTTCTCTGTCGTCTGCCCTGAGTCGCTAATCTGCACACTGTGTCTCCCTGAGACGGTGCCAGTGAAGATTTTGCTCGTGCGCGCGCGCATGTGTGCGTATGTGTGCGTGCGCGCGCGCGCGCGTGTGTGTGTGTGTGTGGGTTAGTTGATGCGTGCGTATGTATGTGTGCGTGCGTGTGTGTGTGTGTGTGTGTGGGTGGGTTAGTGGATGCGTGCGTACGTTCGTGTGTGTGTATGTGTTTGTGTGCATGCATGCAGAAAAACGAAATCATCACCCTCTCATCCCGCAGTGGGGCACTGCGGTTATGAAATTAAAGGCCCCTCCTGTTTTTGGAACCACAGGAGCTTTCTAGTTTGCTGTTAGGTAGATTTTTGGTTCCTCTTTCCTGTCATGCTCTCTTTTTCTTCATGAATTCTTTTCTTTTTTCTGCCTTCTTGCTCATTCACCTGTATTTTTTCCAAAAATCTCTTCTCTTGCCGCTTGTCTCGCGATTCATGTATAGTTTAATCTGTTAGTGTTCTGATGTAAGTCCAGCAGTAGATAGGTTAAGCCTATTTTAACATACTGGAAACTGGTAATCTTCCAGTAGGTATTAATTTAGTTTTACTAAAGCCTGCTGGGACACAAGTAATGGGTTAGTGCATTTGTAAACAGGAATCGCTTGACAAGTGGCCCCCTTCATTCCCCCCTTCCTCGTCCTGATATGGCTCTGCGTAGTCGGCTGGACGTTAAGCAACAAATAAACAAACAAATCACCCTCTCAGTTCAGTGATTCCCGACAAAACCTTTCTTGCCGGTTAACATTAAAACCGACCCAAATTGGTTAGTCTTGTGAGCCATCGTCGGAAAGATAACCTCCTGGACCAAATATAGGGTTTTATGGGAAATGTTCTCAAAAGAATAGAAAATCCAACAAATGCAAATGTTAGCAAGAGAACAGTAAATCCAGGAAATGGAAATTCACACGGAAATGCACATGACCCCTTTCAAGGGTGTCCCATCGCATTTTTCATATCTGACCGGAAATGGAGAAAGCAGCGTTTAGACATTTTCAAATAATGCTATTCTGTGGGTGACATTTTGTGCAAATCCAGAGAGACATGTACGGATATGCATATTATTAAGCTATGCTCACAAATGTTGTTATTTCACGTAGTAATACAGTAGTTTGTTTGCAACCCCAGATGCAAAGAAACAGGTAACTGACGGTACTTTTCTTAGATTCGGTTCTTCGCAAAGAGTGAAGCCATGCGCCCTATCTTATTTCTCATTCTGCTTTCGTCAAGTTGTGAAAGGGACGTGTCCTGTATGTTTCTTCCCACCCACACAGCAATACCAACAATTAGCTCCATTTGGGTTTATGTGATATACATGGCACCACACAGAAAACGACCACGACGTTGTAAGTCTCAGTGTTTTGAACCCGTTTCCTGCCTGTGTAAAATATATTTATTCCCTCCCACGCTGCTTTTCATCGATAAACAGGAAGAGGTGTGTAGGCCCTATTTATGGAATACCCAGGCCATAGCAACCAGAAACAAGTCGCGCCAAGCGATATGCAAACATTTATTTTTAGCTTTACTAAACGACCGACACTGAAACCTGCGATAAGTCATAGCCGAAACCCGTAAACCGAGACGGGTTTAGCTGGTCTCTGCGAAGTATGCAAACCTAAGACCTAATTTGCATAAACCGAACTGTTTGTTTTTGCGTACTTAGTTGAACAACAACTTTTGTCGGAAGCTTGGGTTTTTGTGACGACATGCGTCACGTTAGACACGCAGTTTTCAAACTAGGCTGATATATTTTCTTTAAAAAATGCTCATTATGGGAAGAAAAATACACAGAAATATGTATAAGTCATTCTGCAAGAATTTAGTATAACTCCTACTGCCTAATAGATAAAACGTTAATTTGATTTTTTTTCTGAGACAATCGAGAGTACTAAAAGCACCATGTCTGAATTCGTCCCCAAAAAGCACGATGTTGTATCAGGAATGAGCAACAGAATGTTAAGTGTTTATTATTATCATTTGCATATTATTTGCTTCCATCTTTATTCAGTCATACAATTCTCAAAATTAAGAAAACGTGTTTCGGGGTATAACTTCTGTAACTAGTAAAAGATGTAAAAAGATACATATATATATATTACCCGTATCACCTTTTGACTTTAACTCAGGCAATACAAGCTTAGTTCGTGTTATAAGAGCGTGTGCACGCGTGTGCGCTCCAATGATTAACTGAGAGATCTTGTTTGAACATCATGGTCGTGTCACTGGCCGGCCACTGTGCAGATGATGTCCAATACTCGATCATGGTGCAAAATGTCACAGGAAAAATAGGGCGAACTCGGGGCAAAAACGTGGCGATCTTGAGGCGAAATGTCACCAGAAAAATGGGGCGAAGTCGGGGCAAAAATGGGGCGATCTTGGGGGAAAATGTCACCAGAAAAATGGGGCGAAACGGGGCGAAGTGACTTTGGGGCGATATGGCTTGGGGCGAAAGGAACATATGGGGCGAAAGAAAAATGGGGCGAAAGGGATGGCTCCCGTTCAAATCCACCACCACAGACCTGTCCAGGTTTTTACATGGGATGAGAGAATCCATCCATATCATCACCAACCAAAAATCAACAGTTTGTCTGCTTTTTGCGCGAAGCGAATATTGTTATGCTGAATGAATTTCGCTGATTGACATAGGTGTCAGCCACGAAATCAATTCTTCAAAAAATCCTCAACCTGCACGGTGTGTGTGTGTGTGTGTGTGTGTTTGTGTGTGTGTGTGTGTGTGTGTGTGTGTGTTTGTGTGTGTGTGTGTGTGTGTGTGTGTGTGTATGTGTGTGTGTGTAAGTGTGTAAGGCTGCAGATTTTGGGTAACGGCCTTCATGAGTTGAGCCCGACGTTGACTTTTTATCGAACATTCAGTGTCAAAACTTCGTGCAGCGAGCTCCGTGAAGTATTCGTCGCGAAGTTGACTTCGCCCAATGTATATGGAAGTGGAAGGATGATCTTTTTCCATTCAAAAACCTGCACAGATTAGTGGTGGTTGACAAGGTGGTTTACACAAGTAGGAATGCATCTTTAAGCTTTCATACACGGCTCAGGCCGGTAGTATTGTTGAAGTTTTATATCTCAGCAGAAGTGGATTAAACTAGAAGTAGGTAATTATCATTCGCTTGTGATCTCAGTTTTTCACGGACCAATTTTCTTCGGCTTTGTGTTGCAATGGAAAAGAAAGCATGTCTGTCTCATTTTCACAAATTGAGTTTTTCACTCTGTTCGAGATCGTAAAATGGAATCCTCATGGCGGCAGGAAATTTGATACGCGTGGGCTGTAATTAGACCGAGCGCGGAGAGAGCTGTTCCTTAAAACGTTTTACAGGACTGATAAAATGAACTTGCTTAGTGCCGCTTCTTTCAAGCTCGAGAAAGATCTCTTTGCAATGGAAAAAATAAAACGTCTTTCCCGAGTCTTTCTTATTTAATTCCTTTTCTCCTGATAGAATTGTCTTTCTGAGGGATGTAACTTCATTTGTGTCTATCTGTGTTCGTGTGTGTGTATGTGTGTGTATGTGTATATGTGTGTGTGTGTGTGTGTGCATGTGTGTGTGTGTGCGCGCGCGCGCACGTTTGGGTGCGAATGTTTACGTGTGCGTGCTTGCGCGCGTGCGTGCGTGCTTGCATGCATGCGTGTGTGTGTGTAGAACATGGACATGGACATGGAAATCGATACTCTACGTTCCTCAGTCACAGCAGTGTTCGTATGCACCGTTCACTGACGTCCATTTTATGTCTGTCTCTGCATGTTCGGATGGATGGTTCGTGTTATGAGTGTCTTAAAATGAATACCCCTTATTCTTCCATGGGAACAATGAACACAAAACTATCTGTGTCAAGAAGGACCAGGTGTACTGACAGCCTCAAGACAATGTTTCAGTGATGTACTGCCTCCCGAATCGCCACTCCCTCTCGATCTCCTATCGACTCAAATATTTTCGCGTTTTGCCATGGGTGGCATTTCGCCCTGCACATCAGAATTCATCACATGAGAATTTGTCTATTTTCACCGCCAATTTTCTTGTTGACTCGGAGTCGGTACCTTCCGTGTTTTAGACCTTTTTTTCCCCCTCACTGAGTTTGAGACTTTGACAGCCATCATTGTATCACTTCAGCCCTAAATGTATACGAGGACCACAGCCTGATCAAACATCAAGATCACAACTAGTATAAGGTAAAACCCTGGCAAACCGCCAGATGTTTGCGTTAATTTTTCATTCGTTTAGCGTGAACAAAAGTCAAATAATTTAATATGACTTCGTCGCATGGAATATACAGCGGAGAATTACGACAACCGTGCGGCGGCGATGTGAATTTAAGCTGCCTTCAGTTTGGGAAGGAAGAGTGAAAAACAATTGGCTACTTAAAAGCGGGGTCGAAATGGGAAGCGGCGATTCGGTATACCTCGTCAATTATTTTCCTCTTTTTTTTGAGGCTCAACGGCAAAAACAAAAGGGTAAAAAAACGTCAAAGCTGACAGTAGGGGAAGGGCTCCTAATATGGACCACTTTTTGTTTCATGCAAATAACTAGCTTGTTTTCTTGCGAAGAAGTTTCATTTTGTGTTTGGTAGTCTTTCTCTCTTAAGTGAACCGTTAGGCCTAATTAGAGTGAAATAGCTTTGATAGACATTCAGCAAAAATTAAATGCAGAAAAAATCACAAATGGTCCATATTAGGCGCCCAGGCTCCTAATATGGACCAGTGAAGCGGCCTTCACGAATCACTGTCAAAAGCCCCCTATACTTCAAAATAACATGATACAACTTATTGTGCATGTCAGACTAATTCAAATATGCTTTAGATTTATCTGTTTCGGGTTGATGAGAGCATTATTTGAAGCACACCAGAAAACTAAAGAAGCATATCAAGAAATTATCAACTTCCACAAAAAGAAGACAATTTGATATATTTTTTTGAAAGCTCGAAGGCTAGTTATAGGTTATTTTCAGCAAGCTTCTTAATGAATTAATGGAAATAGCCTTTAGCTTTTATTTTCTTCGATTTGTTGAAGGTGGTCCATATTAGGGGACTCACACATACTTTGAGATTTTGCTATTATTTTTTGTTTGCAGAAGAAACTCGGGGTCAAAACTGCTAAAATATAACAAATACGGTCTTAGCTGTCATATATATAGCAATTTTTGTGTGATAAAAGCTTTGGCTGTGGACAGAAACGAGTCCGTTTTAGGCGTCAAATTTAGAGTGAATGCTGCCAAAAGTGAAAAAAAGAGAAAAAGCCAAACGGTTTTGAGGTTTGTGTTTCTGCAACTGTTTTGACATGTGCAAGTTATCCAGAGAGGGTGAATACAGCGAATGAAATTGTTTTTAGCGCTCTAGCGCTGTTAGTTTGTCAGATCAAGAGGTGGTCCATATTAGGAGCCGGTCCATATTAGGAGCCCTTCCCCTACCTGTACCCGTGTGCACTGGCTGAGAACTTTATTTGAAGACGCGCACCTGCTGTATTAATCATCTAACGAGTTGCCGGGCCAGCAAAGTCGGTCATTACGTCATAAACTTTCCACGACGCGCTTGAAGTTAATCGTATACATGCACGTCTAATGAGCAACGTCATTACTTACGTCACTTAGTTTTGACGTAAGCCTTCTCACAACCCTTTGACCATCAAAAGGCTATTCATTCATTTGACAGCATTGTTTTTTTCCCTCACACAATTATGCACTGAATGCAATACGGTCTTAAAGGTGATTTTCCTTTGATGGTGAATCTATTAGCACAGAATACAGATATATCTAAATGCCAAGAGTAAGCTTACCAGGGATTTGCTTTAATGTTGAGATCAAAAATCTAAAAGGCTTACACTCATTCACACTGAAAACATATAGACACTCTTAAACAAAGACACAACGAGATAAAGTTGGTTTTGTTCCATCAACGCCTGTTTTTTGTTATGCAGGATTTGTCTTCACGAATAAAAAAAACAAGAACGGTACGTTATTGGAACGATCAGTTGATGACAAAACAGCACTGTACTTCGACCAAGCGGTCTTTGGCGTGGACAGACTGACAAACACTTAATTATGATACAGAGAATGAACTTAGTTTGGAACATTTTTTGCTAGGAAGACGCAAGCGAGGCAATGCCAACGATTAATTTAATTAACGATAATGCACGCACGCACACACACACACACACACACACACACACACACACACACACACACACACACACACACACAACCACACACACACACACACGCACACACACACACACACACACACACACACACCTTTTACCCGCGCCGTACAGTATCATTATAATCACATAATTAGGAAAATTGTGCTTGCCATGCTATTTACATGAAACAAAAAACAAAACAAATAAACACTCACACAAAAACCAGAAAAAAAACTGAAACAAAAAAATTTTGTATATAAAAAAAAAGACAACACCGAAAAGTAAAAGAAAGAAAAGAATGATAATATCCTTAGTTTCAGCTGTTACAAGTTCTATCAAAATTGTAAGATTTTCATTATCATCATTATCCGGCGTATTTTTTAAGCTTGCAACGTACGTCTGTAACATTCTTGTTGAAGTTGAACAGCACAAAAGGTAAGAAACACGAACGAATTAACAGCAACAAAAGCACCATAAACTTAATTAAAAAAAACAACAACAACACCCACATACCAACCACCTCGACATCGAACAATCCAACAAGGGATTAATCAAACCCATCTCAAATTAACAACAGAAACAAAACATCAGCCAACCCTAAAAGAAGTAGCAAGCAATCAAATTTACAATCTTGACCTTGTGCAATCCAACCAAAGCTCGAACACGGAATGACCCAACCAATCCCAAAATTAACTACGTTCTCATGTAGAATGATGCTGTTTCAAAAAAGGTGTGCTTGACATCTGGCTCCCCGACAACACGCTCCCCCGACATTTTGTTCCATTGTTTGAGTGACCCAGAATTTTCCGTCGCTGACTTTTTTCCCTTCATGAAACTGCAATGAGTTATTCTTCAAAATGCGCACATTTGCGCACGCATACTGTACAAACACACAGATAGGCAGCTGCAGGCAGCCAGGCGGTCACGCACGCACACACACACACACACACACACACACACACATACACACGTCACACACAAAGACAAACACGCACATACACGCACACACTGACACACACACACACTGACACACACTCACACATACCCCCCCCCCCCACACACACACACAAACACATACACAAACTTTAAGTTGTGATAGCTACCTCCTATGAAAGCACACATGCACACACGCCGTCAGACAGACAGACAGACAGATGCACGCACGCCCGCACGTACGAACCCACACGCACCGACACAAACACA
>NC_090261.1:42537528-42547528 GCF_037325665.1 Littorina saxatilis
TTTGCATTTACAAGTTGTGGAAGATAAAAACCATTTTTCAATTTCAACATAAACTATGCCGCATAACATGCCTCGTGCATCGTGTGACTAAAAAGTAAAGCGACATCTACATGTAAAACCTGTTACCAAGTAGCTTTACTCGCCACTCTGTTGACATCGGCGATGACGTGGGCTGCCGTCTTCGAAGCTGACAGTGACAATGTCAAGTTTAGCGAGATGGGAGTTACAATACTGTTATTAACCTCGTTGTTCTTCGAGGCTAGTCTGGAAGAAGCTAAATGATGTACATGTGCACAGCGCGAGACGGAAGTTCATTAACTTTCTCTCTCTCTCCCTGTGTTGCGGGAAGGGTGTGTGGTGGGGGGGGGGGGGGGGGGGGGGGATGCACAGAGGTCAAAGAGAGAACGTACACAAGTAGAGACTCGCTTGTCATCCGGCTTTCTCGCAAAATGGGGAAACCCCGTAAGCACTCAGCAAACCCCGTTTTGCCTGTCAATCAGACGTTTCAGCGATTCAACAAGTCAAAGAGTTCTACGCGGTGTAGAAACGTCAGTCTCGATGTCTTTAGTCGGTCACACATCCGGTTTCTATTTGGCGTGTTTGGATAGATCCCGGAACTTTTGTTCCGGGTCCGGACTGTTTAAAAGCAAAGCTCTGAGTCCCTCTCTTCACATCGGCTTCAGCCACTCGTACAGAATTCAGCATCTCTACACCTGCAGTTCTACTCGCACTTTTACTCTGCCCGCATTTGCTCTGCGACTGACCAAAGCAAGAGTTGAAACACAACCGTACTTTTCATCTTCGACGAAAGGAGATCGAGAACCTCCACCATGACTAAGTTCTTCACACTCCTGTCTCTGCTGGGACTGGTGCTTCTGTCCCTGGGCCACGCCAAAGACCTCTACGCTGCAGCCGGGCCCAACTCTGTAGCCTACAAAGACGACGTCCTCGACGATAACAACAACTACAACAACGACATATTCGACGAAGTCCTGGGAGATGACCTGGATGACTTGAACGATGATGAGCTGGATGACGTTGTGGAGAACCTGGTGGGCGGGTCTGTTGAGGACACGGTAGTGGATGAGCTGGATGACTTCCCCGTGGAGGATCTGAATGACGACGGTCTGAAGGAGCTGGTGAAGGCTGAGGACGAGATCTTCGTTGGGCAACTTGGTGAGTTGACTGACTGACCTGCTCATATTTATATTTGTTCTACAGATTTTAAGGTTCTCAGACACATTTTCATTTGACCAGAAAATGTGGTGAGTTCAACTGGTTGGTTTGTTGATTATTCTTGTTTTATCGTCTCTTGAGCAGATTGAGTTCAACTAAGTCCATTCGCGAAGAAAACTTCATTTTATATGTTCTTAGTGAACAAGTGTTCGTGGATTGAGAACGAGGCAACACAATGATCTGATGTAAAACGGTGAACGCTTTTGTTGAACTTTTAGTAAATTTAGATAGACGACGTTCCGGCGGAAATAACTTGGTTAGGGATTTTATTGTCGGCGCCGAAGAGTTATGCCACTTCGAAACAGTGAGGCAATGAGCTGAAATGTGCATGTTATTCAGTGTCCGCTCGATATGATGGCCTTTTTCCCCCTGAAAAAAAATGCTCATCGAAGCTCACACCAGTGAAACCCCCATTTTAAGAACTTCAAAAATCGGACAGAATTAGGTTTTACAAAGGCGGAAGTCTTACAATAGGAGTAAATGAACAGTGGTTATAAACACAAACTCTGAGAAAACAAAGTCTTAATGGGGAAAGAGTCTTAAACGGTTTCACTAAAGAGCGCAACAGTTGTTTCACATGCAGCCAATTTATTCATCGACATAATTCTTTTACGGAATGGCGTTCATTGAGCCTCTTTGGATTGAAATGACGGTTTACATTCCATGAAATACTAGAAACTACAACAGTATTTTGCAAATGATAATCTGACTGAAACGAATTTCTTAAACTTCTTGACGTAGGCTCTCGTTTGTTTAAGGAATGCTGCTCGCCTTCTATAGCTTTGCCTGTCAGTTGGTATTCGTCTTTATTCAAGTTAACCATAAAATGTTGAAATTGTTTGCTTAGCCGTGGAATGTTGTATACAACAAGTTGAACTTGTAAATGGACTCTTAGTCACGGTATTTAGTATTCTGAATCCATCCCCACCACTGTTACGCACCACTTAGCACAATTTGTCTAAACTGACGACGTTCTTTTCCTTTTTTCTTTTCGAACAGACGTCCACATCGCCAAGAAGCTCTACCTCGAGAACAAGGCCGTCACCTCCCAAAGCGGTCAAGGTCGCCGCAAGAGAATCGCGCCTCTGATTGGCCGTGCCGCCTGGACGATCGGGCGCGCTCTCTTCAGTCGCTTCGGACGTACCCACGCGACACGCAGCGGAGCTCGCGTCACGCAGCACTACCGCGGTTCGGGCAACTACCAGAGCGCCGTCAGGGACTTCGAGCGCATGAGGCCTACTGGGGTCACCTCCTTCAACAACGGGCGAATCGCCGGACGCACCGGTCAAGTGGGCAACTACAGGGTGACTGTCCGCGACGGTTCCACCAAGGGTACGAGCAGGCCGACCCTCTCCGTCCAGCGTAACGGCAGATCAGACTTAGTCAGAAAGTTCCGTTACGACAACCCTTAAGCTGTGTTGACATCTGCCACCACTGACCAACGGTTTTTTAAAAAAAAGTTTTAACCAGATGGAAACAACTTTTTAAAGATTCAAAGAGGGAAAAACCAACAACTGCAACCTACAGACTAAAATCTATCTGCGAAAAAAAATAATTTACGAAACAACAACAACGAAAGGTATTTTTTCCAGATGAACACAAAAACTCGTCGAAAATATGATTTCCGGTTTTATTGTGTCGTATAGCTGTATCAGCCAGGGAAATCAGAAAGGCAATCCAAATCAGATTCAATTTCCACAGTGGCGATTAGGTTTAGGACGATCTACACGGGGGTGTTGTTCGGAGTAAATACAAGTAATACCAGTTTAAAGCCTCAAGACTACCAGTTTGTAATTGTGGCGTTTCTAACAGATCCAAAAACTGCTTCAATTTGTGTCTGAACAGGCGTATACAGAAGAGAACCGATCCTTGCAGATAAATTTAAAGTGTCTGACAAACAAAAGTAGGGGAAAAAGTGTTGTACATAATTCTGTTACCTACTTACATCCCATTAACGGAGGATTACCTTTAGTCATTGTCAGGTAGATTCGCCTCTAAAATGAAATAGTGATATGTATTTAAAAACAAAAACCTGGCTGACGGAAATCCAGAGAGCTTTGAGTGCTTTTGAGAGAACATGAGTGTTTATGTGTGTATGTTTGTTAACTAAGATTAAGATAATGACATATCAGATCACCGAACCAATTCTATGAATGGAAGTATTGTCCTTTTTTTTCATCGTGTCAAAATGCCAAACTGAATTTTGAATCATTCATATTTTGTGCCAAATAAAGATGAATAAACTTTTGTATGCAAAATTATCGTTTGTGACTTAATATACATTTGTGTGTGTGTGTGTGTGTGTGTGTGTGTGTGTGTGTGTGTGTGTGTGTGTGTATGTGTGTGTGTGTGTGTGTGTATGTGTGTGTTTGTGTGTGTGTGTTATTTGTGTGCATCTGAGTGTATGCGCGTGTACGTGTGTACTTTGTATGATTATCCGATGCTCTTCGAATTGATCCCTTAATTCTCTGTTATTCCCCCCTCTGCTTCTTTACCTCTGTAAACTTGTAGGGGTAGTTATTTTTCGATAATCACCCAGCAACCAAACAAATAACGACCCAGCAACAGCCTGAATCCTCGATAGTGCAAAGGGTTGAGAGGTTGTTCTGTTTCGGTAGGCTACTTTTTGCGACTGAAAAGTTCCGAACGCTCTAATGTACGAAGTATACATCTCTGGAGCAAACAATACAAACATACCGCATTTAAATTAACAACTACAGGCCTGAACACATGAATCTCCATATAAAATCCATGAGTTCGGTTGTTTTCTGAATCTCATCTGCCGTGTTTAAGCCGTTCATCACAAGCAATTTCCCAAGGCAAGTAACTCATACTTTGTCTAGCGACAAGAGTAGTTCCCCTTCTTTTCACTCAGTTCCTTCGACAACAGACTGCAATCCGACGGTCAGTTTTCAACAATATTTCATTTAATAAACAGATCACACGCAACCAAATGCACACATCTCATCAATTTAAACAACATAAAGGGGTTTCATACACTATTTTCCCCAGAAAACTGAACTTCATACAGTTTTTAACGTTGGAACACGGGTGCAAAAGTTCGTCTGCTAGTCCCATTTGACGAAGAAACATTATCCTAAGCGATACCAAAACATATACAGAACACACACTATCTGCCTTTGCCGCCACAGCAGAATAACAGCATATCTGTGTACTTGATTTTAGCCCAAAATAGGAAAACTGACAAGAAGTGTTAACAGAATGGAATGATTTGCACGGAACTATACAACCGCGCATTAATCGATCGCCTGCGCAGGTTGACTGATTGAGAGAATAGGATTCGATCAAACTTTCGCAAAAAAACTCCTCTTTTCTTTGAATAACTGAAGAAAGGAGGAATAAAGAGGTTACACACCTCGTCTCAGTGATTATCAAAAATAATGGTCTCAGTTCGCGGTCATGAAAAAGCTCGCTAAAGCTCGCATTTTTCATGATCCGCTAACTTCGACCATTATTTTTGATAATCACTGAGACTCGGCATGTAACCTCTACTTACCTATCTCCGAATACGGTTTACATAACACACACACACACACACACACACACACACACACACACACACACACACACACACACACGCACACACACACACACACACATACACACACACACACTCACACGCACACACACACACACACACTCACACCACACAGCTTTATTGGATTGTTAGTGTGGTTTTTACTTTTAGTCAAGTTTTGACTAAATGTTTTAACGTAGAGGGGGGAATCGAGACGAGGGTGTGGTGTATTTGTGTGTGTGTGTGTGTGTGTGGGTAGAGCGATTTAGAGAAAACTACTCGACCGATCTTCATGACATTTTACATGGGAGTTCCTGGGTATGATATCCCCAGATTTTTTTTCATTTTTTTGATAAATGTCTTTGATGACGTCATATCCGGCTTTTCATGAAAGTTGAGGCGGCACTGTCACGCTCTCATTTTTAAACCAAATTGGTTGAAGTTTTGGTCAAGTAATCTTCGACGACGCCCGGACTTTGGTATTGCATTTCAGCTTGGAGGCTTACAAATTAATTAATGAGTTTGCTCATTAAATTTGTTATTAAAATCGATTTTTCGCAAACAGATTTAAAATTGATTGCATCGTATTCTTCATCACATTCTGAATCTAAAAATATATATATATGTCATGCTTACTCTTAAAATGTGATCACAATTAACGAAAATAGATTAATTAGTCTTACGATTAAAATTTAAGAAATCGATGCAAAAATGATTTCATCTTATTCTTTATCGTTTCCTGATTCCAAAAACATATAGATATGATAGGTTGTATTCAAAACAAGCTCAGAAAGTTAACACGAATACAGAAAAGCGCGCTTTCCTGCTTAGCACAATACGCTACCGCGCTCTTCTGGCGTGTGCATATCACTGCGTTTTTCGCGTGGGAGGTGAGCGATTTCCATCTCGCGGGGATTGACGAAGCTGTACTGTCTTGGTGAAAAAAATTCAGTGCGTTCAGTTTCATTCCGTGAGTTCGACAGCTTGACTAAATGTAGTAATTTCACCTTACGCGACTTTTTTTCTAAATAGGTAGGGTGCACACAAAGCCTAGGCACGTTTTGTTTGGGCACAAAATGGGGAACATAGCAATTCAAATAAAAGAAAAATATAAGACAACATTTACAGAGTGGTTTTGTTTAAAGAAAGGCATGTTTCAGTTAAAAATATCGCGGATCATAGTAACGATATTGAATCAATGATGATTTTAGAACGCATGTTCACGATTTGCAGCTCTTTTCATAATAAGAGAGCTATTGCGAGAGAAGTAATTACCAGGAAATAATATTTTCGTGTATCTAGTGCTAGAAAATAGTGAGCTTACTTTTAACTTGTGGTGTAGTTGTAACAGGCAGGATAGCACACTCCACTCAATGGCTTCTCTAACCCCATGTCGATTGCATATGCGTCCACATAATCGCCACCGTAGCACCACCATCAATTAAACAACAACAACAACAACAACAACAACAACAACAACAACAACAACAACAACAACAACAACAGCAAAGTCGCCTAACCAACGTATGAAGAGAGTTTCCAAACCTCGCGAGAGAAAAAAAAAATCCAAAATCCAAAGAGAAGCAACGTCAAATGCCATTACGAAGGGAGAGAACTCGGACCAATTATTATTCCCCGCAGACGGCGTATAAATCACTGAGCGTGTTGGCTAACACCGTTCTGTTTACTCCTTCCTTGCGAGGGCTTGCATCCCACCATTACTATGGAAAGCCGTTTGGCTCATAACTATTACAGCTGTAATTTAAAATAAATACACCTGTATTTAATAATAAATACACCTTTATTTATTTCTTAAACGTATAAAATAAGTATACATTATTAATTACTGACTGCACCAGGATGCATCAATTCTTCCGGGATTTCCCTTTTCTCTGTGTGCATGTGGTGTGAACGTGCAATCAGTGGCCGCGGGCTTAGGGCGGAGATATTGAATGTCATCGGTGATAAATCGAAGCATCATCAGTTCGATTTTCCTGAAAAAGGATTGGTTTGATGATCTCTGTACGATCTCACAAACAAACAAACAATCGAACAAACGAACAAAACAAAAATAAACAAACAAACCTACAGACAAGCAAACAAATCTTTTAATGTAGCCTAACTACAGTAACTAGCTAACTACTTGAAGTAACTAAAGTAACCAACTAAGTAGCCTAACTGACGAACAAACAAACGAACGGACTAATTAGCTTGCTAGCAAGATTGCTAAGTAAGTAAGTAAGTAAGTAAGTAAGTAAGTAAGTAAGTAAGTAAACGAGTGAGTGAGTAAATAAGTAAGTAACGGACGGACGGACGGACGGACGGACGGACCGACGGAAGAAAAAATTTACGAACGAACGAACGAACGAACAAACGGACGAACGAACGAACGAACGAACGAACAAACGAACGAACGAACTTATTAACTAACTAACTAACTAACTAACTAACTAACTCACTCACTCACTCACTCACTCACCCACCCACTCACTAACTATCTCCCTAGCTAAGAAAGCCGGAGAGGTAGACACACACAGACAGCAAGACATACAAACGGACACCCAGATTTACATATAGACAGACAGACAGACAGACACACTCACAGACACACACACACAGACACACAGACACACACACACCTACACACACACACACACACACACACACACACAGACAGACAGACACACGGACACACACTCACACACACCACACACACACACACACACACACACACACACACACTCACACACACCACACATGCACACACATCCGTGTAAGCACCACCACAAGAGGACAGATGGCAAAAGATTAGCGACTCAGGGCAGACGACAAAGAGAGATGTTGCCATTTCTCAAAAGAGCTCAGTGTCCACCGCCGCGTCTGCTGGCCTCATCAGCAGCTCTGTCTCACATCCATCAAACACCTAGAGCTGCCAAGAGGGACTAGATTTATTCTCTCTCAACTCTCAAACATTCTAAGAGTGTTTGCTTGTCCGCCACCTAGGAACCTAGCCCCATCGCAGACTGATGTTCAGTCTGAAGGGACCAGACCTGATGAACTCCGGAACGTCTTTCTCTCTCAACACTCAGGTGGGAGGTGGTGTTAGACTGTCAGACCATATTAGAGTGTCTGCTTAGTTTGAGATTATAGGCCTTTTTGTAATGAAAGCATGCTTTTTGTTTGGTATCACCGTCTCCCTCTCACACCTTCTCCGTCCTCTGACGACAAGGGTTAATAATCAAGTATGCTGGGGAAAATGTACCTCCATTTCACGTCTTGTCATCATCTTGCTGCACTAACCCTATCTCACTTTCCCGGTGTGACGTTTTCATCTTTCGCCGTGTTGATATTTCGCTTCTCGGCCTCGTTGAACTAGTATAAACTCTACACTGAACAAAAAAACACCCTACGATAATACTGATGAGCGACCTTGTGTACCTTACATTCATGGGGCCAAATTTGTCCAACCAATTTGTTTTATTTAACTTGGAAATTTGATTCATCCTAGAATGTTTCCTTCTTACTCAAGGGACGTAACCTCTCAGTACACGTTTTCGAAGAATTCGATTTTGGGGTTGAAATCTATTAAATTGTACCACCAATTTTCTTCACATGCAAGAAACTGACATGCTTTTCGTCCTTAGATAATTTCACTTCTTAATTTTACCAGGAAACAACATTTCAGTCTTGAGTATATGTCGAGGGGGAAATATGTACACAGGCCAAAGATGAAATCGTGACACCGGCAACACGCGCCAACAAGAGGACGCGAATGCGTTTTCCTGTCATTTCACCGACGTCTTGCTGCTACCGGGAAGGTCACTCGAGGACACTGCGTGGTCAGTCCATCCACAGGCGCAGGAACGTTACAACGTTAACATTTAAGTCAAGGTATATGTCTTTAGAGAAAAGAAACCAGTAAAGGAAAACGAATCGTATGTCAATCATAGGTCAAACATACAATTTGTAAACAAATTGGGGGGGGGGGGAGTTTAAAAAAAAAAGTAAAGGTAAACGAAACAAAACAAAACCGGGCAGCACACTGCATGCAACAATAAACTGTTAAAGAATTGGCAGAACAAATGAATTAAAAACCCCAACAGCAAGGAAAACTTCAGGTTTGAAAAAAAACAAAAACAATTTTGACGACTCAACTTCGAGTCTTTGTCATCAATAAACATAATACAAACCACACGTACATCATCCTACAATTTTCTTCGCTCCTCATTGTCTCCGTCGATGCCTGTTTTCAACCGGTTGCTTCCCTTAATATAGTAACCCGAGCAATGCATAGTGCGTTATTGCACACACACACAAATCTACAAACCAGAGGGAATTCTATCCTAAGCGGATTATGACTTTATTCAGTTATTCTGCAGAAAAACAGAAATGCTGGAGAAAAACTGTTTGTTTCTACAGCATTTCTGCATAATGTCATCTTTCGCGAGAGCAACGTTTTTTTCTGCAGTAAAACAGTTTTACTGCAGTAAAATTGAAATCAAGAATGCTGCAGTAAAACGGTGCTGTTGATTTACTGCAGAAAACCTGTTTACATTTTTTTCTGCAGCATTTTGTACTGGCTCTTGGCGGATGATGACATTATTCAGTTATTCTGGAGAAAAAACGAAATGCTGGAGAAAAACTGTCTTTTCTGCTGCATTTCTGCCTAATGTCATCTTTCGCCGAAGCAACGCTTTTTACTGCAGTAAAACAGTTTTTCTGAAGCATGATGTTTACTTGGTTTTCTGCAGCATTATTGCGATTAACTTTTTCTTCAGAATAGTCTGTGACAGTTTTTCTGGAGAAAAACGAACGACCTTGTAAAGTAGCGTTTGTATTCGTCGCCCCCTGGGATAGTATAATAGCTTGTAACTATTGGTAATTCTGGATGAGTCCATCTCTCGACGGAGGGGGGCTCGCGTGCTCATAATCATAAAGTCATAATCCGCTAAGGATAGAATTCTGCGTCGGAACGTCATTGCCGCACTAGTAAGTTACTTCCCTTGAACAGTTTTCCAGAACTCCGTATTCTAATTTGATAAACATCAGCTCGTTTGAAAAGCCCAAAGGGAAACAGCAGCTGCGGAGCGACAGCTTTATCAAACGACTGGATATGACATGCGCACTTTTTAAACAAATGTCCAGAAAAATATTCTTCAAAAAGACCCAACAAAAGTGTTGTAAGTTTATTGTTACGTTATTTTGCTAGAATGTATATAATGTATT
>NC_090261.1:42552528-42565028 GCF_037325665.1 Littorina saxatilis
CTGGCTTTGCACACAGCAAGACACACAGACACAGAGACACACAACGAAAAACACAGACTGAGACAGACACAGAAAATGAAAAGGAGACAGAAAAAGAAGGAAAAAAAACAAGTCGCATGAAGCGAAACTACTTCATTTAGTCAATCTGTCGAACTCACAGAATTGAAATTAACATACAGACTGTATTTTTCTCTCTCACCAAAACATTAGAACTTTGTCTCCCACGGCAATGCGCCAAATAAGCGCTGACACGTTCACGAAAAAAGCGTGCCAAAAGTGACAAGCCAGCAGTTTAGGGCGTAGTAGCGTAAAGGGCTTTAAATGAAAACGCGCATTCTTTTCAACTTTCTGAGCTTGTTTTTAATTTAAACACAACATATCTATTATGTTTTTGGAATCAGAAAATGATTAAAAAAATAAGATGAAATCATTTTTGGATCCATAACTAACATTTTAGTTTTAATTAGAATTGTCAGATTTTCAATGACCAAATTATTTAATGAATTTTTAAGCTTCCAAGCTGAAATGCAATTCCCATAATCCGGCCTTTGTCGAAGATTCCTCAACCAAAATTTCAATCAATTTGATCGAAAAAATGAGGGTACGACAGTGCCAACTCAGCTTTAATAAAAAGCTGGATATGACGTCATCAAAAACACTCATCCAAAAAATGGAGACAAAAAGTTTAGGGATATCATATGCAGAATTACTAGAAATTCTCATGTAAAGTTTCATGAAGATCGGTAGAGTAGTTTTCTCTGAATCGCTCTACACGTACAGACAAACAGACACACACACACACACACACAGACACAGACACAGACACACACACACACACACACAGACACACACACACAGACACAGACACACACACACACACACGCACACACACACACGCACACACACTCACGCACACACACACACACACACACACACACACACACACCACCACCCTCGTCTTGATTCCCCGTCTGTGTTAAACCATTTGGTCAAAACTAAACTCACAAGAGAGAGAGAGAGAGAGAGAGAGAGAGAGAGAGAGAGAGAGAGAGAGAGAGAGAGAGAGAGAGAGAGAGAGAGAGAGAGGGGGGGGGGGAGCAATACATCGAAATGTCCATCACCATGCAATGAGTTGTAGTACTGTGTGAAAAAGCACTACAGTTGTTGTCTCCTTTCCACTGTTCAGATGTTTATTCTGTACTCATTTTGAACTAATAGTGCTTTGTGCTACAGTGAATTATTTCCCTTGAACCATGTTTGAATATCAGGTGAGCTCGAGGGGATCCACTTTGAAAAGTTTACTACCTCTTTTTTTTTTATAAGTACACCAAGCTGTAAATTGATTGCAGAAATCCCATCCTTTTGTATCTTTTTAAAGTTTGCATTAAATTTCATAAGAGTTGGTAATTATATTTGAGCTGAAAGGATATTTTGTTCAATCAAAAATTATTGCAGAAGCACTCAGATTTATTTGGAACTTTGGTGCGTCGTATTGATATGTGAAAATCATCTTGCCGGTTGGCACTACTTTTAACTGGGAAAAAGGGACAGCCAGGGGAAGTTTTGGTGTCCCTGAAACATCATTGTTGTATCAATGTTGTGGAGTCCTGCTTGTAGCAGGTATGTAAAACATTTTATTGATGATTAGTTCAAGTGTTTATAATAGTTTGGGTGTGGAAAATGACAGAGTATTCTAGAAACTTATTATTTTTTTAGTGCAGCCATGCAACCAATTTTTGCACGTATGCTCAGTTTTGAATAGGCATACATGTTTCAAAGCACTTGGATGATTTTGTAGAATATTTAGAATTGTTAGCATAATTTGTATGTTGGACATTCTGTTACGATTGTGGAAAACATATAGAAATTGGATTTTGATTTAAATCTAAATTCAAAACGAATTAGCACTGAACATGTGTATGACGTCACGACCGGAAGTAGTCGTCGGTGTTGCAGTAAGTTGCTGTAGTTGTTAAATATGAAGAGGATGAGAGTATATGATTGATGCTGTGGACAAGTGAAGAGCATTGCTGGTTCTATACTATGATCTGATAGTGATAGAACAGAAGTTGTTGCATTGTTGACATGAGATGATGTCTTTAGAGAAAAATAATCTTTCCTTGAAAAGGGGTAGAATTCTTTTAGTGAGTTTTAACGATCTCATTGTTGTGAATTATGGTGAATCTAGACTTCACACTTTCTTGAAGAAAATGGTAATCGCGCGTAAGGACTAGACTGTAATTATGCACATGTAGTATTTCTAGTGTTCAAGATACTCAAGGCTGCATTATGGCAGGGAGACTTGTGACTTTAGAAAGAAATCTGCTCACAAAACATTGTTCACAGTATTGTACGTTGCTATGGATACGAGATTGTCCAGCCACTGCTCTTCAGTTGTATTCAGTTCTGTCAATGACGTAAAAGTACGTTAGTATTTAGTATTAGAGTATGATTTTGAGAAGAAGCAGTTAGTTTTACATTTTAATCTTTATAATGAAACAGGAAACATAATTGATTGAAAGGGTTATGTATTGATGATAGAATAACTTTTGTTGGTTGGAATTTAAGTTGAAGTTAGGATTTTAGGTTATAACATTAAAGGTTTTATAAAGTTTTGCAAGTAGAATAAGTACTTGAAGTAATTCACAGTGTATTTTGATGTTGGAAACCTATTTTTTGTCATGAAACCGTACACACATATCAACACACACATCCAGTACACGTGCATACACAAGCCACATATATGAAACATCGAGAAGTGTATTGTTTTATTTGTTTAGACCAGCAAACATTGATGTAACACCATAGATAATGGTATTGTGATTATTGTGTGTTACAGGATTCAGTTCTGGTCAGAGTTTTTTTCTTTTTCTTTTTTAGAGTCTTTTTTTTTAGGGTTGAAATTAGAGTTAGAGTTCAGATTTTATGGTTAACGTTCAAAAAATAAAAGAAGGAAAAGAAATCAAGACTTGTAGTTGCCCACTTTGTGGTTTGAAAGGCGCACACTCGTTCCTGTTCAATGGAGGCTCGTTCACTGAGTTTTTTTTTTACAGAGTTACACATTTTAGGCGGAGGTTATACTAAAATATTCTGTTTTTCTTTCTTTTTCAACGTCAGAAGAACACAATCGTTTGTAAACAAACGTTCTTCCTGCGTTTGGGTGCGGTCTGGTTAACGAAAAAGAAGAAGAAGAAGTAAACGAGTCTTCGTAGCGTTCATTAATTAATTCATATTGTTTACATGTGCCAATAATGTTATAAAACTGTACCTAAGGGGATATAATAACGATTGGCTGTAGCTTTCGAACACAGAAAAAATTATTTCAGTATTGCAAAGTGGTGTTGATAGTGTCGAATGTAAACAGAACAGTCTCAAACGAAACGAAACGTCACGAAGTGACGTCAACGGTCTAAAAATAGTCCTGAAGAACTGTTGCTAAACAATGCAATACAGAATTAATTATTTCTCGTAATTGGTAAGAACTTCAAACCTAAAACTTTGCAGGAAGCTTAATTTATACATCCCCGCAACGATGGGAAAAGCCCTGGAAGTATTTAAACTAATTAAATAGGACTATGTCAGCCTTTAAGCTACCTCTTTCAGCAAGTTGTTGAAACGTTTGTTGTTGACAAAAATACGTTACATTCACAAATATATCGACCCACCGGTTTATTATGTGCACAGACAAACAATTAGTTACGAACAATCATCTTGATGGAATTTTCCACCGCCTGCCACGAAGCCACAATGAATTCATTCGCTTGCGGCTTCGTGGCAGGCGGTGGAAAATTCCATCAAGATAAGTTTTCGTATCTAATTGTTTGTCTGTGCAATTAAAAGACCGTTGGGTCGATATATTTGTGAATATAACGTATTTTTGTCAATAACAAACGTTCCAACAACTTACCTATCTTGTTTTTTTTATTCTGAAAATTAGAACGTTGGCAGTCTCTTTGGTTTTGGATCTACCTCTTTCAGCATTCAAACAGCATACGTATATATCTATCAACTAGATGAATACCCGCTTCGCCGGGTACGGCTGCGCCGGGAAGAAGTCGATCTGAATACCCGGCTTCGCCGGGGACCCGGCTATGCCGGGTGTACGCCGGCTTTGCCGGCGCACAGCACGGAGGAAGGGAGATAATCGCGGCTAAAAACACCGGAGAAGATAAGAAAGAGTTACTGGTAGTGGATCCAGACCAAAAAAACCAAAATCGGTTCAGCACAATAAACCAAAATAGGTTCAGCGCTGCGCGCTGAGAGCAGGTGTTGAAATATCTCATCGACCAGGTGTCCCGGGTGTACCCAGGGATCGCGCTAGCTTTTTAAAAAACGCGTAAGTCATACGCACCGAAACGAAAAAAACGCGTCACGGACCAATATTTTTGCGTACTACGAAAACACGTACAGACACAAACAAAACACGCACGAAAGACTTAAAGACACTCCTTACCTAAATACGGCGAGTTTTCCTGTCGAACTCCGCGCACGCCTGTCGAATAACACCCCTGCTGTCTCCAACCTTCGGGCCTTGCGAGTTTGTTTCCCGCTCTAATACGACTAGACACACTTTCCGCCTTTTGGAAGCGCGAGATGGGAGAGCAGCTAATGTCTGTTTCATTATCCGACAAGACATTATCTGGTAATACCCTCGTTACGTTCGTTTGCGATACTTCGATGCAAAAAGAAACGGACTTTAGTTTTGACGCGCAGATTTCATGTGTGTCGTCACTTCTCGAGCCCTATAGTCAGTTTCAGGATCGGGTGATTATTAAGTCAGAGCAAAAGCGCTGCGTGACGACAAGAAAAAGTTACAATATTTTTGCGTATGGCTTACGCGGCGCGTAAAATGCGTCAAATACGCAAAAATCGTGCGTAAACGCGATCCCTGTGTACCTGAATATGCCCACCAAATTTGAAGCAGATCCATCGAGAACTTTGGCCGTGCATCGCGCACAGACACACAGACACACAGACACTAGTCGTATATATATATAGATAGAAGCTGCTTTACGTTATCACGCATCGATATCATTGATGAAAGCATAATCCTGAAATTGTGCGTGTATGTCAGTGTGTGTGTATGTCAGTGTATGTGTGTGTGTGTGTGTGTGTGTGTTTGTGTGTGTGTATGTGTGTGTTAGTGTGTGTGTGTGTGTGTGTGTGTGTGTGTGTGTGTGTGTGTGTGTGTGTGTGTGTGTGTGTGTTTTTTTGAGTCACGGCCTACCTGCGTTACGCGATAACCAGTCCATGGAGCATGCAGCTCTCAAACGACGCCAAACCAATCAACGATTTTTATCGGCCGAGCGTTAACGAACTTTGGCTGAAATACAACACTGCCTCATCTGTGCTGTAACAGGAATGGTAATTTACTCGTTAAGGCCGACCTTAATTGAGCCCGAAGTCGTTTTTGCGAAGACTTCGCGAAGTCTCTTTACCTTTTTTTTTTTTTTTCTTTTTTTTTTCTTTTTTTTTCTTTTTTTTTAAACCTCAGTTGCATGCAGGTTTGCTACTACAATTATTTTTTGCCTTATCATTTTTTTTGTTTTTTTTGTTTGTGTGTGGCTTGGAGCAAACCTTCTTCATAGGTCTTTTCTTTTCTCTGTCAAATGTGTACATTTTTATATCAATAAACCTTATCAGTAAACTAATATGTTTAAATAAATAAATACATAAAAGTAATCATAACATAAATTTATTCCTAATGTTCAGCTCAGTTTCCAATAATACACCCAAATCTAACTTTTTCCCATATCTAAATTTTCCAATGGTCATTTTGGTAATTAAAATACGAAGTCTCTTTACCGAAAACTCAGTGCCAAGCCTTTGTTCAGCGAGCTTCGTGATGTAGACTTCGCGCCTGCCTACCCACCTGTCCGTTTGAGCTCTGTATCTCTCTCTCTGTAAGTCTCCCCCACTCACTCGAATATTTCCCGCTTCCTCATGTGTGTGTGTGTGTGTGTGTGTCTGCGTGTGTATGTGTGTGTGTGCGTGCGTATATGTCTGTGTGTGTGTGTGTGTGTGTGTGCGCATATGTGTATGTGTGTGAGTGTGTGTGTGTGTGTGTGTGAGTGTTGTATTGAGTGCGAACGTGATTGCAGGCATGCGGCGCGCGTGTGTGTGCGAGTCGACTTTTCTTTTCCTTTGTATTATATTGACATACATGTACATTTCAATGTTCTATTATGCATTATGTATTCGTATAGGTAATGTTGTAATTAGTAATACTGTATGATTGCGATTGACAATTGTCCTTTTATTGTCTTTATTTTTATGTCTTAGTTTAGCAGGGACAGATTGTAAGACTAGGCGTGAGCCTAAAATCTCCATCCTTGAGTAATAAAGTTCGTTCGTTCGTTCGTTCGTTCGTTCGTTCGTTCGTTCTCTATTACTCAAACAGACTACTCTCACCGACTCAGACTACATCAACATAGGGGTCCTACCTCTAAAGTCAAGAATGAATTATAACAAAGGAATAATGATGCATAACATTATGACAAGAAATGCACCCGAAACCATTTGTTCAAAGTTTTCTTTGAAGAATTCGCACCACTTTATGAAACTAAACACTCCTCTTCCTAGGATAGACCTATTTAAACCAAGTCTTGTTTATTCAGGAGGCAGCCTCTGGAACGCTCTTCCGGACGCCCTGCGGCAATCCACCAATACGGATTCTTTTTGAACCAAATAATTGTATTCTTTCCATTTAATCAGTGAACTCTATGAACATATAATCTTGATTGGTATGTTCTCTTTGAATACAGTTGTTCATTATCGGAAATATGGTTTATTTGTGACAAAATCACGAAGATTTGGCTCTCTGATACATTGTTTTGCTGAGCTAATGTATTGTTGCAAAGTATGCTTACTTTGCGTTTATCTTTATATACACAGTTTTGAACACTACATATGATCTACAATGCTTCGATATAATGCGCTTCATGTACATAAACTTATATGTTCTACCATTAATGATGCTTTTATGTAACCATCCACCCCCCCCCCCCCCCCCTAGTCATAGTTGTAGTAACATAGTTTAGTCCCTCTTTAGGGCGAGGGCCAGATGCAAAAAAGCATATCTATGCTTATTCTTGTCACCCTCGAAAAATAACGATTTGTCATTGTCATTGTCATTGTCATTGTCATTCTCTCTCTCTCTCTCTCTCTCTCTCTCTCTCTCTCTCTCTCTCTCTCTCTCTCTCTCTCTCTCTCTCTCTCTCTCTTACCCTCATTCTATTCTCCCCCAGTCTCTCTCCCTCCGACCCCCCTCTCTCCCCCCTCTCCCTCTTTCTCTAACGAAGTATAATAATTGTGTTCCAGTGAAGCTGCCTTTTCTGCATGCAATATCGATTTCAACGTTGCATAATACCCAGCAGGCAGCTTTTTTGTAATTTTAAATTATCTCAGCGCGTGCGTGCGAGCGTGCGAGCGTGCGTGCGTGCGTGCGTGTATGTGTGTGTGTGTGTGTGTGTTTGTGTGTGTGTGTGTGTGAGAGTGTGTGTGTGTGTGTGTGTGTGTGTGTGTGTGTGTGTGTGTGTGTGTGTGTGTGTGTGTGTGTCTGTGTGTCTGTGTGTGCAGGGGCGGACGAGGGGGGGGGGGGGGTTTCTGGGGTTTCAATTGAGATTCAATTTTTGGGGTATTAATCAGTGACAAAAATCTGCTGCCTGAAACTGGTAATGATCATCCTCAAAATGCACCAGATTGCTCCATTTTGCATCCTTTGTTTCAAAATTTTCCGGGGGGGGCATGCCCCGGACCCCCCTAGCAAGCTAGGCGCTTTGCGCCGTCGGCACGGCGCTTTGCGCCTCCACACCCATATCTTCACAATATACTTTTGGAACCCCCCCCCCCCCCCCCCATAAAATGAACTGATCCGCCCCTGGTGTGTGTGTGTGTGTGTGTGTGTGTGTGTGAGTGTGTATGTGTGTGTGTGTGTCTGTGTGTCTGTGTGTCTGTGTGTCTGTGTGTCTGTGTGTGTCTGTGTCTGTGTCTGTCTGTCTGTGTGTCGCTGTGTGTCTGTATGTCTGTGTCTGTGTTCATGTGTACTTATTTGTAACAAAATGGTACGTTTACCGCCAGCATTGCACACAGCAAACTTCTTAGAGTATTTTAGTTCGCCGTGCAGGTTTAAGACAAAGCACAGACAACTGCGTAGTGACAGTTTTAAGAAACGATATCACGAAGCACTTGTAGAGACTCAACCCGATTCCAACACGAAAGGATACCCATTCAGACAGCTAAAACAACACTAAACAAGGCGAGACGAGATGAAAAGAAACGGGACATCTAGACATACCGCCATCAGGGCCGGACTACCGGGGGGGGGGGGGGGGGGGGGGTTATGGGGTTGCGCAACCCCCCCCCCCCCCAGCCTAAACATGTACCTCACTTATTTAAATTTTTTTTTATTGTTGTTTATTTTTGCCGTTCCATGCAAGGAGCGACCATTTTCCTATCTCAGAATATGACCTACCCATAAGCTTCGGGGGGCTTCGCCCCCTGACCCCCACAAGGGGCTCTGTCCCTTGACCCCTCTAGGGGGAACATCCCCCTGGACCACCACTGGCAACCCCCCCCCTCCTCTTAGCCTAGTCCGGCCCTGGCCATACTTACAAATGAACACCATCCTCCCATTCAGGTAGACCGCCATTCTTACAAATTGACATCAACAAGATAGAACAAAAATACTACAAGATAATTAAGACAAGAGAAGAAAAGAGAACAGAACAGAACAGAAAAGAACAGAAGAGAAGAGAGCAGAAGGCAAGGCAAGCCAAGCCAAGACAAGACAAGACAAGACAAGACAGGTGGACAGACTGCCAAACGAATAGATATCAACTACCCATTCATAATCGTGGTGGTGGTATTTGACAGATAATAACACAATTAGAAGAATATTAAAATATTAAGGGTGGTAGTGGTGCTGGTGAGGGTGGTGGTGGTATAGTGGTGGTGGCGGAGGTGGTGATAATGGTGGCATTTCAAATAATACTAATCAAACAACAACAATAGTAAATACGTTCTTGCTGTTGGTAATGGTAATGATGGGTGTGGTGGTGGTGGTAATGGTGGCATTTTAAATAATACTAATCAAACAACAACAATAGTAATGATGGGTGTGGTGGTGGTGGTAGTGGTGGCATTTTAAATAATACTAATCAAACAACAACAATAGTAATGATGGGTGTGGAGGTGGTGGTAATGGTGGCATTTTAAATAATGCTAATCAAACAACAACAACAAAAATTAAAAAAAAATTAAAATAAAAAAAACTACCCATTCAGGAACGCAAGATACGGCAAGGCAAGGCAAGGGCAAGGAATGATCATCGACACCTTATTCCGGAAGACAATAAGGGCAAAAATCCAGACAAGACAAGACAAGACAAGACAAGACAAGACAAGACTGACAAAACACCATACTTACTGTCAACATACCTAGCCTTTTTGTCAGCAATATCCAAGTTCTCTGAGTTATTGATTTGACCAATTCAAATACCTGCTGACAGAAATAAATCTTACAACGGGCATAGACCGCACGCAGGTAATGAGCCGAACTACCGGATTATCCAGCGCAGGAAATGAGGGCAAAGGCACACGATTTTCAATCGATAAAATCTCTGTCTAGATGGTAATAACGTTGACATAAGCTGTCCTGAGAATTTTCCTGATAGACGTTCGACATTTTCTTCTCGTTTTCCGGGCTGTCCAGAAAAATAAAAGTAGTATCGACAATGAAAAGAATATATGCATGGTTTCCTTTTACGTAAAGGTGCCCACCTTATCTTGTTCGCAAACACAAATCTGCCCGGGCGGGACACGAGAGCATCCCTCCGCTTGGACACGTGCAAATTCTAAAACATTAACAGTGTGACCATATCTTGTGCAAAGTGGGATTTTTTCTTGTGAATTGATTTATTAGATGAACACTTGTGGCCCAAAAAAAGAAAGAGAGAATACTTTATGTCCTGCAGGCTATATACATATATATATTTCGCCTCAAAAGGGCAAGATATGGGTTATATGGTTCGAGTTTTACGCCCTCACGGCTTTTGACGAGATACACAAGTGCATGCGTGTTTAGGTGGTTTTAGTCTTCTGCACTTATGGCAGAATGACCGAGATCTTTTACGTGCCATTGTGGTGGCACGGGGGTGGGACATGGCTTTCGTCTCTGGGTCTGCACATAAAGTTGACCCGTGTCTGTCCCGGCCCGAAGTCGAACCTGCGACCTTCCGATCACAAGTACAGTGCTCTACCAACTGAGGTACCGGGCCCCCTTGTGTCACCTACGATCTTGTCTTAAATCCCTCGCTGGACAGGAAGCTGTCATGATTTTTTTTTTTTCAATTTTTCATTTTCATTTCTTTATCGTCCAATCGCTGGGAAATTCGGGTCGCTTCCTTCCAAGTGGAAAGCTGGCAGCAACAGTGTCGCGCTACCCAGGTGTATGCGTGTTTCGGGTGTATTCCGCCACCTACACTTATGGCAGAATGACCGAGGTAGGTCTTTTACGTGCCACAATGGTGACACGGGGATGGAACATGGATACCGTCTCTGAGTCTGCACATAAAGTTGACCCGGTCCGTCCCGCCCCGGATTCGAACCTCTGACCCTAGGATCACAAGTCCAGTGCTCTACCAACTGAGCTACCGGGCCCCCCGTTGGTTTTGGTACGTGTCCAAGTGGAGGGATGTTCTGATCCCATGTAAAAGCTTGGTTAGATCTGAGACGATGAGCCCAACTGTTTTTACCACATAAGAAACGTGCCATGAAATCGAATATGTACGCCAACTGAAACCTGCTCAAACTTTGACATCGGCCAAACGATCGAAGGGACGTGAAAAACCACCAACCAACATCGAATAAGAGCACACTTCCGCTTGCACCCATACAAAAAATGAACAGCGTGGCCGCATTCTATGCAGAGTGGGCAATTCGTCGCTGAATCATTTTAGCAGTGTGTCACTTACAAAATGACTTCAACAAAAATGATATTGCTGCGCAGGAATCAGCTGTAGGCTGTTCATTTTGGTATTGTGCTGAAGTTAAAGGATGCTTTTATTCTGTGTAAAAACTTTGAAAGAGATTTGTTGTAGTGAAGAAAATTGCTGACATTGTATGTACCTTGAAGGCTTATGTCGTCTTTTAAAAGCAACACATCTCCCTCTTTCTTCTTCGAGCAAAAAACCCAAAAAAAACAACACAAGGTAAAATATTTGAGTTTCAAGAAAGCTTCGTGGATCCATATAGATTTTTGAAGCTAACATGTATTGATCTGTTTGTTTGACATTTCCAAGGTCGGGTTTAAAATGAAAGCACAAAATAGAAAATCTCAACAGTTTTGTTTCGCGCCTACGCAACACATTGGATCTGTACGGATTTTATTTCCTTTAAGAATAAGCCAGACAACTTAAAAACTTGGAACAAATCTTGGAAACGCCGGGAACAACAACAACAACAACAACAACAACAGAAGAAGAAGCAGCAGCAGCAGTAACGGTAACGACATCAACATCAACAGACAGAACAGACGCCTACATCCATACATAACTCGGTAAACTTTCAAACAACATTAACAGCTTCGGTTTATACATTAGTATGCGAGAACTTTCTTACAAAACGATATTCTACAAAAAGGAAAAATCACACACAGCAACAACAAAAAATAAAATAAAAACAAAGAAAAAGAAGAAAGTAAAAACATGCAAAAAAAGGTCCGGGGTATTTCATATCGACTTCTTGGGATTTCAAACCAGATAACCAGTAGCTTAGCAAGATAATTAGATTGACAGTCGGAAGCACAAGGAACGGTTTTACAGTTTCTTTGGGTACTGATTTCGATATAAAAGCATGCACGAACAAATAAGCTTACACTCTGTATATCTTGAATATGACCTTAGAACGGAGAATTTCGTCTTTCTCAAACACAGAGGAAAGGGGGGGGGGGGGGGGGGGAGAGAGAGAGAGAGAGAGACACACACACACACACACATACACATGAAACGAAGAACAAAGTATGAAGAATAAAAAAAGAAATACAATAAAACACAATCATGTAGGGAAAAGTATAACAAACATTAGTGTGCTTCTGGAGAGACAAAGAGGCAGACAGAGACACAGAGAGAGACAGAGATGTCGTAAATTATGAAAAGTACAATCCACAAAGTCAGATACCTCGTAATGTTGATGAGCAATCAGAACATGTTTTAAAATGTGTGTGCAATGGCGAGGGTTCGGGGGAGGGTAAGGTAAGGTAGATATGGATTGGAAGTAAAAATAGGTGAAACAAACATCGACCAAAACAACACCGAAAATGCACGGATGGCAATAATGAAGCTCCCAAACAAACAGATAAAAACGATCTTGGAGGAAGATCGTGTAATTGTTTTTCAAAACACGAATAATGATCATTAAGAATACTCGAAATATCGATTGTCCCGTCTAACGCGAACTAAGAATAGGGAGTTTGAAACAATAATTAGAGACCCCATTGAAATG
>NC_090261.1:42567528-42615028 GCF_037325665.1 Littorina saxatilis
AAACTTGTGACGATGCGGTTAGTGGTGGTTTGATTTTTAAAAGGAGATGTTTGGAAACTGTTTGAACATCTGTGTCCGTTCAGCAAAGGCCTTTAGACAACAAATCTCCTTTTGTTTGGTTCACAAAATAACGTTTCTAGTGAACTCCTTCTGGTTTGTGACGGATTAACCTGTTTGGAAAACTGACAGCGCATTACTGAAAAGGTGAGAACTTTGCGTCTTGTTTAAAGAAAGTTAAATAACACCGTATAAGGTAACCAGACACATTGAAAGTTAGTTTGTGTTAGTGGGTAGGGGAAGATTGCAAAAGAAACACAAGTTTGCATAATCATTTACGTGTGTGTGCTTTTTTCTCGGACTTTGTTAGATTAGTAAGAGGTGTAGGCTTTTAAAACAACTTATGTTTTTTTTTTAACATGAATGTGATTGGACCTTCGATATCATGTTTAAACAAAAACTAATCAAGACTGTGGAGCGCCTGTTATCTTTAGACTGGCTTTGGAACAGAGATTTAATCATGATACTGAGATAAAATTCAACGAATATCAGTAACAAAGCAGACAAAGACAAAAACAAGAACAAGAACAAACAACAACGACACGAATAAAACAAAGAAAATAAAGAAAACAAGTCAAAGGAGAACAGCACTTCACTTGTAGGTATTTTGTTTACCAGCGTGTAGACAGCTACAAATATTGAGCTCAAACACAGATGCGCGTTAAACATTATCACTGGAATCGTTATTTATTTCTTAATTTTTTGTTAATTTTGTAACTGGTAGGTAACAGATTAAATTTCATTTTTAACTCAGTTGGTAGAGCACTTGACTTATGATCTGCGGGTAACGGGTTCCAATTTTGGCAGGTACAACTTCATGTACAAACTCAGAGGCGGTGTCCACGTCACATCATGTGTCACCACGGGGGAACGTTAAAGACACTGGTCATTCTGCAGGAGGCTTATTCCACCTAAACACTGAGATACCTGGATAGCGCAACTCTGTCGCTGCTAGCTTTCTATCGGGAGGAAGCGATCCGAATTTCCCAACAATTGGACAATACAATTATGAAAATGAAATGAAAAAACAACCATTTTCAAATACAACCGTTGAAATAGCGGACATTTCCGGTTGATGAGAATGTTTTTATTTTTTTTATTTTTTTATTTTTTAGAATCGATCCACCACGTCCACCTTCCTCGGAAGAGTATGCCCATTTATCTACGCAGGAAAGAGAAACGCAATAAACAGTGCTATACAGACAATATTTGGTTGTTAATTTTTTTTTTTTTTAGTATCATTAATATCTTTTTAAGACTTTTCATCTTTTTTCTATTGGGTTGTTTTGTTTTTAACATTTAATATATATTCTGCTAAGAGATTTTAACAAACCTCGGAAGAAAGTCTCTGCTGACTTTCAATTGTTTCTTTCACAATTTCTGATGTTTTCTGATGTTTTATATATATATATATGATACTGAGAAATTGGATTTCGGGGAGGTAAACAAATTTTTGTCCACGGAATCCATGATTTTTGACGTAATGAAAACTGATTCTTGTAACTTTTCTTTTTTATAATAATTATATATTTTGTCAGACGTTTGCACAGAATTGCTCTTTTGAAGGTTTTGTTCACGGTAAGTTCAGAACCACCCGTCTTTTTCCCCAGCCTCGGGAAGGAAGAAAGAAAAAGAGGAAGGAAGGAAGGAAGAAAAAAAAAGAATGAAAGACAAAATTCGAGAGATATAGAGACATTTTTTAACAAGATGAACACTATCTCTCGCTCTCTCTCTGAAAACAGCAGGAGCTCATTTTTCGTTTGTTGTAAATCGGACATTGATGTTGAAAAGCGGATGACCTGAGTCTGACACACGCTAATGAACATCAACAGAAATCTTTGGGAATTCAATTTCTAAGGGAAAAGAAAAAGAAAAAGAAAAACAGAAGAGGAAGAAATGATACATGATCATGACCATGATCTTCAACAACAACAACAACAACAACAACAACAACAACAACAACAACAACAACAACAACAACAACAACATCAATCAATCAATCAATATGAGGCTTATATCGCGCGTATTCCGTGGGTACAGCGCACATATTCAAGGCGCAGGGATTTATTTATGCCGTGTGAGATGGAATTTTGTACACAATACATCACGCATTCACATCGGCCAGCAGATCGCAGCCATTTCGGCGCATATCCTACTTTTCACGGCCTATTATTCCAAGTCACACGGGTATTTTGGTGGACATTTTTATCTATGCCTATACAATTTTGCCAGGAAAGACCCTTTTGTCAATCGTGGGATCTTTAACGTGCACACCCCAATGTAGTGTACACGAAGGGACCTCGATTTTTCGTCTCATCCGAAAGACTAGCACTTGAACCCACCACCAAGGTTAGGAAAGGGGGGAGAAAATTGCTAACGCCCTGACCCAGGGTCGAACTCGCAACCTCTCGCTTCCGAGCGCAAGTGCGTTACCACTCGGCCACCCAGTCCATGCAGTAGTGTTAAATATCCCGTCCTGTTTTTCTATCAACTTCTCCCTCTCTTCTCTTCACCGTAAACATTTTTCTAATTGTCTTCATCCGCTCCGAGCTAACAAACTCTTGAAAGGCTAAGAAGGCTAGTTACGCGCTCAGTCGAACTTTCAACCGCTTCAATTTCAAAGCCTTGCAAGCATAGCTCAATGCCATCGTCTGCTCTGGCCAAAGGTGTACGTACAGAGAAAGTGAGAGAGAAAAACAAAACGAGAACAAAACGAAAGAAAAGCAGAAGAATCAAAAGAAAATAAGAGAGAGAAAAACGCACATCAAAAACACATTACATTTTGTCTGCCAAGGGCATGGTAAAGTATAAACCAACACGAAGTTGAAAAACTTCGGGCGGGAACACTGATTAGACGTGTGTAATCACGCGTGTGGGCTACAAGCAACACTGTCTGACGCGGCTGACATAAGTTGTTTTTTTCTCACAAGTTACGAACGGAAAAAAGAGAGCAATCGAAAACAGAAAAAGAGGAGGGGGCAAGTAAAAGAAGAAAATAAGGGTGAAAAGGAAATGATCAAAAAATGGTGGGAGAAAAACAACAAAAACAGAAAAATAGAGCCAAACCAAAAAAATGAAAAAATTGTAATAGACGCAACCCCAGGCACAAAATAAAAAAAATAAAACAAAATACAAAACCCACATGGAGTTCAGATCAAAGGAGGAAACCATGGAATTCACTGTAGCATCTTTCGTACCCTACAGGCCGGTTGGGACGGAAAAAAACTTGAACGTCGCTCTGGTCGGGGGAGAGCTGTCCTTTTTTTTCGGCCTCCAGACTCCCGTGGGGATTCATCAAGTGCCTAGTCTTGGAACCACATGAAACGAAAAACAAAGTTCAAAGGGAGTAGGGGTCTTTGAGGTGTCAGAAAAAGCCAGCTCAAAATGACGACACAGATAAGACAATTTAGGCGAATGCCCCCGAAGGCGGAGGACGAGCGCACTTGTTTTGTCAGTGAAACGAGTTCTGTGTGGAACCAGTAATTTGCTGTGTACGATATCAAACCAAGTCCAAAAGCTCGAGTATTATTATTTTTTTTAAAATTTGTTCATTGGATTCAGCACACACAGAAGCGTTCCTTTGTGTACACGCACAAAGACTTGTGCGCACAGACAGACAGACAGCCAGCCAGCAATACAACCGGACAGCCGGACAGATGGACAAACACGGATGGACAGACAGACAGTCAGAGACCCAGACATACTGTCTCTCTACGTCCCTCTCTCTCTCTCTCTCTCTCTCTCTCTCTCTCTCTCTCTCGTTCTATCTAAAACACACACACACACACACACACACACACACACACACACACACATACCTAAAGTGTGGATGGTTACCTAAGAGGCGGCACTGGGTGGAGTGCCTTTCTAGTGCACTTGCACTACAACAGCACTGGGTGCAGTACTCGCTCCGGCATCGAAGAATTTTGCACTAAAAAATGCACAAAATTTGACCTATTTCGTCGCCTATAGAGGACGGAAAGAATGTCATTTTGAACATTGTTATGACATTCTTTCCGTCAAAAAAGTCAATTTAACGGTGTTAAATGAAGCGACCATCCACACAATTAGGTTGCCATCCAGAGTTTAGGTTGCCATCCACGTGTGGATGGTTGCCTTATGGTGATTTAGGCAACCAAACCTGTGGAAACGGGGGTACACACACACACACACACACACACACACACACACACACACACACAGATAGAGAGAAAGAGATTTTGGAAGAGAGAGAGAGAGAGAGAGAGAGAGAGAGAGAGAGAGAGAGAGAGAGAGAGAGAGAGAGAGAGAGAGCTCAACATCTTTGACAGACCCTACCCCCCAACCTACCCCATCCCACACTTCGTGCGAGCTGAAAACAAGAAACAGCAGCAGATAAGAGCCAGAACCCCGTATCAATGACACTTCCCCTTTTCGCGGATTTCACGTGCTAGCATTGTCAAGTGTTCTCTCCTCTTAGCGTGATCAGAAGATGAGGAGGGGGCGTCGCACAGGCAAAGGGTTGTCGTGTTCTCTGCCATCCTCAGTCGAGGAATTTCCACTTCTCCCCACAGGCTAGAACGGTGTGTTTTCGACCACAGAAGCTTTTGATTGCAAATTTTGTTCCTTTGTTTGGTTCAGGGCATTTGCGGCTTTGATTGCAAATTCTCTTTCCTTGTTTGTTGAGAGCGTGCGTTTGTTGTGTTTTCCGAGTGATTAAAGGCACAGTAAGCCTCCCGTAAACCATTACAGAGCTCCCCGAGCGTCTAAATACAGTACAAGCATACTTCCATTTGAACGCTCACCGAACGGGAACATCCTGGCTGCTTTCTGTCGAGCGTGAGACATTTTCCAAGAATTTATTTTCGTAGACTTGTTCCGTTAACAACAACGGCGCCTCGTTTTTGCGCTAGACCTAACTTTTAAAATCTAAATAATAAATTGACAGCTTGTTACACAAACATTCTTTAATCATAAAAGAATTCGTTTTTCATCAAGACAAGATCAGAACAATTCGAAGTTGTGAAAGTTTAAAAAAAGAAAAGCCCGGAAGCAGGGTCACGCAAGGGTCGTAGCAGACGACGGCCGGCTTATCAGTGCAAATCGCCGTTCCTCTCAACAGTCACAAGCCATCGCTAGAGTTCTTGTGAACCACAGCCGTTGTTTCGTGCATAAAAAAACGTGCTATTGTAGATAAGCTCACGTCGAGTCGCATTCAAATGACTAACTATGACGACTGCATTGTGAAAAGGGAAAACTGGATCACACGGGTTCACGATGGCTCAGGGGTAAGATAAACCACGCAAAAATAAATTCTTTGAAAATTGTTCGCTCTTTACGGAGGGCACCTAGGATGTTCTCAATTGGTGAGTGTTTAAATGAAAGGGTGTTTGTACTGTGTGTAAAAGCCTGACCGTATCTGTGATGGTTTACGGGAGGCTTACTCTGCCTTTAATCAAAGTGGAGTTTTTTGTTTTCTAAAGGGCCAACGGAATTTTAAGGAAAGAAGTCGGCCCATCAAAGGTTCGTTTTTACTTACCAATTGGTGGCGGGGATGTAGCTCAGTCGGTAGCGCGCTGGATTTGTATCCAGTTGGCCGCTGTCAGCGTGAGTTCGTCCCCACGTTCGGCGAGAGATTTATTTCTCAGAGTCAACTTTGTGTGCAGACTCTCCTCGGTGTCCGAACACCCCCGTGTGTACACGCAAGCACAAGACCAAGTGCGCACGAAAAAGATCCTGTAATCCATGTCAGAGTTCGGTGGGTTATAGAAACACGAAAATACCCAGCATGCTTCCTCCGAAAACGGCGTATGGCTGCCTAAATGGCGGGGTAAAAACGGTCATACACGTAAAAGCCGTGGGAGTTTCAGCCCATGAACGAACAAACTTGCCAATTGAACCCATCAGAAAGACACCTTCAAATGAAGAGATCGTTGCCTAAAAACACACCCTAAAGAGCCTTGAACTTATGTAAATCAAAACATATCCTAACGATAAACCGAATGTATTTGTAAAGGCCCAACCATTCTTAAGAAATCAATTCATTAAAAAAAACATTCAAAATTACCACAGCAAGCAGTCGGTGTGGTATGCACACGTTTGATCCAGTGGATTAGGGCCAATCTCAGACTCACGGCATAACCGGTCCTCCAGGGCTTAGTTTTATTTGCTAAATAAAGCTTCAAACAGATATTCAAATTAAACATGCCACTAAAACACATTCTAACTAAAATCTGCATTTCATTTTACTACATGCAGATCTCCTTAAACCTTCGCTGGCGCACTGGTGAGATCGATAGAAAATCGCGACACACACACACACACACACATTGTCGAGTCTGTGGGTAGGTGGAAGCCGATCTGAGACTCACGGTCGAGAGTCCACTCCGGTATGATTATTACTGCTGGCTGTGCCGCTGTCCTTGACAACACACAGCCCTCCTCATAGGATGAACAGACATGTTTTTTTGCAAACTCGGGCATTTGTGTGCGGTGTATGTGATGCAGTGGCGAGAAACCTGCTGGTTTGTGCTTAGCTTGGTAGAGAAATCAAGGAGTGGAGTTTTTTTTTTTACCTTTAATCATCAGCACTGGACGCGTAACGCTGTGATTGATTTTTGTTGTTGTTGTTTTGTGGATTGTACAGGTTTGTGTATACTTTCAAAGTTGTATGGATTTTAATATGTTGAAGAAAAGAACTTTTTCTGCAGACTGGAAAATGGCTGTGTTCGAAAGAGTTTGTCGTTTTATGTTCTATCTTGTCTTTGATAACATTGGATTTGTGCGTGTTCAGAAAAACACACACACCATTATGTCAATTACTTGTACAAACGGTGAATATCCAACTTTTTGTGGACAATTAGAAAATGTATTTCATACCAACTATCAAAAAGCATAGGCATAGCCTTAGATAACTTAATTATCTTGAACAAGAAATCCGTGCATGGTGCATACGATTACACCATTAGATAACATGCAAAATAACATGGGGAAAAAGCCCTTGAATCTGTATTCCAGCTGTTCTGTTCTGGAGACAGAACTTACTGATCCATCGCGTCTTGTTGCAAGTTGCTCCGTTGCAAAATCGACTTTTACTGTCGTAAATATTGCGACATTTGCGAGAAGTGCCCACTCCTGTGAATAAAAACACACACACACACACTCTTTATAACTTGAGGTGGTACTGGACATATTTGCAGTTGGATACTGTTTGAAAAGATGAAGATATCTTCCTAATGTTCTCAGGTTTGTTATTCAAAATGACAGTATTTCATATGCTTATCGAGTTTAGTTAGAAGAAAATAATAGCAATAGTTTATCCGTTATTGGTAGTCATGACACGCCACAAATATGTTATTATCCATTTCACGCAAATGTAATCTTCTTTAGTTTCGCTTAGCTTTAAGAGTCAAACATTTCTTTTGATAATTTTTGAGGGGGGAATTTTGTTTGGTTTTGAACAAATACTTCTTGGAGGGCAGGAATGCGGTAGAAGGTTCGGTTGGATGAAAACAGAAACTTCTATTAAAACACTTCAAAAGCATAGTCATTCCCATGAAAACAATTCGGCTCACCATCGCAGATCTGGTCAGGTATTTACTTGGGATTAGACGATCCCGCCACTTGGTCACATACCACAAATAACCATCCTAACTGCCTGCTGTGGTGAATTGGAATTGTTTTGATCTAGCGGATTTTACAAAATCAATTCATCAACAAATTTCCACAATGCCTCTAATGAATGTAATTCTGTTCACGTACTCTATTTTTCTTTGTGGCAATATTTCTTGATTTTGGTCTTTCAGCAGAATTCTAGAGGACAAAACATGAGTGCCAAAAATGACACACAATGAGAACTTCAGCGAACGCAGTCTACGGTTTAGACAAGAGGTAATTTCTCTTACATGAATCGCGATAGAAACTAGTGTAACTAGGCACAACTGAGTGTCCATCAATCAATCTACTTTATTTGGACAATTTCCTGTGATTACCAAAAGGACTTATAATAATGAGGACTTGCGCCTCGGGATTTATTGATCATCATTTCCTGAAGTGCAACGATCTATCTGGAGGCATCTGAATGACGTTTACATTGCTGGAATTCATCACACTCTCTGTGATCATCATATTGTTCACCGCCGGGAACACTAGCACGCATAACTGAACTATCGTGTGAGTCCTATCCCAACACTGTACAGAGACTTCCTCTCTGTGACCATCATATGTTCACCAGAACACTAGCACACATAACTGAACTATCGTGAGAATCCTATCTCATCACACGCCCACCGAGACTTCCTCTATGTGCTCATCATATGTTCACCGGAACACAATAACTGAAATATCTTTGGAGTCCTTATTCCAACACTCAACTACTGAAAGTACAAACCTGACATCCTGTGATCACCCTCGCTACATTACAAGCCATCATAATTATGTTCACCGGAACACTAGCATACACTGATACAGTAACTGAACTCTCGCTGGAGTCCTAATCCCAACACTCAACTACTGAGAGTGCAACTCTGTCATACTGTGGCGATCCTCGCTACATTACCAGCTATCATATCTTCACCGGAACACTAGCACACAGCAACTGAACTATCGTGGGAGTCCTTATCCCCACACTCAACTACTGAAAGTACTAATCAGCCATACTGTGAACATTCTTGCTACCCGCTTACCAGCCATCATATGTTCACCGGAACACTAGCACTCAGTAACTGAACTATTGTTGGAGTTTTATATCATCACACACCTCCTGAAACTTCCTCTCCGTAATCATCATATGTTCACCGGAACACTAGCACACAGTAACTGAAGCATCGTTGGAGTCCTTACCCCAACACTCAACTACTGAAAGTACAAATCTGCCATACTGTGAACATCCTCGCTACCTATAACCCGCCATCATGTCGTCTCCGGTGCTGGGAACGAAGGCGAAGAAGTCTCCGACGGCATCGGACAGTCACCACCTGTTCGACGCCCTGGCCAAGGGCAAGATCCATCTGACGCGCTTCATCCTCGCCGCTGCCAACAGCCAGCTACACAACTCGTGGGACCAGGATGGCCGCACGCCTCTCATCGCTTGCTGTGACGTCAAGGTAAGGCTTTAGATTAATTAATCCTGATTAAAATTAATGGGGCAAAGTTGACTTCGCGAAGTCTATTTAATAATAATAATAATAATGCAAACTTTTATAGCGCTATTCTAGAAAAAATGTCTACTCTTAGCGCTTTACAATACATACATCGACCAAGCATACTATACACGCACAGGCAAAGAAACCGACCAAACATAACCAACAAACTATACATGCACAGGCAAAGAAAACGACCAAACATACAATACACGCACAGGCAAAGATAACGACCAAACATAAGCAAACATACTATGACCAAACATAACCAACATACTATACGCGCGCAGGCAAAGAGAACAATCAGCACATGTAATAATTACTGACAACTAATAATGCAGGCATACAGTGACAGTCCAATTTCACGAAGTTTGTCGCACAAAGATCTGGCGCTGAATTTCTGGGTACCAACCACCAAACACAACTTCGCGAATTCAACTTCGGGCTTAAAGGCATATGTACGCGCTCCCGTGTTTACAAAGTGTAGTTTGCCCATAATCGATGTCAAACGCACCATAAGACCATATAATGACGATATGTCACCATGCGCGGACCATAATACATGCATTACAGCTTGTTCTAGAGTCTCAAAAACTTTGGATGTGTGACAGGGGAGGCTGCCGCTCCTTTCACAGCAGACTCTGCACCCGAGTTGTTGGCCTTTAAAGTCAACACCCGTGGTTTGTGGAAATCTGTTTGTGATAGGGTGTGGTAGTTTCCGATTGTCTGTATGTTCATGGAAACCTTCGGGTTTGCATAACAGTTTTTATGAGGCTTTTATTAGCCCTAAAATTTTCAATCCTGTTTGATTGCACTTCGCTTCCCGGGGTGATCGTAGTGTTTCGGCACACGGTTACATCTGGCGCTTGCGAGCAGGGATGGGACTCGGCATGATATGTTCAGGTAATGGCATAATATGACCACTGAACATGTTCGTGCTGTTCCCATTCTGCGAACTTGGGATGGACAGTGGTCTCCCGGTTCGGAACTTCGGGACGAAGTTCATTTCAAACGGGGGCGATTGTGACAGGGGAGGCTACCGCTCCTTTCACAGCAGACTCTGCACCCGAGTTGTTGGCCTTTAAAGTCAACACCCGTGGTTTGTGGAAATCTGTTTGTGATAGGGTGTGGTAGTTTCCGATTGTCTGTATGTTCATGGAAACCTTCGGGTTTGCATAACAGTTTTTATAGGGCTTTTATTAGCCCTAAAATTTTCAATCCTGTTTGATTGCACTTCGCTTCCCGGGTTGATCGTAGTGTTTCAGCACACGGTTACAGATGTAAACAAAGCCGCGGTGTTAGCTCCCTTGCATCAACGTTACATGTGTTGCCAAATCTATAAATAGGACGATCAAGATCAAAATGAAAATTAACATATCTCAACATTGAAGGGGTCCTAGACCACAATATTTTGCAGGGAACTTAATTTAGCATGTCTCCAGCTGTTGGTAAAGCAATTAGCGTGTATAGTCATCGAGTACATATGCCTTTAAGTAAAGAAGGCCTTTAGGAGTGGATGTTCGGCTAGGTTGTTTGTTGATGGTGTGACGTGAGGGTTGTAGGTTGAGGGTGGTTGCATGGAACAAAACTATTTGTTGTTGTTGTTGTTTGTGTTGATGTTGTTGTTGTTGTTGTTGTTGTTGTTGTTGTTGTTGATAAACCAGACGTGCAAATGATCGACAGGAGTATGTCTCGCCCCCCCCCCCAAACTCCCCCCTCTCCAGGTAGGGTTAAATACATTGCTTACTTACAACCAACTTTTCACCAACTTTCAAGTGATTTTTGTCCGAACCAAGTCTGTCGAAAATCGCTGCGCATGTGAACAGTGCTAGCTCTCAGACAAGTTTTAAGCAACGACTCTCAGCCGACTTGCACATTCGGGCTTGTCCGGTCGCATTCCCTGTTTTCCGGCTAGATTCAAACCAATCTGGAAGCGCGATGATAGAAGTCTTCTTCAAGTAGTCTGTAAATCGCTGCGGAGTCGAGCAGCGCTCAACTGAGGTTTCAAGTTGCTGCTAAATTGGAACTACATCGCGACTAAATCATTGAGAACGTTCATATGACAGAGAAATCCCCGGAAAAAACATGGATCGGTGTTCGAACCACATAATAATTTACTCACACAGCGCAATCACAATTTAAACATTTCACTTCTTAGTGTGCAGTTATAAATTACAGTAATAAAACTATGTGATTAACATGTTTATATATATATAGAGAGAGGTTTCCCCCTCCCCCTTTTTTATCGCATTGAAACACACACAAACACGCACACACACACACACACACACACACACACACACACACACACACACACACACACACACACACACACACACACACATACACATATATATATATATATATATACTAGATGATTACCCACTTCGCCGGGTACCGGCTTCGCCGGGAAGAAGTTAATAATAATAATAATTCTCTTTATTTATATAGCGCCTTATCCGAAGTTCAAAGCGCTGTTGAGCCGAATACCAGGCTGCGCCTGGGACGCCGGCTTCGCCGGCGCACGAAGGAAAGGAGATAAACGCGCAAAACACTGGAGACCTTCTAAAAATAGTAACGTACAGTGACCTTCTAAAAATAGTAACGTAGTAACGGGAATATGGATTGACGCCACACGGAGGAAGGGAGATAATCGCGGCTGAAAACACTGGAGAAGATAAGGAAGAGTTACTGGTAGTGGATCCAGACCAAAATAAACCAAAATCGGTTCAGCGCGCACAGCGCTGCGCGTTGAGAGCACGTGTTGAAATATCTCATCGATGAGGTTGTGTCCGGGGTGTAGCTGAATACGGTGTCCAAATTTGAAAAAGATCCACCGAGAACTTTGGCCGTGCATCGCGAACAGACAGACAGACACTAGTCGTATATATATATACTAGAGGAATACCCGGCTTCGCCGGGGTGAATCGCGAGACAGAGACAGACAGCGTGGCGGTTCATCACAATCACCTCTGCAGGCGAAGTCCTGTCAAACGGGATTGAGAATTTTAGAGCTTATTTCTTAGCCCTATATTATCTGTTGTGGCTTCTCAAATGCCAGAACATACAGACAGACAAAAGCCGCTAGACCCCATCACAAACAGAACTCTACAATCCACAGGTTTTTGCCCACACACACACACACAAACACACACACAGAGAAGCCGTATATATATATATATATATATATATGTATATCTATATCTATAAATATATATAGATAGGTGAGAGTGTATTTTTCGCGTGGCTATAAATTGATTCGACCTTTTCACTTTGACAGTAAGAACAACTTACGGGTGCAAGGGAAGCGTTCTGGACAGCGCAGTGACATTCTAAAAATAGTTACTCAGAAACGGGACTTTGGGGTGAACGGCGCGAGACAGAGCAAACAGCGTGGCGGTTCACCACAATCACCTTTGAAGGCGAAGTCCTGTCAAACGGGATTGAGAATTTTAGAGCTTATTTCTTGGCCCTATATTATCTGCTGTGGCTTCTCACATGCCAGAACATACAGACAGACAAAAGCCGCTAGACCACATCACAAACAGAACTCTACAATACACAGGTTTTTGCCCACACACACACACAAACACCCACACACACAGAGAAGCCGTATATATATATCTGCATATCTGTATCTATAAATATATAGAGATAGGTGAGAGTGTATTTTTCGCGTGGCTATAAATTGATTCGACCTTTTCACTTTGACAGTAAGAACAACTTACGGGTGCAAGGGAAGCGTTGTGGACAGCGCAGTGGACAGCGCAGTGACATTCTAAAAATAGTAATAGTAACTTAGAACTGAACGGGAAAGCCACACGAAGGAAGGGAGATAAACGCCAAACACTGGAGAAGATAAGGAAGAGTTACTTATAATGGTGAAATGAACACAAAAACGAAAATGAGTTCAGCGCTGCGCGCTGAGAGCACGTGTTGAAATATCTCATCGATGATATTGTGTCCGGGGTGTAGCTGAATACGGTGTCCAAATTTGAAAAAGATCCACCGAGAACTTTGGCGTTGTGATGTGGTGTAGCGGCTATGGTGTGTCGGTATGGGGGCCCGGGTAGCTGAGGTGGAACCAAAATAGCTGAGGTGGAACCAAAATCGGTTCCGCGCTGCGCGCTGAGAGCACGTGTTGAAATATCGACCAGGTTGTGTCGTGTCCCGGGTCTACCTGAATATGCCCACCAAATTTGAAGCAGATCCATCGAGAACTTTGGCCGTGCATCGCGCACAGACAGATACACAGACAGATACACAGACACACAGACACACACACACACAGACACAAGTCGTATATATATATATATAGATATAGACTAGATGAATACCCGCTTCGCCGGGTAGCCGGCTTCGCCGGGAAGAAGTACTTAGAGCCGTACGCCGGCTTCGCCGGGTCCGAACAATGAACCCGCCAAGCTTAGGTCCCTCCCAGATTCGTGGAATGGGAACAGCACGAAAATGATTCAGTGGCCATAATGCCATTCCTGACCATATCGAGTCCCATCCTTGTCGACGAATGTAACCGTGTTAATCACCTTTGGAGGCGAACTCCACTCAAACAGGATTGAGCAATTTAGAGCTTATCTCTAAGCCCTTTTGAACTGTTATGGCTTCTCAGAGGAAGGCCAGTACATACAGGGTGACCCCAAAAAAAAGAGTACCCAAACAAAACATCATAAATTGAACAAAAATAAAGCAATCTTCATAAAATTTATTTACACACACAAGTAGCCTCTGCATGATTTGCACAGAAAATTTTAGCGTTCTAGCTTGTCTTTCAGGAAAGTTATGCTCATTCTACAGAACATGCTCCAAACGCCGCTGCAGGCAAACTTGAACTCGCCGCGCAAAGTTATCAATCACCCGCTCACACTCCTGTTGTGAGATTCCTCGAATGGTTGTTGTGATGGCTCTCTTGAGTTCTGTGATTGTCTGTGGGTTGTTCCTGTAGATGTTGTCCTTCAGGAACCCCCAAAGATAGAAATCGCGCTGACCGAAGTGTCTCTGGAACTGTACTTGCACATCTCTGTATGATTTTGTGCGAAAATAGGTCTCTATGCAAAACGTCCGTTGATCATTAGTATAGTTCATTGTGAGAACAGCTTTTATTTCATCCAACCATGCAGTGGATTAGCTTGACTCACCTCAAAAAGAAAGAAAAAAAAGTTAAAATTGACAAAGTTATTCAATTTTGTTTGGGTACTCTTTTTTTTGGGTCACCCTGTACAAATACACAAAAGCCGCCAGACCACATCACAAACAGAACTGAACAATCCACAGGTGTTGCCCACATAGAGACACACACACACACACACACACACACACACACACACACACAAACACAGAGAAGCCGTATATATAGAGAGATAGATGACAGTGTATTTTTCGCGTGGCTATAAATTGATTCGACCTTTGCACTTTTACAGTGAGGATAATTTACGGGTCCAATTTACTTTCGGGACACTGCGGTGACCTTCTAAAAATAGTAACAGAACGCCGGGAATATCCGAAGATGCCCCCTCATACTATAGTGCACCATACGAAGGAAGGGGGGTAAACGCTGAAAACATGGAGAAGATAAGGAAGAGTTACTGGGAATGGTGAAATGAACAGAAAAACCAAAATCGGTTCAGCGCTGCGCGCTGAGAGCACGTGTTGAAATATCTCATCGATGATATTGTGTCCGGGGTGTAGTTGAATACGGTGTCCAAATTTGAAAAAGATCCACCGAGAACTTTGGCTTTGGTGTGTCGGTATGGGGGCCCGGGTAGCTGAGGTGGAACCAAAATCGGTTCAGCGCTGCGCGCTGAGAGCACGTGTTGAAATATCGACCAGGTTGTGTCCTGTCCCGGGTGTACCTGAATATGCCCACCAAATTTGAAGCAGATCCATCGAGAACTTTGGCCGTGCATCGCGCACACACACCCACACACACACACACATATACACACACACACACATACACACACACACACACACACACACACACACAGACAGACAGACAGACAGACAGACAGACACAAGTCGTATATATATATATATATATAGATATACCTTTACACATACACACACAAACACACACACACACACACACACACACACACACACACACACACACACACACACCAAAAGGAATCCCGTTCCTGTGTGTGGCGATGAGTCAAAAAAGGACCCAAAAAACAGCAAACCCCCCACACACATGCACACACACGCACACACACGCACACACACGCACTCACACACTCACTCACACACACACACACACACACACACACACACACACACACACACACACACACACACACACACACACACACACACACACACACACACGTCTCATCTGAGCAAAGTATATAATCTTATGTACACCAAAGGCAGTGAAACATATCCATGGATATCATTTGTAAAACAATTGTTACAAGTCATTGGATTAGATCATGTGTGGAAAAATCAGTTTACTTTTAATGTGAAAAGGTTAAAATATGTTATATATGTCAAAAATTAGAACTCCAATATATACAATTCTGGAAAGGTCAAATAAGAAGTTCACCAAAGTTAAATTGTTATTAAAGAATAGTAACAAATTATAAAACGGAACCATATCTTTTATGCATAAAACAAAGAAAATATAAACTAAGAATAAGTGCCCACGACCTGAAAATTGAAACTGGTAAATACAGCAATACACATAGGGAATAGATTATGTGAAACATGTGGAGTAATATAAGATGAAATACATTTTCTAGATAACTGCATAGAAAACAACCATTTACGAAAATCTTCCATGAGTGAAATTAATCGACCTATATATTCATATGATGTACCAAGTCAGCTTTTGGGAGAATTTGTATATAATTGCTTCAAAAAAAAAGAAACAATGTAATCATTTGGTTATTTATCTTCCCGTGTCTTATAAACCATATGTTTCATGACAATAAAGTTTATTTGTATTCATATTCGTATTCACACACTAACACAATGCTGCCAGTGCTACTATTCTCATGCACATCCACAGTTTTTAAATAGCACTACCACGCTCGCTAGCACTCGTTCTGGCACGAACTCTCACTCTGGCACTCACTCTGGCACTCACTCTGGCACACCCTTTTCACTCTGACACTCACTCTGGCACTCACTATCACTCTGACACTATCACTCTTGCACTCACTCTGGCATCGACTCTTCACTCTTGCACTCACTCTGGCACTCACTGACTGGCACTCACTCCTGCTGTCACTCTGGCACTCACTGGGGTGAAGACTGCTGACTAGTGCCAGAATGGTGTAAGGTGTGTGTATGTGTGTGTGTGTGTGTGTGTGTGTGTGTGTGTGTGTGTGTGTGTGTGTGTGTGTGTGTGTGTGTGTGTGTGTGTGTAAGTGTGTAAGTGTCTGCCTGTCTGCCTGTCTGAGAACGATGGATCCTAACCCGTTCCAGTCAGGTACCAGAGTCAGTGAGAGTGAGTGCAAGTACGAGTGCCAAAGTGAGTGCAAGAACTGATGACATAGTCAGTGAGTGTCAGTGTAAGTGCCAGAGTGAATGCCACGAGTGCCAGCCAGAGTCAGTGCCAGAGTCAGTTAGTGCCAGAGTGAGTGCCAGAGTGAAGAGTGAGTGCCAGAGTGAGTGCAATAGTGAAAGTGAGTGCCAGAGTGAGTGCCAGACTCAGCGAGTGTCAGTGTGAGTGCCAGAGACAGTGTCAGATTCAGTGCCTGAGTGAAGGGGTGTGCCAGAGTGAGTACCAGAGTGAGTGCCAGAGTGAGTACCAGAGTGAGTGGCAGAGTCAGTTAGTGCCAGAGAGTTAGTGCCAGAGTGAGTGCCAGAACGAGTGCTAGCGAGCGTGGTAGTACAGAAAGTGTGGATGTGCGTGAGAATATTGGCACTGGCAGCATTGTGTCAGATTGTGTGTGTGTGTTTGTGTGTGTGTGTGTGTGTTTGTGTGTGTGAGTGTGTGTGTGTGTGTGCGTGCGCGTGTGTTTGTGTGTATGTGTGTGTTTGTGTTTGCGTGTATGTGTGTGTGCGTGTATGTGCGTGTGTGTGTGCGTGTGTGCACGTGTGAGTGCGTGTGTGGATTTAGTGGGGGTTTGCTTTTTTTAATTCTTTTTTTCTCATTGCCACACACAGGAACGGGATTCTAAAAAAATCTAAGAAATTGTTTGATCATAATTATATCATTCACCATTTTCCTCCACGCACCTCTCTGGTCCCAGTGTACATTATTATAAGTCATGTTACCGTGCACACGCTGCCCTCTAACGCTGAAAGTCAGAGGAAACGGCCTGCAGCGTTATTGTTCATAATTATTCTCACATGGCAGGATGAAGGCGTTGTTCTCTGCGAGAAAGTGAGCAGTTCTGATGCTTGACGTTTGTTGTATAGATTTCGCTGCGACTCACAGCAAAAAACCCACTAAATCCACACACACACTCACACGTGCACACACACACACACACACACGCACGCGCACACACACACACACACACACACACACACACGCACGCACACACACACACACAGACACACACACACACACACACACACACACACACACACACACACACACGCACAAGGGGTGTAGTGCCAGAGAAGAAAAAAAGTTCTTATTGTTGCTTCGACAACAAAGCAAACCAGCAGACCTTGTGAGGTGTAATATGTTGCTGCTTTGACGTCATGGTGCACCCGATGCATCATTAGGGTAGTTGGTGTAAATCATGTGTCTGGTGGTTGCTCTGGTAACTCTTCTGGTTATTGTAAATTGTGTGATTGTTGCTCGGATAAGACTAACCCCAAAACCTGGTTAGCTATAAATTGTGCTGCCGTCAAGTCCCGAGAAACCATATATATACACACGGGGCTAATCAACACATTTTTGTTGCCTTGACGACAGGTTGTTATCTGCTTGGTAGAATTTCAGAGGGAAAGAAGCTATGTTGTATTTGGCACTCATTTGTTTGCTACTCTCGTTGTTGTGAATCGAGGGCAGATGACCTAATACAATGTTTAAAAGTAAAACATATAAAATACAGTTGTATAATTGCGGGTTTCAAAACATCAACCGCGATCGATGTCAAACGATGGATCGAGGCGCTTCTTAGTGACTACGGCAGTTATAAGCGCTGATTGGTGTTTCGTAAACTTTATTAAAGAGTTGTGTTTGATGTAATACAGTATACGTTTGTGACAGGGGAGGCTACCGAGAGAGAGAGAGAGAGAGAGAGAGAGAGAGAGAGAGAGAGAGAGAGAGAGAGAGAGAGTGAGAGAGAGAGAGAGATGTTGTGTGGACAAGTGTGAGAAAGAGAGAGAGAGAGGAGAGAGAGAGAGAGAGAGAGAGGAGAGAGAGAGAGGGTAAATGTAAATTTAAAAAAATTTAAAAACAATTGTCCATGATCTGTTTACTGTCCATTGAGTGTGAAGCTGAGAGAAAGAGTGAGACTGAAGGAAAACAATAATAACTTAATAAGAATTAAAATGATTATAAAAAAAAAATTATATAAAAAAAAAACTTCCGATATAAAAAAAACACAAAAAAACGCACGCACATGTGTGATTAACAATGTCTGATCTCCTAAAAAAAAAAAAAAAAAAAAAAAAAAAAAGGGGAGGCTACCGCTCCTTTCACAGCAGACTCTGCACCCGAGTTGTTGACCTTTCAAGTCAACACCCGTGGTTTGTGGAAATCTGTTTGTGATGGGGTCTGGTAGTTTCCGATTGTCTGTATGTTCATGGAAACCTTCGGGTTTGCATAACAGTTATAGGGCTAAGAAATTAGCCCTAACTTTTTCAATCCTGTTTGATTGCACTTCGCTTCCCGAGGTGATCGTAGTGTTTGACACACGGTTACATCTGGCGCTGCGAGCAGGGTTCAGGAAGTAGAGACGCCGTAGTTTAACACCAGAAAGCAGGGGTAGCAGTGTAGGAGGTACTCGGCGTATCCAAGATGGCGGTCGACGTGGCTCCACGACCCCATTGGCAGGTATTTCCCCCTCCCAGGCTTCCTGTCTTCACAAGCAGCAAAGATGGCTGTCTGCTAGACGACTACGTCACAGAGGCTCGTCGCATCATTGCCCACTTCAACCTGGAGGCGCTGGGTGGCGAGGCTGCTGAATGGCTGATCCAGTCACTTGCTGGGCCTGCCAAAAAGGAGATCAACCTGCACCCCCCTCAGGCGACTGCCACTGCCAACTTAGTCTTGACCATCCTGCAGGACACGTTTGGGGACCACGCCAGCATTTCCACTCTACTAGCGTCGTTCTACAGCATCTCCCAGAGTCAAGAGGAGGGCATTCTCTCATATGCCCACAGGTTGCAGGCTCTGCAGGTGAAGACGAATGCTGTTGTTGCCGGTACGGTTTCCGATGCTGCACTTCGTGATCGATTCATGCACGGACTGTTCTTGCCTGCAATGAGACGGGACCTCATGCGCTTTGCGAGAGGACGTACGTACATACATACATACATACATACATACATACATACATACATCTATATATATATATATTTATATATATATACGACTAGTGTCTGTCTGTCTGTCTGTCTGTCTGTCTGTCTGTCTGTTCGCGATGCACGGCCAAAGTTCTCGGTGGATCTTTTTCAAATTTGGACACCGTATTCAGCTACACCCCGGACACAACCTCATCGATGAGATATTTCAACACGTGCTCTCAGCGCGCAGCGCTGTGCGCGCTGAACCGATTTTTTTTGTTTTTTTGTTTTTTGTTGTCGGGATCCACTACCAGTAACTCTTCCTTATCTTATCCAGTGTTTTCAGCCGCGATGATCTCCCTTCCTCCGTGTGGCATCAATCCATATTCCCGTTACTACGTTACTGCACGTTACTATTTTTAGAAGGTCTCCAGTGTTTTGCGCGTTTATCTCCTTTCCTTCGTGCGCCGGCGAACACCCGGCAAAGCTGGGTCCCAGGCGCAGCCTGGTATTCGGCTCTACTTCTTCCCGGCGAAGCGGGTAATCATCTAGTACATACATACATACATACATACATACATACATACAAACATATATACATACATACATACATATTCACTCACTCACGCACACACACACACACACACACACACACACACACACACACACACACACACACACACACACGCACGCACGCAAGCACATACACACACACACACACACAAAACACCCACTCACACAATCTCCCCCTCCCCACACCCACAAATACAAACACACACATCCCAAGTCCTGGCTATTTCCCCCAATCACCACCGTTATCACAGGATCCAGGAACGAACAAACAACATCACGGTCAATGAATATTAAACTTTTACTTTCCTTGGAAAACAGAATTAATCACAGGCAGAGATCAGTCCCAATCAATCGAAGCCCCATGCTGTGATTATATTTGTCCCGAGAGGCTTGCAGATGAGAATGGAAAAAAAAGAAATGATGAATAAATTAGTCTCGATATTTTCGCAGGCTGTTACCCCACAGTTTGCCGAGTGAACGATTTTTTTTCAGTCAGAAATATTCCCATGAATTTATTCATGATGACAGATGAAGCCCCAAATAACCCTTAAAGTTAATGGTGCAAAGATGAGTAATCACTACGATGGAACAACGAACAATGATAATGATAATAATAATAATACGAGAATTTATAAGGCGCACATATCTCACCACAAGGCGACTCAAGGCGCACAATATATAGCGCGAACCACAATTAACTGTGCTCTCCGCGCTTTACACATTAATTTCTGCCGTGTAAGATGGAATTTTGTACACAATATATCACGCATTCACATCGGCCAGTAAATCTCAAGCCATTACGGCGAATATTTACTTTTCACGGCCTATTATTCCAAGTCACATGGGTATTTGGTGGACATTTTTTTTTTTATCTATGCCTGTACATTTTTGCCAGGAAAGACCCTTTTGTCAATCGTGGTATCTTTAACGTGCACACCCCAATGCTTTTTTGTCACGCGCAAAACAGGTTGAATGAAAACGAGCAAAACGTGACCTGCTGCACGAAAAAAAGCAGCGGAGTTGGGAATTGGGATGTGTGGGTGGGAAACTGGGACTCGAAATGGGATGGAGGCAATTCTTTGTTCTTCACACTTTTCAATCAAAAGCTTCGGGTTGAAAGGTTCTTCTGAAGGCGGAGTACGGATGCCTATTTGGCGCGGTTATTGAAAAAGGTCGCAAACACCATCTTCTCATCTAGACGACAGAGTCACCTTCTCTGTACCTTGTGATCCCCTCGAGACTTAAGCGCGGGTTCGCTCAACAACCACAACGACAACAACAGCAACAACAACAACAACAACAACAACAACAGCAACAACAACAACAACAACAACAGCAACAACAACAACAACTGAAGCTTCTTTTTATGATGACATCTAAAGCTCCAAATCACCCACACTTGTTTATGGAGTAATAACAATTACCCGTTACGAAGGAATGACGCATACGATTATCAAAATCACATTAACACGACATTTTAAACAAAAATAATGTGTTCTGCTGCTTCTCGCACGAAAGAGCAATAGGTTTTGGGAGAAGGTTGTTATGTGGGGATGAGGTGTAATAGCTCGAATGGATCTTTTGCTACTGTACTACTCATGCAGATACGGAGTATGGGAAACAGACACAACGTTGATTAATTTTCGATATTATCTTCACCTGTGTGGTTCCTTTACTGTTTAGTTTATTTTATCTTGCCTGCAGCACAACAATTTGAGCATTATGCTAAATGTGACCCTCCACCACGAAATGAGTCGCATGTCACCTTTGCATGATTTTCATATTTGTACATTTTCTTAAAGAGTTTTTTATGCTCTATCTAGTGGTGAAAACCGTTTTAGAAAAGAGCGAAAACTGTTTGAGTTATAAGCCTGTGACTAAGGTGACCCTCACACTGTTACCAGATACTCCCCGGACTTATATTAAGCCTTGCGGAGAACCGCGCGGGGTGACTTGCGACTCATTTCGTGGTGGAGGGTCACAAATAAAGTTTAACTTCAAACAACTTTCTCATCGTTATCCTGTAAACATGCCAAACACAACTCGTTCATGAATAACAAAAACGTTTGATTGTACCGAACGATTGCGTCGCAGCACATTTTACAGGTGTATTCATCTTGTCTTTAGCACAACCATCAAAGCATCATCATGATAAACATTATTTAATTACAAAGAATTATTTAAACATTATGGTAATTACATCGCAGCCATTAGACGACCGTTTAAGCAATATGGGAACTATTATTTGCCGAGTTTGCGTTCGTAACTGGGTGCTTCAAAGAATCGTGCGACTATGAAAGCATTACGCTAAACAGAATCGAACCCTTGTTCGTTCATTACGTTGAAGCTTTAAATTATGCAACAAACTAAGTAATAAATTTCGGCGTTTTTCTTCCAATTGGGAACTTAATGACGGTGCAAATACTTAAACGGCCAGCCGTAAACAAAAATGTATCATTTTGTTCTGGTTAACGGAAGTTCAATTGAACCGTTCAATATTGTTCGCTTTTTAATGTGTTTTTCCCCCATGCCCGCCTATAAACGAAAGTAAAGCTATGTAATTGCTTAATAATCGAATACAAACATTTCATTGTCGGAAAACAGGACGTTTATAGGTTTTGGGGTTATATAGAATTATTATGGCAGTGTGTGCACTTTCTGGGACCACTGGCAACGGACTCCCTCGTACGTAGCAAGCATCGACTTTAAGACAGTACGTCTTTCAGGTTTAAAAATGAAGAACAGATCCCGCAGAACAGGAATATTAGTTTATATTTTGATTTGAAAAAAAATCAATTTAAATGTTAAAAGCTTTGTTTTGGGTGACTGCTGACTCTCCGCGGCGTTCGTTATCTCTTTAGAAACATTACACAGCACACAGAATTTGAACACTTTTTCGTGCGTGCTTCAAAACGGAAATCTAACAGAACGAAAAGAATCAACCGGATTCTTAATGTAAAAATCGAATTTTCGTCCAAAGTGTGTCTCTGTTGCCGCCTATTAGGTCTACGTTGTGAATTCTCTGGAACTCTTTTCTCAGGCTGCAATTTGCAATCAGACGAGTGTGTTACGCGGTCGATCTCGTGTGCATGCACACATAAACTCGGGCTAAACGAGAACTGGATCGGACGCAATGGGCATTGACGCGGGTAAATGGGAACAGCTAATGTTGTCGTAGAAATCGTCTAGCGATTGCTTTCCTCTGAAGGGATTCTCAAAACTTCCTTTCTTGGTTTTTTCCCCCCTTTTCGGAAGGTTAATCTATCTTATTGCATCAACTCGCATGCAGTAGTGTTTAAAAAAAAAAAGTTTTATTGGACTGAGAAATACGACTTGGATGGAGGTAATTTCTCTCTTCCTTGTTTTCGTAGCAGGACTAATTCCATAATCTTTTTTCTTTTCTATGCGATTGAGAGCTTGCACCCGTAGCTTGAGAAAATGACATCTTCTCCCCCCCCCCCCCCCCCCACTCCTCCCTTCTGTTCAGATTTATCGGTCTGATTGCGTCAACTTTTTTCTTTTATGAGATTGGGACTCAGCAAGAGGTGATTTAGTTTTTTTTGAAGACTGACCTAAGATTCTTCAAGCCATTGCATCACTGTGAAGGATTCTGAATGTTTTCGAGTGTGAGTGTGCGTGTGTTTCACTGTACACTTATCTATTTTATTGCAGCTACTCCGATTTTATTTATGCGACCGAGAGGTTCGACTAGTATACGAAATAATGAAAAGTTACTCGTAGAAAGCGACAATGTTTTTGTCCTGGTGCGGCTGATTCTGTGGTCTTCAAGCGATTGCATCATTCTAAAAGAATTCTGAATACTTTTGTATGTGTGAGTCCCTGCAGACTTTTATTCTATTGTGTCAGTTCTGAGTGTTTTCCCAATGAGACTGTGAGTTGGCACTCCCAGCAAAGAGCTTCCCCAGTTCTTTGCTCCTAGAAAGGGCCAATTGCTTGTTTGTTGAACTGAACGTGGAGCCTTCCAACGATTCTATTATCCGGAAGGGATTCCAAAGACTTTGAAGGTCTATCCATTTTATTGCATCGTCGCTGAGGTTTTTATGAGACTTAAGACTGCTACTCGTAGTAAAAAGAGGCGATTCCTTGCTTGAAAGACTGGACTGACTGAGTCTTCAAGCCGTCTGAATCATTCTGAAAGGATCCCAAAAGCTCCTTTTATTCTTCTGTTCTGTTTGTGCTTTTTGTTTTTGTTTGCTTTTGGTCCTGTAGTTTATGTTCGAGTGCGCCAGCTATGCTTATTTTCACGAGACTGAGAGATGCGACTTGTAAAAATGGCGATTGCTGGCTTCAAGAACTGTGTACGTTTGCATTATTTTTTATTATTTGTTTTAGTAAGGAGATACCCACGCAAGTTTGTCACAATCTTCAAACTTTTACTTTGAATGGTTCAGACGCCTCTTCTCTAGTTTATATTCCTTTTCCTGTTGGTTTAAACAAAACTTTATTCAATTTTAATCATGACAAGAACAATGCATGGATGATTACATACTCAAGCATGTAATGCTTATTTTAAGCAATCATAGTAATTACAAAACAAAGGTTAGCATGATGGCGGAATAAGTACATAAGCTCATTTCAGGAAACGAAAAACAAAACAAAAGACAAAACAGATACACAAACAAGCAGAAAATGGGAAGGGGTTGGTGATACAGGAGGTGGGGAAAGGGCAGCTAGCTAGTAGCTAGCTTAAGGGAAAAAGAAGAAGAAGAAGAAGATTTGGAGCGCCAATATTTGAGGGGATTTTTTCAATTGTAATAAGTGCACATAAGACACTCGCACAAAGTTAATGCGTATTGTGATCAGAGGAAAAGTCACTACATTGCGCATAAATCGAGACATAATTGATAAGTCGGAAAACAACAAAAGAACACGAGAGAGGTTATGGGGAAAAATTTGTCAGGCAGCATGTCGCATGACAGTGTCTAATAAAAGTAATGAGTGAAGTATAGAGGCTCATTTACGGAACCTGCCCGTCTGTCTAATATAGTCCTGTACAGTTATGAATATGGTCTGGTTGACATTTCGTGAATATTGCGGGATGCCTTTCAATAATATTTCGATATACTTATAATCATTTGTCAAATTATCAATGGACAATAATCTTATATCTCTATACAAGGGACAATGCAATAAGTAATGTTCAGCAGTCTCGCTGGGATAACCACACTCGCATTGAGAGCAATCCTTAAGGTGCCGCTTACATAAATCAAAATTCAAATCACTCATACCAATACGCAATCTGCAATGATGTACTTGTTCAAATCTTTCTCCAAAGTGGGAGCGTAATGCAGCGCTGGAGAGCTTGCAGCTGGTGTGATCCCCATATTATTTGAGATATGGTGCAAGTGTCGGACCCGCTGATTTGTGAGTAAACATACATGTGCGACCTGGAATAGTGTGCGCATCTGCAGAACTTTGTATGTGAAATAGGATTGTGAGAATCCGACATAAACTTGTAACCACTGTATTGTGAGTTGGCAAGTGTGCGACCTAGAAGAGAGTGCGCACCCACATAACTTTGTATGTGAAATAGGATTGTGAGAATCCGGCATAAACTTGTAACCACTGTATTGTGAGTTGGCAAGTAAAGATAACCAGCTAAGTGGTGTAGTAACGGATTGGATGAATCCAGAATAGATGTACGGCCACTGAAATGTGAGCCGACATGTGAATTATTTTAGTATGTGTGATTCTTGAACGGAGAGTCAGCAAGGACGACATCATCGAGGGAGGGACTTTCCTTTCATCTTACTCGAGATAATAATGTTATATTGGATGAAAGAGTCTTTGAGTGGATGATATATTATATTGATATTTTGTTGTGATTGTTGGTTAATGTGTGATCACTTGAATACAAGTACGAGGGCAAAGGGCAGGAATTGTGTCTAGTCTTTGTGCTTTGTTCGAGTGTTGTGTGTGTGTGTGTGAGACGGGAGTTTGTGAACAGAAATAACACACGCATTTTTCTGATAGGGTATTAACGACACACATACATACATTTACACACAAGTACCAGCCGTAACATGGGGGCATTTGTTATGTATCATCTTATGAAAAACAATTAATTTATGTCTTTTCCTTCGTTCTTCAAGGCTACATAGCCCACTTTCCTCATACAGCTTTGCATGGCTAGTGCCCTTGACTCCACCTATTATAATTCGTAGGGCTTCTAAGTGTAATTTTTCTAATGCATCTGCCATTATCTTAGTGCAATTATCCCAAACAACATCTGCATAGTCGAAATGGGGTAAAATAAAAGACTTGTACATTATTTCCAAACTTTTTCGACTTAATCTATATTTATAAAATCGTAAACAATTAATCAGTAAATTCGCTTTTTTAACTATGCTTTGGATGTGGGCATCCCACTTGCAGGTGCTCTGTAAAATCACTCCAAGGTGTTTGTGTTGATCTACTTTTTCTAAAAAGACATTGTTGAAAAACAAGGGTTGAGGGGGGATTAAATCACGTTGAATATTTAACAATTCAGTCTTAGTCTCGTTAAATTTAACTTTCCATTTATTGGCCCATGCACTAATTTTATCAAGATCTTGATTTAATATATTGGTTCGTCTGTCTACATCTTCTAATGCAAGATACATGCTTGTGTCGTCAGCAAACAACTTAATTCCGGATTCAATATTTTTTACAATATCATTAATATAAACCAGAAATAAGAGCGGGCCTAGCACGGATCCTTGTGGAACACCGGCAGGAATCTTTTTAACATTAGACTGTGTTCCCTTAATTACAACAACTTGCTTGCGGTCTGTTAAATAATCACAAAACCATAATAATAACCGACCTCTAATGCCCACTGCTTCTAACTTGGCCAAAAGGCCCTTGTGCCACACTCTATCGAACGCTTTCGACACATCAAAAAATACAGCTTGGGTCGTAATGCCTCTGTCATGACAGGAACAAAATTCATTGTAAATCGAAATCAATTGGAATACACATGAATCATCTGGCAAAAAACCAGACTGCTGTGGAATGAGTATGTGATTTGCCTTTAAAAAATCAAAAACATGTACATAAACACATCTTTCTAACACCTTACCAACACAACTCAGCAATGATATAGGACGGTAATTATTACACAATTCTGCTGGACCTTTTTTATATACTGGAGTAACATGGGCTAGTTTCCACGAGGCAGGAAATTTTCCTTCAACTAAACTTCTATTAAATATTTTTAAAAGGGGTTCTGATACAACATCCACAGAAGCAATTAATAATCGGTTATGTATTAAATCGGGACCTGCAGCTTTCGTCTTCTTCAAATTTATAATAACATCTTTTACTTCATTAACTGACAAGACTAAATTATTCATAAAACAATCAGAAATTTGGATTTCGGGAGGTTCATCGTCTGGATTCTCAATGGACGAATTCTGAATAAACTGATCATTAAAAATATTAGCTTTATCGTGGTTTAAATAATGTATTTGACCTTCTGAGTGGATTGGTGGAAGTTCCTCAGTTTTCATACCCTTCTTATTCATAAAGGATTTAACTAATTTCCACCATTGTTTAGTTCCGAATTTTGAAGGGTCTGAGATCTTTGTATCCAAATTGGAATAATACTCAATAATTCTTTCTCTTTTCTTTTGTGTCAATGAATTACGTGTCTGTCGATACAACAACCAATCTTCGGGTAAATCGGTTAATCTCGCTTTAGTGTGTATCTGATCGCGTGCATCAATTAAATCTAAGATGTCAGATGTTACCCACTCCTTGTCCTCCGATCGAACTGTTACAGTCTTAACCGGCATATTCTCTTTGGCAATGCTCATGAAAATCCGAGTAAAATCTTGGACCTTTTCCTGTTCAGGTTTATCCTTTTGTTATGTCAACCCTGTGACATTTTGTGGGACGCAAAGTTGTAACTCCCACAAAGAGATCGTTTCCCCCTGGTTGGACTGAATCTATTGTCATTCCTAGATTAAGCGACTTCGTTGCTCTGGAGGGAGTTACGATTTCAACTTTTCAACCTCAAAGAAAAACAAGCGACGAAATCAGATGGATAAATATCATTAACATTACTCTGTAATGATTCTCTGATTTTTGATGTTTTTGTTTTCCCCACATGATTATTCCGTTGTTTGCTCTAGCTAATATTTTTTTGTTTTTTTTTTGCTTTTAAAAAACGCATCCTTGCAGAAAAGAGAGATTCTTGGCAGGACTGAAATAATTTATTGTCATCAGTAGATCAAAGGGATTGTTCTAATTTTGCCGCTGGGTTTTGTTTGTTTGTGTTTCTGCCTGCAGGGTTATTCGTTTCATTGATTCAGTTTTGAAGGGTTTTGTTTTTCACATTGACATTTACTTTGTAGCAGAGGGCGCCATTTTCACTCATGCGATTTGAAAGTTGAGCCTAGAATGAAGGGGCGATTCCCTGTTCGATTTCGGTTGTGGGGGCGATTCCCTGTTCGATTTCAGTTGTGGGGGCGATTCCCTGTTCGACTTTAATTGTGGGGGCGATTCCCTGTTCGATTTCTGTTGTGGGATCGATTTTCTGTTCGACTTCCATTGTAGGGGCGATTCCCTATTCGACTTCATTTGTGGGGGCGATTCCCTGTTCGACTTCAATTGTGGGGGCGATTCCTTGTTCGACTTCAATTGTGGGGGCAATTCCCTGTTCGACTTCTGTTGTGGGGGCGATTTTCTGTTCGACTTCCATTGTGAGGGCAATTCCCTGTTCGACTTCTGTTGTGGGGGCGATTTTCTGTTCGACTTCCATTGTAGGGCGATTCCCTGTTCGACTTAAATTGTAGGGGCGATTCCCTGTTCGACTTCAATTGTGGGGGCGATTCCTTGTTCGACTTCAATTGTGGGGGCGATTCCCTGTTCGACTTCATTTGTGGGGGAGATTCCCTGTTGGACTTCAATTGTTGGGGCGATTCCTTGTTCGACTTCAATTGTGGGGGCGATTGCCTGTTCGACTTCTGTTGTGGGGGCGATTTTCTGCTCGACTTCCATTGTGGGGGCGATTCCCTGTTCGACTTCGGTTGTGGGGGCGATTCCCAGTTCGATTTCAGTTGTGGGGGCGATTCCATGTTCGACTTCAATTGTGGGGGCGATTCCCTGTTCGATTTCTGTTGTGGAGGCGATTCCCTGTTCGACTTCAATTGTGGGGGCGATTCCTTGTTCGACTTCAATTGTGGGGGCGATTCCCTGTTCGACTTCTGTTGTGGGGTCGATTCCCTGTTCGACTTCAATTGTAGGGGCGATTCCCTGTTCGACTTCATTTGTGGGGGCGATTCCCTGTTCGACTTCAATTGTGGGGGCGATTCCTTGTTCGACTTCAATTGTGGGGGCGATTCCCTGTTCGACTTCTGTTGTGGGGGCAATTTTCTGTTCGACTTCCATTGTGGGGACGATTCCCTGTTCGACTTCTGTTGTGGGGGCGATTTTCTGTTCGACTTCCATTGTAGGGGCGATTCCTTGTTCGACTTCTTTTGTGGGGGCGATTCCTTGTTCGACTTCAATTGTAGGGGTGATTCCCTGTTCGACTTCAATTGTGGGGGCGATTCCCTGTTCGACTTCAATTGTGGGGGCGATTCCCTGTTCGACTTCATTTGTGGGGGAGATTCCCTGTTCGACTTCAATTGTGGGGGCGATTTCCTGTTGGACTTCAATTGTTGGGGCGATTCCTTGTTCGACTTCAATTGTGGGGGCGATTCCCTGTTGGATTTCAATTGTGGGGGCGATTCCCTGTTGGACTTCAATTGTGGGGGCGATTCCCTGTTGGTCTTCAATTGTGGGGGCGATTCCCTGTTCGACTTCAATTATGGGGGCGATTCCCTGTTCGACTTCAATTGTGTGTAAGGGATCGAAGTGATTGTTCTCATTCAGTTTGTAGCCACTGATGGAGCGATGCGATTGTTCTAAGTAATGGTTGAAGATCGACGCTCGTCCGAAGAAGAGCGCTAGCCTCTTTCCATTCACCGAATCCTTTCTTTTAAAACTACGTAGCAATAGACAGGCGTGAAATTCCAACACACAAAAAAATTGCTTTTTTTCCCCTTCACTACGCTTTAATCATCGAGCCTTCCCAGCGAAATATTATAGCGAATCAACACAGCATGTCCAATATGGGCCAGTATGAACCAAGATGACGTTATTTATAACAAAAGAAGAGCAAAATGACTTTTGACGAATGGAAACATTTCGCTTGAGGGACAGCGTACGGTGATGTAGTCAAATGTCTGCAAGGTCAAACAATGCACCGATGACATTTACCTTTGAGCAAAGCTTATAATTTACCGCCATGAAGTTATTTCGTATAATTTCTATCACAACTTGTTATTTTGTGAAAGGATTTTTTCCTCGAATTTGTCCGGTGTTTATTCGTAAAAAGGCGAACAATTATAAAAATATAAGTATTTCGACTTGCACGAATCATTCCGGAAATACGTAAATATGCAAGGACTCGCTGTCGCTCCTGCCTGTTTGTGGCATGGGTTTCTGTGCGTTACGGTGGTTTTTACATTTAGTCAAGTTTTGACAAAATGTTTTCACATAGAGGGGGAATCGTGACGAGGGTCGTGGTGTGTGTGTGTGTGTGTGTGTGTGTGTGTGTGTGTGTGTGTGTGTGTGTGTGTCTGTGTGTGTGTGTGCGTGTGTGTGTGTGTCTGTGTGTGTGTGTGTGTCTGTGTGTGTGTGTGTGTAGAGCGATTCAGAGTAAACTACTGGACCAATCTTTTTGAAATTTTACATGAGAGTTCCTGGGTATGATATCCCCAGCCTTTTTTTTAATTTTTCGATAAATGTCTTTGATGACGTCATATCCGGCTTTTTGTAAAAGTTGAGGCGGCACTGTCACACCCTTATTTTTCAATCAAATTAATTAAAATTTTTGTAAAGCAATCTTCGACGAAGGCCGGACTTCGGTATAGCATTTCAGCTTGGTGGCTTAAAAATTAATTAATGACTTTGGTCATTAAAAATCTGAAAATTGTAATAATTGTTTTTTATATAAAACGATCCAAATTTACGTTCATCTTATTCTACATCATTTCCTGATTCCAAAAACATATAAATATGTTATATTTGGATTAAAAACAATCTCTGAAAATTAAAAATATAAAAATTATTATCAAAATTAAATTTCCTAAATCGATTTAAAAACAATTTCATCTTATTCCTTGTCGGTTCCTGATTCCAAAAACATATAGATATGATATGTTTGGATTAAAAACACGCTCAGAAAGTTAAAACGAAGAGAGGCACAGAAAAGCGTGCTATGCAGCACAGCGAAACCACTACCGCGCTAAACAGGCTCGTCAGTTTCCCTCCGTTTTGCACAAGCGGCGGACTACGGTCATTGTGAAAAAATGCAGTGCGTTCAGTTTCATTCTGTGAGTTCCACAGCTTGACTAAATGTAGTAATTTCGCCTTACGCGACTTGTTTTTCTGAGTTTTAGCCATCAGAAACAATTGTGTGGTCATTCATCTCACAGATATTCAGGAGTGTATACTAATGGTTAACATTTTGGAACTTTTGGGGGGACTTTTCTGAATATTGAGTCGCAAAACATATGGTCGTTCAAATTGCACATAATTTCCGTTAACTTTACAAAAAATGTAATATTTTGTATTTTAGTACCGAAAAAGTAATATTTTGTATTTTAGTACCGATTTTGAAAAATGTCTTAACTATTTCTGAATATAAATTCACAAATCACGTGGGCGTAAATGTTCTACGACATGTTCTAGAAATGTAATATAATTCCCATTCATAACTTGCTCTTACTTCTGGCGAGGAATTTTGCTGTTTTTGTGTGTCTATTCTGAGCTTGAGTAGCGTCACCACATGCAGGTACTATACTTAATAAACGGTCGTTCAACTTGTATATCAGGCAAGCTAACAGGTTGTTGTCATAATGCTCAATTGCCTCCATCCGCTTATCCTCTCATCGACATTTAAGAATGATTCATGACCGGATGCCTGTCAGCGTGGAAATAATGATTAGGCCAAAAAGAAAAAGAAAAAAAGATTGTTTTTGCTGACACGACCAACAACAAAAAGGTCGGTATGGTGGTTACTTTGTCTGTTTTTATTTTTTTCATTTTTTATTTTGTATTTAAAGTTTATTTTTAATATACACAGGCGCATGTGGCTTTTTATTGGCCGGGAATCATGCGAAGTGTTTCCCCGGCATGGCGGGCGGAGAAAAGTAACTTTCTTTGTTAAAGGCTGCCATATTCGTAGCGTTCATTAATTAATTCATATTGTTTACATGTGCCAATAATGTTATAAAACTGTACCTAAGGGGATATAATAACGATTGGCTGTAGCTTTCGAACACAGAAAAAATTATTTCAGTATTGCAAAGTGGTGTTGATAGTGTCGAATGTAAACAGAACAGTCTCAAACGCCATCTTTGGTTTACGAAACGTCACGAAGTGACGTCAACGGTCTAAAAATAGCCCAAGTCCTGGAGAACTGTTGCTAAACAATGCAATAAACAATTAATTATTTCTCGTAATTGGTAAGGACTTCAAACCTAAAACTTTGCAGGAAGCTTAATTTATACATCCCCGCAAAATCGAGTTTTGCGTTTTTATTTATTTTTTTATTTATGTATTTATTTATTTAGTTAGTTAGTTAGTTAGTTTTGAAGGGTCAAACAAATCTAGTGTCGGTCGGGGAATCGAAAACATTGATTTTTTTCTGGGCCTTAGAAAGCCGTTAGGGCATCATAGAACGCTTGGATAGTTCAAGTTAAGCTTGTGATCTATGTGGGTGGTGCTTAGGCCGATCTATATCCTACTCGAACGTTCCGAATGTAAATGCAAGAATGATTCATGACCGTGTACGCCTGTCATGCGGAAACTATGATTAAAAAGCCGTCAGCGTCGCCAGGGCGCTAGCTCGCCTAGTTTCAACGTGTAGGCCAACTAACGTTGGTGGTGTTTTGATAGCCACAGTGGAACCCCCCTTCAGGACCGCGTTTTAAGACCTCCCTTCCGACGGGCGCAGTGGCGTGGTGGTAAGACGTCGGCCTCCAAATGGGGAGGTCGTGAGTTCGAATCCCGGTCGCTGCCGCCTGGTGGGTTAAGAGTGGAGATTTTTCCGATCTCCCAGGTCAACTTATGTGCAGACCTGCTAGTGACGTAACCCCCTTCGTGTGTACACGCAAGCACAAGACCAAGTGCGCACGGAAAAGATCCTGTAATCCATGTCGGTGGGTTATAGAAACACGAAAACACCCAGCATGCCTCCCCTGAAATCGGCGTATGCTGCCAGAATGGCGGGGTCAAAACGGTCATACACGTAAAAATCCACTCGTGCTAAAAACATGAGTGAACGTGGGAGTCTAAGCCCATGAACGAAGAAGAAGAAGAAGAAGAAGAAGAAGAAGAAGAAGAAGAAGAAGAAGAAGAAGAAGAAGAAGAAGACCTCCCTTCCTTTGCGACCCCAGTTTTTCAAGATGTTCTGTTTTCATAACATCAGTAAATGTATAGATCTGTATCAAAAACTTAGCCCCCTGTCCCTTGTAAGACCTGGTTTTCTCAGATTGTTTTGAAGTCTCATACGTGGGTTCCACTGTACTCTTTTGTTTCGAATTTTAATAGAAGAATGATCAATGACTGTTCACCTGTGCGTAAAACTCCGCATCGGCCATACAAAGCAGTGCTCCACCGTCATCGCAGGGACTGAAGTTTTTAGGATTAAAAAGTCGCGGAGTTATTGCCTAGATCTAACATAACTTATGTGTGCGTAATGTTCGTACATACAGTGGAACCCCCGTTTAAAGACTCCTGTGTTAAGACGTTCCAACTTTAAAGACTGTAGGTTTTTTCCTCCAGATTTTCTATTTTCATAACATCTGCAAATGTACCTCCGTTTTCAAACTCTCTCCAATTTGTTCATTCACAATTTTGACAAATTTGCGGAAGTCTCTAAAGGGGCAACAAAAGTAACAGCACTTTTCATGTCATGACGTCACACGAGTAACGTGCGCTTGTGCTCACGGACCACCTGCATGACAAGTAGCAGCGTTCAATAACTGCATGTGCTATGAAGACCAAACCGAAAGTACTGACTATGTCAGGCTCTATTTGTTTTGCGTGCGCGCGCACCTGGCTCGTGTTACGTCATGACATGAAAAGCGCTGTAGGTTGTGTTACCCGTCTCCAACAGGGGGTGCCACTGTAAAGGAATGTTCTGAGTGAGAACGATTCATGGCTGAACGCCTGTCTGTGTGGACACTTGGATAAAAAAAAAAAGCCGATAGCATCACCAGGGAGTTGGCTTAGTGCTAACTTCAAACTTTTGTGGGTGGTGTTTTAGTCGATACTGCACTGTTTCAAATGTAAACGCAAAAATAGCCGTGACTGAAATGTCAATTACAGGCGTCAGCCGTAGTTTCTGACGGACAGGCTGGAAATGGACTGATTTTGGTGGCTGAAACCTTAACTCGCTCTCAACAGGTTAATTGCAGGTGAATGATGAGATTGTAACGTATTCAGTGGCCTTTAAAGAGCAGGCATTACAGTTCAAAGAATAAGGGTTTCTGATGGTATGTGTGTGTGTGTGTGTGTGTGTGTGTGTGTGCGTGTGTGTGTGTGTGTGTGTGTGTGTGTGAGTGTGTGTGTGCGTGTGTGTGTGGGTGTGTGCATGTTTGTGTGTTTGTGTGTGTGTGTGTGTGTGTGTATGTGTATGTGTGTGTGTGTGTGTGTGTGTGTGTGTGTGTGTGTGTGTGTGTGTGCGTGTGTGTGTGTGTGTGTGTATTTTTGTATTTATTTTTAAGTACGAACACAAATGTTCCAGTAGACCTTGTCTCTGTGCGAATGCTCGCGGGCACATTTTATAACTGAAATGCGGGGACACAACAAGGGAAGTTGCATTTGGTTTGGGCTTACACACACTCCAGCAACATAAAAGCAAGCACATCTGAAAAAATAAAACCAACATGTACAGCGCTGTATTTGTACTGAACTTTAGCTTGCCATGGAAGTTTTAAATCATTCAATTACCAGCCTTCGCAATAGGCAGTAATGACGCAATTCTTTTGAAGCAGAAAGAATCACTAGTGCATTGACATTTATTCATCAAATTTATATACTGCTGAATCCACATGCATCTCATAATCTATAGAATAAGAAGGGCAAAGCCCATACGACTCACATGCTTGACCTTGACCTTTACATGACCTTCACCTTCAGCTAAACCTAGCAATGACATCATACACTAAGAACTGCTTTACACATTTTTCCTACCAAAATACATGTGACCTTGACCCAAGGTCAAGGTCATCCAAGGTCATGCAACACAAAGCTGTTAATTCAAGACATAGGAAGTACAATGGTGCTTATTGGCTCTTTCTACCATGAGATATGGTCACTTTTAGTGGTTCACTACCTTAGTTTGGTCACATTTCATAAGGGTCAAAGTGACCTTGACCTTGATCATATGTGACCAAATGTGTCTCATGATGAAAGCATAACATGTGCCCCACATAATTTTTAAGTTTGAAACAGTTATCTTCCATAGTTCAGGGTCAAGGTCACTTCAAAATATGTTCTTTGAAAAACATCGCTAAAGCTCGCATTTTTCATGATCCGCTAACTTCGACCATTATTTTTAATAATCACTGAGACTCGGCATGTAACCTCTACTTACAGCCAAACACACAGGAGACACTCCCGTACACACACAACAAGACACATCCACACAACTCTTAAACAGACAGACCGACCAACAGACAGACCGACCAACAGACACTGAGACAGACAGACAGACAGACAGACACACACAACACACACACACACACACATACACACACACACACACACACACACGCACATACACACATATACACACACACACACACACACACATACACACACAAACACATACACACATATTCACACACACACGCACACACACAAACACACACACACATACACACACACCACACACACACACACACACACACACACACACACATAGTGTAGACATGCAGACCGACAGGCAGATGGCAAGAAACAATTAGAAACAAAAATAAACAGACAGACAGACAGGCCTCCCTTTTGCCCGCCACCCCCCCCCCCCCTCTCTATTTCAACATTCGATCGACTTTCCTCCACTTCCTAACAAATACTTAGATAACAATTTTTTTTTAAACCTTGAAAACATCTTAAAAGGTGCCAAGCAAGAAATAAGGGGAGTGGTTGTAGACACAGACTGTGCAATTGGAAACGAGAGGACCCTGCTTGGAGATAGTGGGCGAATAATAGAAGTTTCGGGAGTAGGGGGCGGGAGTGAGGGTTGGACGGAAAATTGGAACAGAGAGAGGGAGGGGGGGGGGGGGGGGGGGGGGGTGGGGGGTGGTGGTGAAAGTTGCAATTGGATAAAAGAGCGGGATGGGGGGAGGGGGAGGGGGAGGCAGGAGGGTGCGAGCACGGGGGCGTTGCGGTGAAGGGGGTGTGCCTGGGAGGAGTAGAAAAGTAAAAAGGGGACAAAATTGAAAAAAAGAACATGTGGATTAGCAACACAAAAGCCCTGCCCGACTGGGTATTTAGACAGTGAAAGAACTGCCCCTGCGATCCCTCAGACGACGTCGTGGAAGCGAGACGCAAAGAAGAACAGGTCCAGCTCCCCCAGAAAACCCAGACTGCCCCCAATCCACTGGAGGATGTACTAGAAGAACTAATTTCTGTCTGCACAGACGATGCTGATCTGCGTGATCATGGAGTAAATCGATCTATCTCTCCTCCCTACACCTCCCCTCGCCATCCCCATCCATTCATCTTCTAACCCTTTTTGCCCACTGCCCTTTGTTGTCCATTGGCAAGACTTGTTCCAAACGGCTTACTTCAGACAGACACAGAGTCAGAGACATTCAGACAGACAGTCAGACAGACAAACACACGCACGCCCGTCCACACGCTCACACACACACACAAACACCCAAACTTACATACACACACACACACACTACACACACACACACACACACACACACGAACGCATTCTCGAGCACACACACACACACCCACACACACACACACACACACACACATACACACACACACGTACACACACACACGTACACACACGCATACACACAAACACACACACGCACACACACACACACACACACACACGCACGCACTCACACACACACCCACACACACACACACATTTTCACACACACACACTTTCACACACATACACACACATACACACACACACACACTTTCACACACACACACAAACACACACACGCACACGCACACGCACACGCATACATACACACACACACACACTTCACCCACCACCACCCCTCCCCACCCGTCTCTACCAGCCTTCTTATATCGCCAAAACATTGAAACGCTTTTTTTTACCCGTTTTTCCCTCCAGCCTCTACTACTTCCACCACCCATCGTCAAAAACTCCGACCCCCCCCCCCCCCCCCCCCCCCCCCCCCCCCCCCCCCCAATGTCAGAACCCACCCTCCCCCGGTTATCTTTCTTCACAAGAACCGCAATTGATTCAAATCACGTCCTGTTGGAAAATGGAGAAATGAACGCCGAATCAGAGAATTGCTCTCGTGGCGAGGGGACGGGGGGGGGGGGGGGGGGGGGGTGATGAGGATGGGAGTGTGGGTGGTGGGGGAGGGGTAAGGTAGGGGTGTGGTGTTGGGCGACAGTAAATTACGGCTAGGACCTATGGTTCACTGGTCTGGGAATGACAGGTCGATTTAGGGGACTGGGTTAGAGGGGCTATTTGTTGCTAAAATTGGGTGGGAAGGTTTTTAAAACCAATTTTCATTGTGTCGTGTTCATCGACTAGTAGTAGCTGCATTATTGTTAGGAAACTTTTGGTGACTGAAAAAAAGTTTGTTTGTGCAGCGGAAAGTGTTAAACATTGTCGCTCTGTGTATGATGATGTCAGTCATTGTACTTTTGACCGAAGGTTAGACTGTAGTTGTCGTCTAAATTTGCTTCCCAAGGGTCTGATATTTGAAAGGGTAGGCTTACTCATGGCATTGGAAAGAGAAAGACAATACAAGACAAGACAAGATAAGACGAGACGAGACGAGACGAGGCGAGACGAGGCGAGACGAGATGAGATGAGACGAGATGAGATGAGACGAGACGAGATGATATTAGACGAGATAAGATAAAATGAGACGAGATGAGATGAGACGAGATGAGATGAGATGAAACGAGACAAGACGCTTCCCTATTTTAAGAGAGTTGGAGCAAATGGCAGTAGTCCGAAAGAGGGAGAGAGGCAAAAAGCAAAATACCGATGGCAAAAAGAAAGAGAGGGGGAGAGAGAGTGAAAATTAGTAAGAAAGAAAGAACGAAAGAACAATTAGTAAGAAAGATAGAAAGAAAGATAGAAAGAAACAAGTCGCGTAAGGCGAAAATACAATATTTAGTCAAGTAGCTGCCATTTTTCAGCAAGACCGTATACTCGTAGCATCGTCAGTCCACCGCTCATGGCAAAGGCAGTGAAATTGACAAGAAGAGCGGGGTAGTAGTTGCGCTAAGAAGGATAGCACGCTTTTCTGTACCTCTCTTTGTTATATTTAGTCAAGTTTTTTTTAACTTTCTGAGCGTGTTTTTAATCCAAACATATCATATCTATATGTTTTTGGAATCAGGAACCGACAAGGAATAAGATGAAAGTGTTTTTAAATTGATTTGGACAATTTAATTTTGATAATAATTTTTATATATTTAATTTTCAGAGCTTGTTTTTAATCCGAATATAACATATTTATATGTTTGTGGAATCAGCAAATGATGGAGAATAAGATAAACGTAAATTTGGATCGTTTTATAAATTTTTATTTTTTTTTACAATTTTCAGATTTTTAATGACCAAAGTCATTAATTAATTTTTAAGCCACCAAGCTGAAATGCAATACCGAACCCCGGGCTTCGTCGAAGATTACTTGACCAAACTTTCAACCAATTTGGTTGAAAAATGAGGGCGTGACAGTGCCGCCTCAACTTTCACGAAAAGCCGGATATGACGTCATCAAAGACATTTATCAAAAAAATGAAAAAAACGTATGGGGATTTCATACCCAGGAACTCTCATGTCAAATTTCATAAAGATCGGTCCAGTAGTTTAGTCTGAATCGCTCTACACACACACACACACAGACACACACACACACACACACGCACATACACCACGACCCTCGTTTCGATTCCCCCTCGATGTTAAAATATTTAGTCAAAACTTGACTAAATATAAAAAGAAAGGAAGAAAGAAAGAAAGAGATAGTCGTCGACACAGACACACATTCTTTAGATTAAATTACAATGACGTCTTGTTTTTACAGGGGAAAATGAGATGGAGATAAACGAAATGTTAAGGAAGAAAAGAAAGAAGGAAAAATGTGACCCTCCACCACGAAATGAGTCGCATGTCACCTTTGCATGATTTTCATATTTGTACATTTTCTTAAAGTGTTTGTTATGCTCTATCTAGTGGTGAAAACCGTTTTAGAAAAGAGCCAAAACTGTTTGAGTTATAAGCCTGTGACTAAGGTGACCCTCACACTGTTACCAGATACTCCCCGGACTTATATTAAGCCTAGCGCAGAACCGCGCGGGGTGACTTGCGACTCATTTCGTGGTGGAGGGTCACAAATGTGCCGAGAGTGAAGACAATCCTTCAAATTCAATTCAACAAAAAGAAAAAAATGCAAAGGCAGAGAGGCGTAGAGAACAAAAGAAATTAAGGAAACAAAAATACACAGGAGACACTCCTTTACATTCAATTATAATGAATAAAGAAAGAGCGACAGACAGAACCAATGACAGAGAGAGGGAAAGAAACAATCCTTTAGATTCAATTATAATGACGCATTATCAAGCATAAGATTAAGAGAAAGACACAACGAAAAAAACAGGCAGAAGAAGATAACAAGTCGCGTAAGGCGAAATTACAACATTTAGTCAAGCTGTCGAACTCACAGAATGAAACTGAACTCACTGCATTTTTACAGCAAGAGCGTATACTCGTAGCATCGTCAGTCCACCGCTCGATGCACAGGCAGTGAAATTGACAAGAAGAGCGGGGTAGTAGTTGCGCTGAGAAGGATAGCACGCTTTTCTTTATCTCTATTCTTTTTACATTTAGTCAAGTTTTGACTAAATGTTTTAACGTAGAGGGGGGAATCGAGACGAGGGTCGTGGTGTATGTGCGTGTGTGTGTGTGTCTGTCTGTCTGTGTGTGTGTGTGTAGAGCGATTCAGACTAAACTACTGGACCGATCTTTATGAAATTTGACATGAGAGTTCCTGGGTATGAAATCCCCATACGTTTTTTTCATTTTTTTGATAAATGTCTTTGATGACGTCATATCCGGCTTTTCGTGAAAGTTGAGGCGGCACTGTCACGCTCTCATTTTTCAACCAAATTGGTTGAAATTTTGGTCAAGTAATCTTCGACGAAGGCCGGGGTTTGGTATTGCATTTCAGCTTGGTGGCTTAAAAATTAATTAATGACTTTGGTCATTAAAAATCTGAAAATTGTAAAAAAAAAAAATTTTTATAAAACGATCCAAATTTACGTTCATCTTATTCTTTATCATTGTCTGATTCCAAAAACATATAAATATGTTATATTTGGATTAAAAACAAGCTCTGAAAATTAAAAATATAAAAATTATTATCAAAATTAAATTGTCCTAATCAATTTAAAAACACCTTCATCTTATTCCTTGTCGGTTCCTGATTCCAAAAACATATAGATATGATATGTTTGGATTAAAAACACGCTCAGAAAGTTAAAACGAAGAGAGGTACAGAAAAGCGTGCTATCCTTCTCAGCGCAAGTACTACCCCGCTCTTCTTGTCAATTTCACTGCCTTTGCCGTGCGCGGTGGACTGACGATGCTACGAGTATACGGTCTTGCTGCGTTGCATTGCGTTCAGTTTCATTCTGTGAGTTCGACAGCTACTTGACTAAATGTTGTATTTTCGCCTTACGCGACTTGTTTTACATTTAGTCAAGTTTTGACTAAATGTTTTAACGTAGAGGGGGGAATCGAGACGAGGGTCGTGGTGTATGTGCGTGTGTCTGTGTGTGTGTGTGTGTGTGTGTGTAGAGCGATTCAGACTAAACTACTGGACCGATCTTTATGAAATTTGACATGAGAGTTCCTGGGTATGAAATCCCCGAACGTTTTTTTCATTTTTTTGATAAATGTCTTTGATGACGTCATATCCGGCTTTTCGTGAAAGTTGAGGCGGCACTGTCACGCCCTCATTTTTCAACCAAATTGGTTGAAATTTTGGTCAAGTAATCTTCGACGAAGCCCGGACTTCGGTATTGCATTTCAGCTTGGTGGCTTAAAAATTAATTAATGACTTTGGTCATTAAAAATCGGAAAATTGTAAAAAAAAATAAAAATTTATAAAACGATCCAAATTTACGTTCATCTTATTCTCCATCATTTTCTGATTCCCAAAACATATAAATATGTTATATTTGGATTAAAAACAAGCTCTGAAAATTAAATATATAAAAATTATTATCAAAATTAAATTGTCGAAATCTTATTCCATGTCGGTTCCTGATTCCAAAAACATATAGATATGATATGTTTGGATTAAAAACACGCTCAGAAAGTTAAAACAAAGAGAGGTACAGAAAAGCGTGCTATCCTTCTTAGCGCAACTACTACCCCGCTCTTCTTGTCAATTTCACTGCCTTTGCCATGAGCGGTGGACTGACGATGCTACGAGTATACGGTCTTGCTGAAAAATGGCATTGCGTTCAGTTTCATTCTGTGAGTTCGACAGCTACTTGACTAAATGTTGTATTTTCGCCTTACGCGACTTGTTCAATAATCTTATGGTTAGATTTCGCTAAAAAGTTATGTCAGATGATGAATGAACCATGGGGAAAAAAGTTATAGAAACAAAATATATGTAAAAAAAAGATTTTATTTTTGGGTAGCGTGACTCACGCTTCCAATATTTTGTTTTCTGTTTGCTGAGAACATGTGCTTTGCCTAAAAATACTGACCAATCAAATTCATGTCGCTATGTTTATAGCCACGCCCAAACAAAATAATGCAGCAACAATTTGACACTGGAGCGCTGTCCACGCTTTTTTTTAAACGCACGAAATGCACAGGATTTGCATGGAGAGGAGTTTTGCGCTTGGCATTTTCCAAATAAGGATATCCTACTATGAGTACTACGCTGGAATACTACAATGAATTTTCAAACGGCTACACTGGCTTCGTCTTTCCTGATCGAAAGGGGGTGTATTGTTGATATTTGTAGATAATAAACTCTGCATTTTAATGGTCAAATGGCGATTTCAGTATAAAAATGTAGACAAGGACCTTTAAAATAAAGTATAACCAACACAGCAGACAAGGCTTTGGATTCAATTTAAAATGGCGCTTTACTTTTAAAGCACAAAGGATAACGACATAACGTGCCCAGACAGTAAATGTTTCGTACCCTGTGACAGCAGTTTGCAAATTTGATTAATTGCATCTGGCAGGCTCTTGCATAGCAACCACCCCCACCATCCCACCACACCTCTCTCTCTCTCTCTCTCTCTCTCTCTCGCGCGCTCTCTCTCTCTTTCTCTCTCTCTCTCTCGCTCTCTCTCTCTCTCTCACACACACACACACACACACATACACACACTATCACACGCACACACACACGCACGCACGCACGTACGCACGCACCCCCCTTCCCCCCGCGCAACCTCCCCACCCCCCTCCAACCCCCCCCCCCCCACCCCCCCCCCCCACCCCCGCCTCATTTCATTATAACCAGTACAACCACCATTCCATAGCGAGGAAGAGTTGCAGATACACAAAAATCAGGTTTCCAACCTAATCCTTCAAACATTTACCTTCGCTGTGTGTCAGGTAATCCCTCACAACTAGCTCCAGATTAGCTTATCACGGTCCCACCAGCCAGTCTGTCTGCCTGGCGGTCTGTCTAATTTAGCTACCTGGAATCCCTGTGCAAACTCGATCGCCTGTAATCATCTGGTCTGTTACCTCGTTAACAAGGCTCAGTCCTTCCTGTGTCACTGATTTGGCTCAGCATCTCAGATCTGGCCATGCAGGCTTTTACGTCGTGGGATAATGCCAGTCCTCCACTTGAACGCATACCAACAATCAATAGCTCGGATGCTGTCAGTGCAGGGTGGATTTTTGAATGAATGATTTCTTTCAACGACATGTTGTGTGGCTAAAGAACTATCATGATTAGGAATTCTACGTTCCGAAATACGTACAAGATGACCGAAGAAGGACGAACGTGTGTGCCGGATTGCTTTCAGTCAGTTTGCTTTTGTTATTGTCCACCCCGAATCTTACAGTTACAGTTCGCCGGACGCGGGTCAGACGTGGCTATTTGATTTGACCAGTACAGGAAGGGCAAATGGCGGAACCGCTAGATGTGTCTTCAGTCTCTTCCGACGGTGTGTCCTGGGGGTATTTGTCCGTCTGGACAAGCGAAGCAACCGGAAAGGTCTTTTCCCTTGTAATTGAGAGTTATTGTCCTTGCAGCCCGCGAGCCTCGTTTTACTTGGCTCTGTGACGTCACTTCCTGTCTTATTAATGAGGCTTTAGACTAAACAGGAAACGGTCGTATGCCGTAACGGTTATAATTTGACAATAGCGCAAGTCACTATATTTACTGTTTCTGTTAGGAAAATAGAGTAGTGTAATGTGTATTATAGTGCGTGTGTGTTTGCGCACGTGTGTTTGTGATAAAGAATAATAATAATAATAAAAATAATAATAATAAATGAGCATTTATATAGCGCAACATCATAACTTTACAATTATGCTCTTTGCAATGTGTTATTCATTGACGTGTGTGTGACGGCACTGTAAATAATGTAATGTTATTGTCCCCCCTCCCCCCTTCCCCCGCAATGATTGTACAGCGCTTTGAGCAGGGTTTAAACCCTGGATGCCCGCGCTTTATAAATATTATGAATTATTATTTGTAGTAGTACTTTAGTGCTTTGGTTGAGAGATGTCGTCGAAGGCGTCGTGGAGGAGCTGGAAGGTACAGTCAAACCTGCCTTGGGCGACCACCTCTCGATTACGTCCACCTGCCCGTTAAAACCTCCCTAAAGAACCCCGATGAAGACAGTGTTGTTGTATATGATTCATCTTTCCATACCGACCAGTTGTCTGTATAGACCACTTGTGGTTGGTCCCTTAGGTGGTCGTCATAGACGGTTTCCATACCAACCAGCTGTCTGTTTAGATCACTTGTGGTTGGTCCCTTAGGTGGTCGTCATAGACGGTTTCCATACCGACCAGCTGTCTGTTTAGACCACTTGTGGTTGGTCCCTTAGGTGGTCGTCATAGACGGTTTCGACTGTATTCAAATTCAAACATTTGTCAAGTTTAATAATGTAGATCTTCCACCACAAACACAAGCCTATACCAGTCCTTTCTTTTTTTCTGATCAGTCTTTATTTTTTTCGAGATTTACTGTAGGTCTGTTTAAACACACTTCCTTTTCTTTCTTTATTTCTTTCTCTCTTTTTACATTTAGTCAAGTTATGACTAAATGTTTTAACATCGAGGGGGGAATCGAGACGAGGGTCGTGGTGTATGTGCGTGTGTCTGTGTGTGTGTGTGTGTGTGTGTGTGTGTGTGTGTGTGTGTGTGTGTGTGTGTAGAGCGATTCAGACTAAACTACTGGACCGATCTTTATGAAATTTGACATGAGAGTTCCTGGGTATGAAATCCCCGAACGTTTTTTTCATTTTTTTGATAAATGTCTTTGATTACGTCATATCCGGCTTTTCGTGAAAGTTGAGGCGGCACTGTCACGCCCTCATTTTTCAACCAAATTGGTTGAAATTTTGGTCAAGTAATTTTCGACGAAGCCCGGACTTCGGTATTGCATTTCAGCTTGGTGGCTTAAAAATTATTTAATGACTTTGGTCATTAAAAATCTGAAAATTGTAAAAAAAATAAGAATTTATAAAACGATCCAAATTTACGTTCATCTTATTCTCCATCATATTCTGATTCCAAAAACATATAAATATGTTATATTTGGATTAAAAACAAGCTCTGAAAATTAAATATATAAAAATTATTATCAAAATTAAATTGTCGAAATCAATTTAAAAACACTTTCATCTTATTCCTTGTCGGTTCCTGATTCCAAAAACATATAGATATTATATGTTTGGATTAAAAACACGCTCAGAAAGTTAAAACAAAGAGAGGTACAGAAAAGCGTGCTATCCTTCTTAGCGCAACTACTACCCAGCTCTTCTTGTCAATTTCACTGCCTTTGCCATGAGCGGTGGACTGACGATGCTACGAGTATACGGTCTTGCTGAAAAATGGCATTGCGTTCAGTTTCATTCTGTGAGTTCGACAGCTACTTGACTAAATGTTGTATTTTCGCCTTTACGCGACTTGTTTTTCTCTCTTTCTCTCTTTCTTTCTTTCGCTCTTTTTGTCTCTCTCTCTCTTTCTTTCTTTAATTTTTTCTTTTCTTAATTCCTTCCCTACTTTTTTTCTTTAATCTTTCTTTCTTTTTTTCTATCAACACTTTAAAAAAAAATCTTCACTCCTTTCAGTTTGGACGGTGCAATTGCACGATAATCATCGGCTGCATGGCGTGCGGATCATACACAGGGGAATAATCTCAGGGCACAAACATCCATCAGATGCTCCCGTTGACTCCCATCTTGGGCTTTTCTGTATTCTCTATCTCCATCAACCTCGCGCCCTCACCAAGACCGGCATTTTCCCCCCGTGTCTCTGTGGGTTTCTTGACCTGAATAAAGACAGAACGAGCAAGCTAATTAGAAAACAAACAAACAAACATGCAAACAGAGTACGAACCTCTCCCCAAAAGCAATTAAAGTTCGCCACTGACAAATGGAACCGGAAAAATAGAATAAGAAAGACAGAAAAACAATTTGGCCAGAGATTCTTAGACAGCGTGGGCTTGGAACGAGATTAAAATCGACATCCGGCGATACAAAGCTGTTGATATTACCTTTGACCGGCTTGCCTCGACAAACATAATGTAATGGTTGCGTTTTAGAAACGGTCCGACTGCTTAACGTGACAAACTGACCATTTTCTTTGAGAGCCAGGATCAGTGGTAATCGCGGTTTGACAAATGGCCAGGGCGATCAATGGGGAAAAGAACCTGATTTCTAACCCCACACACTCCATCGTTGCTGTCCATCCCAGCCGATGACTATCTAAATTTTCTTCCCCGATGGACCGTTCCGATTCACATGATAAAAATTGTGCCCGGGCAGTCTGTAATAGCGTATGCTTTTTGCGCGTGATTAATGTGTTGGTCCTGGAATCCACGGCCTGGATGTTATGTTTCCTTGAGTGGTTAACCATGCACTGTACACGAGTGCAGGCTAAGAAGGTTGCTGCAAAACGATGCTGCCAAGAAAGAGGCTTAGTTTGTTACTAAAAACGTCAGTTATGTTATGCATACTTGGATGATGCAAGAGAGCTTACAACCAAAATTAACTATTATTAATTCAGCGTATAATGCTTGATCAATTTCTTTGTTGCGGGAAGAGAACGAGAGAGAAAGAGAACGAGAGAGAAAGAGAGAGAGAGAGAGCTAGAGAGAGAGAGAGAGAGAGAGAGAGAGAGAGAGGGAATAAGAGAGAAAGAGAGAGAGGGAGAGAGAGGACAAGCAGACAGAACAGACAGACAGGCAGACACACAGACAGACACACAGACAGACAAAGACAGAGAAATGTATGTGTGTGTATCCACCAACGTGAACTGTGCCAAGATCAGAAAAAGACAAAGTCAGAGTGATACAGAGACAGATAGGGAGAGAGAGACATAGACATAGAGAAAGAGACAGATAGACAAACAGAATGAGTCAGAGAGGGTCAGCGAGAGAGAGAGAGAGAGAGAGAGAGAGAGAGAGAGAGAGAGAGAGAGAGAGAGAGAGAGAGAGAGAGAGAGAGAGAGAGAGAGAGAGAGAGAGAGAGAGAGAGAGAGAGAGAGTGACACTGACACTGATTGTATTGTGTAGGCCGACGACCCATTCACAAACATGGTGAAAAATACACGTGATTGCAAAAGGATTACACGCGACATTCATGTAAAGGAGCACCCACACACACACACACACACACACACACTAACAGATCAAAGCTGTTTAACACGCATCCGGCATCCATGTGCTGTGAGAGAGAGAGAGAGAGAGAGAGAGAGAGAGAGAGAGAGAGAGAGAGAGAGAGAGAGAGAGAGAGAGAGAGAGAGAGAGACAGACAGAGAGAGAGAGGAGAGGGAGAGACAGAGAGAGACA
>NC_090261.1:42620028-42631632 GCF_037325665.1 Littorina saxatilis
GTGTGTCAGTGTATGTGTGTGTGTGTGTATGTGTGTGTGTATGTGTGTGTGTATGTGTGTGTGTGTGTGTGTGTGTGTGTGTGTGTGTGTGTGTGTGTGTGTGTGGTATGAGTCTGTGCACAGTGGGAATTATTTGATAAACTCGTGGGTTTTTTTTTAAAAGAAAAACAATCATCAAACAATTCCAACTAACCACAGCAAGCGGTATGTGTCCAAGTGGAGATATGGTCCTTTCTCGTGTAAAATCCCGGCCAGATCTGAGACCTCTGAGCCAAACTGTTTACACAGAGACCTTCTCATGAAAAACAAACTTCAAGTCACCAGACATCAGTCCAGGTCGGTTGACACAGGATAAAAGCATTTTTCTATTTATACATATCAAAAATATGCCTGTCTCTTCCGAAACCGTAGCCTTCTTTAAAGATCATTTCTTTCCCGTGTCAATAGGCGTATTAACCACGCTACGCAGGTCTGTCCATTTTTCAATAGACACATTCCGAAATGATTACTCCCTCGGGTGTGTATGTGTTGTGGGAGAGTGACCTTTTCTTGCAAAACCTCTGCTAAACATTGGAGGGGCCAATCACTAGCGACGGGAGTGTCGGAAACACGTCAGTGCTCCTGGCCACGTGTTTCACAAACTCCCCTTGCTAGTGACTGATTGACCCTACCCTTACAAACCCGACGGAGTTATTTCCGAAATTCGTGAATTTCGATACGTACCCACAAATCTGAATCTTGGCTGAACGTGATTATCACTGGCCGGAAGCAGTGTACATTCACTCAACCTTCTAGATGACCCAAAGGGACCTAGTTTTTGCTTCACTTACTCCAGCAGAGCCACCCCCAGTAAGAAAATGTGCTATATACAGGGTGGGCCATAAAAAGTGTCCACATTTAATTTGTTAATATTTTTTCTGTAAAGTGATATTTTCTTTTCTGTTTCAGATAGAATTTGAGACAAGCATCTTAGAATTCTTTTAAAGCCTGAATGGATCGCATTCCAGTTCAGGAAAGGACCAAAATCGTTGAACTTTACTTTGCTACCAATTCTGTGGTTCTCGCCCAGCGCGCTTTTCGGAGAGAGTTCCCTGGCACACACTGTCCATGTGCGAGAACTGTGAAGCGCCTCGTGGATAAATTCAGGAACACTGGTAGTCTCGCAGATAACAATAAAGGACATAGTGGTCGACCATTTTCTGCTAGAAGTCCAGCTAACATTGAAGCAGTAAGGGACCGTTTGCAGGAATCCCCACGAAAATCAACAAGGCGGCTGTCACAGGAAGTCGGTATCTCGAGGACATCTGTACGAAGGATCATACACAAAGACTTAGGATTGTTTCCGTACAAGATACAAATTCTCCAACAACAAACTGACGCAAACAAAAGAGAAAGGTTAGAATTCAGTCAAAGCATTTCTGAAAGAATTGAAAACAACCCAGGAGTTCTCGACCTCATTTTCTTCAGCGATGAAGCCCATTTTCATTTGAGTGGACATGTCAACAAACAAAACATGAGATTTTGGGCACCTAATCAGCCCCATGAACACATCCAGCCACCACTGCGAGACTACCAGTGTTCCTGAATTTATCCACGAGGCGCTTCACAGTTCTCGCACATGGACAGTGTGTGCCAGGGAACTCTCTCCGAAAAGCGCGCTGGGCGAGAACCACAGAATTGGTAGCAAAGTAAAGTTCAACGATTTTGGTCCTTTCCTGTACTGGAATGCGATCCATTCAGGCTTTAAAAGAATTCTAAGATGCTTGTCTCAAATTCTATCTGAAACAGAAAAGAAAATATCACTTTACAGGAAAAATATTAACAAATTAAACGTGGACACTTTTTATGGCCCACCCTGTAGGTGCAACTATTTGGTAACTATGGTATTAAAATTAGCTCCGCCCCCAGGTGTCTCGTTGGTGTTGTACAGGACAAATCTAAATCTTGGCTGCACGTGATCACCACGGGAAGCAAGGTACCTTCAATCAACATTCTTGATGATCGTGAGGGACCTCGTTTTCGCTTCACTTACTCCAGCGGAGCCAGCTAAAAGTACCAAGCCACATTCACACAGGTTTCGTGCATATGACAAGAGAACGGTAACTATTTTGCCAACGGTTCACCTGGACAAATATCAAAATTAATAACAACAACAAACTGGTTTGAGCTCATTGCTGTGCAAAAGTGAGAATACTTTTGTTTGAATACATTTTGCAGAATGGACATAAGGTTCATTTAAACGGTTTATTAAAATAGGCAACATTTGGCCTACTGTTCACTTAGTCATAAACCAAAACGAAACACACACACACACACACACACACACACACACACACACACACACACACACACACACACACACACTCACTCACACACACACACGCACATAGACACACACACACACACAAACACACACACAAACACATACACATACACACACACACGCACACACACACGCACACACACACACACACACACACACACACACACACACACACACATGCGCGTGCGCGTATTTCTGTGCAAAGAAAAAAAGGTATGTGAATTGATATTGGTGTTATTATTACAAAGTTCATTCAACAAGAAGTTCCTACCCTGCACAGAGAGCAATTATTTTCTTGCGTGTTGATATGTACATGTCCGAGTGGAAGAGAGCTTCACGTAAAAGCCGGGATGGATCTGCGATGATTGACGAGATGATTTGCACGGGAAGCAAAATACCTTCAATCAACACTCTTGATAAGCTAGGGGTGTAATAACTGGCCCCGTTTTCGCTTCACCGACTTCATGGGGAGCACGCAAGAAGGGCCCAGCCGACTACTACTACTACTACTACTGCTACTACTACTACTACTCCTACTACTACTACTACTACTACTACTACTACTACTACCACTACCTTCTTCTTCTTCTTCTTCTTCTTCTGTGTTCGTGGGCTGAAACTCCCACGTACACTCGTGTTTTTTGCACGAGTGGAATTTTACGTGTATGACCGTTTTTACCCCGCCATTTAGGCAGCCATACGCCGCTTTCGGAGGAAGCATGCTGGGTATTTTCCTGTTTCTATAACCCACCGAACTCTGACATGGATTACAGGATCTTTTACGTGCGCACTTGGTCTTGTGCTTGCGTGTACACACGAAGGGGGATAAGCCACTAGCAGGTCTGCACATAAGTTGACCTGGGAGATCGGAAACATCTCCACACTTAACCCACCAGGCGGCCGTGGCCGGGATTCGAACCCTCGACCTTCCGATTAAGAGGCCGACGTCTTACCACCCCGCCACAGCGCCCGTCACTACCACTACCACTACCACTACCACTACCACTACTACTACTACTACTACTACCACTACTACTACTACTACTACTACTACTACTACTACTACTACTACTACTACTACTACTACTACTACTATTACTACTACTACAGTGCACAAATACAGAGAGGGAGGGTTCCATTCCTGGAGGTCGAGTGCAAATGACCCAAGAACGGCCAATATTTGGCTGACTGTTGTCCCGGTTTTTGGGCTGGTCGCGAAGTCTACTTTGGAGAAGGGAATGTTTGTTGTTTAATCAACCATGAATATCGGCCAGTCGACCTCTAGGTTCCGTAAAAAGAACATCCTTTATTTAAAGTTACCATTCCTCCCGATTCCGTACTTTCTTGAGAAAGATTTTATCCGTTCTGAAGGTTAATTATGGATTGTTGTTATCATCATTTGCATGGGGACTTGTCTGTTAGTCCAAACAGTGATATGGTTATTGTGATATTCTTGGCTGCACTTTAACATGGAATGTATGTATGTATGTATGTATGTATGTATGTATATATGTAGGTATGTATGTAGGTATGTATGTAGGTATGTATGCATGTGTGTTGGTGTGTCGGTGTGTCAAGTGTGCAAGTAAAAAGGGTATTGTAGTTGTACATATATTACTTTAGATATTTTTTTGTTATCATGGGTTTTATGAATTTTCTTCTCTTATTCTTTTATAATTATTAATTAATGACCTATATGTGCTGATGACCAATTTAATTTCCTTTGTTGGATCAATAAAATGTTATGAGTTATGAGTTACTGCCAAACCTTTATTATATATACAATCCGTTGTTCTGGATGCTTTTTTTGACTAAAACATTTTATGTTTTCTCTTGAAGAGACCTATCTTTAAACATGTCAATGTTCTTAAAAGATGACACGGTTCTTTAAAGATGCTATCCTTCTTAAATGCCCCCACTACCTTGAAGATTGTGTCTTTCTCAAAGATACCAGGCTCTTTAACGATCAAGTGAACAATCACAGGCTTTTTCGACATACTGCAAGAACCCTTTTATGTTGACGCTGATCACAAGTCGTCAGCATTGTTACACCGTGAGAAGAGAAGGATTCAAACTTTGATTTCTGTGTGTGAGAGAGTGATTTCAACAGGCATGCCGTTCACCGACTTTCGTCTGACAAAGCTAAACTGTCCATCTGTTCCAACACCACACTTTTTCCGGCCATTGATGGTATTTCCCTGTGGCTAACTTTCAAGTCTTTGACGAAATACTTGAATCCACATTCCAACAGACTCCAAGCATGGTGTCTTAGTACTGTCTGTTACGTGACATACAATGTCTCCCTTCTCTGTTTGTCTCACTAACTGTCTCAGATTCTGCCTGTCTCGACCCCCCCCCCCCCCCCTGCAACCCCTGTAAAGCCCCCCCCCCCACACCCAACTTGCACTTAGTCTCCTTACCTCATCTTTCTTCTAAGCTCTCCCCCCCCATCCTCTCTCTCTCTCTCTCCCCATCCCACCCCCACCCCCTCTTTTCCCCTCCCCACCCCCAACACACACTTTCCTCTTGTGTCGTAACCTTACCTCCCTTCTCCAAACTCCAACTTGGTATTGCCTCCTTCGTATGCAGGCCCCATACAACGGAAGGGAAGCCATTTTTTGATGAGGAGACGGTCTCAGGTGATTTAGTACCCCACATTTCTTCCAATGGACTGTTGACTCTCAATGCTCCGGAGGGAAGTTCGCCATTAATCATCGATTTATCTCGAAAACTAATGCCCTCTGGATTAGGGATGGAAGGGCTGTGTTTTGAGAACGGAATCTCTGAGAGAGAGAGCGCGAGAGAACCCTCCCTTTTCCCTATTGCCCTAAAGATCGCAGCAATTTCAAACTGACAGCTACACTTTATTTGCTTTTTGTGTGCTTTAGGGGTGAAGAAGAAGAAAAAGACAAAAAAATAGGTTTAACGTAATAGAGGGTAAAAGGAGATGAAAATGATTAGAGAGAAAAAGAGAGAGAAAGCCGCGAGAGAAAGAGAAAGAGAGAGAGAGAGAGAGAGAGAGAGAGAGAGAGAGAGAGAGAGAGAGAGAGAGAGAGAATAAGAATAAGAATAAGAATAAGAATACTTTATTATCTCATAGAGAAATTCAGGGGTGGTACATAACAATAATACAAACAAGACATTGATTTTACATAAAACATATAGCACTATATAACATGGACATCTTTAAAGCACTGCGCTTACATATTCTCGCACACCTACGCGTATAACGAACTATGGCTAAACATCATTGCAAAATATCATAATATACAATATATCGCAGGAAATATACGGTTCTACATAAAACCAATACATACATGTACATTACTACTGATTGCACTGGCAGAAGAGGGGCTGAGTCGGGTATGTGGATGTGTTTACATGTTGCTAAGGGTGATGGATTTGGGGATGAAGCTGTTTTGCAGCCTGAGTGTCCTAGCTTTGTGCGTGCGAAGTCTACGGTCAGAGGGAAGGAGTTCATAGAGGTGGGCTAGGACATGGGACCTATCTGAAGCTATCCGCCTACTCTTTCTCACCACACGCTTTTCATACAGGGACTCCACACTTGCTTGCTGCCTGCCAATCACCTTGCTACTGACATTCACCATTCGCACTAAGACATTCCTGTTCTTCACACTCAGACCTCCATACCAGGACACAAAACCAAAAGTGATGACAGACTCGATGAAAGAGCGGTAGAAAGTTTGAAGGATAGAAGAGTTCACATTCAACTTCCTAAGTTTCTGAAGGCAGTAGATGCGTGACTGACATTTTTTGTGTATGAGGGTGGTGTTTGCATTGAAGGACAGCTTATCATCGATAACTGTGCCAAGATACTTATATTCAGTCACACGCTCAACAGTCACACCATCAATCATCAGGTCAGGGACAGGGGCAGGGTTTCTTCTAAAGTCTATCAGAAGTTCTTTGGTCTTTGTCACATTTAGGTCTAAAAAGTTGTCTTTACACCAGGCGTTGAAACGTTCTACTGCAAAGTAAGTCGCGTCACTATTGGAGAGATCTTCTAGCGCTGTATCATCTGAATATTTGATAAGAAGGGTGGAGTCAGTGCCACTGCAGTCGTTAGTGTAGAGTGTGAACAACACAGGGGAGATAACTGTACCCTGTGGAGAGCCTATGGAGGTGGACCTAAGGGAAGAGAGAGCTGTCTGAAAGCGGACTGACTGGGTTCTGTTAACGAGAAAGTTGATAATCCACAGGATAAGCCTTGGAGTCACGCTGTAGAGGAGAAGTTTCCGGGCCATGAGGCAGGGTTGGATAGTGTTGAAGGCAGAAGAGAAGTCTATGAAAAGAATGCGTACAAAAGAGCCAGGTTTTTCTAAGTGTGTGTATGCGTTGTGTAAGAGTGTGAGTGTGGCGTCATCTGTGCATCTGTTCTGCTTGTATGCAAACTGGAAGGGATCCTGATGGGGCTTGACCTGATGGAGCAGTCTAAAGAGGACAATGCGTTCAAAGCACTTCATAACAATAGAGGTGAGAGCTACAGGGCGATAGTCATTCAGGGTTTTGGGCTTGTTGTTCTTGGGGACAGGGCAGATCGTAGAGTTTTTCCAGAGTCTAGGCACAGTGCAATCTTTCAGAGACCAACTAAACAAACGGCTAAAAACAACGGACAACTGACAGGCACATGATCTCAAAACACGTCCACCGATGTTATCAGGACCAACTGCTTTCTTTACATTCAACTTGCTAAAAAAAAAGAGAGAGAGAGAGAGAGAGAGAGAGAGAGAGAGAGAGAGAGAGAGAGAGAGAGAGAGAGAGAGAGAGAGAGAGAGAGAGAGAGAGAGAGAGAGAGAGAGAACGGACAGTCCTACATTTTTGCTGCAGCTGGACCTAATGAGACGGAAACAATTAGTCACTAACTAACCAACTAATACTCCTTCCTCTGACCGCCATCCCTTTTCCCATCTCGAACCTCGAGAAGGTAACATCGATATACTCAGTTGCCGTTTCATGCACAGGAAACCTAACAGGATTATTCCAGGACATTCTATGTGGGAGATTGAAAATCTTACATTACTCAAAGTCACAGGTGTAAATGTTGACGCTTGGGATTCAAAAAAGGAGGCGGGGGAGGGGGGGGGGGAGAGAGACTACCCACACCCAGCCCTGAAAGAAAAGGACAGCACGGTTTTTGAAATTAGTACACGTGAGGGTTTACTTTTTATTCAATCAATCCCAAAAATCCTGCAGACGAGATTGCGACAGTGTCCGAGGGAGGATTTCTAGCATGGTGCCTTCCATCGATTGTTCCTCGTGGGATGTATCCCATGAAGAATGGATATCAACTATGATGTCACCCCGAGGGAAAATTGCTTCTGGGGACAAGCCAGGAGTTTCCGCATTTGTTTTGCACGGCGGTTCATCATCCATTCGCCACCCACTCGCTCGATACGCTTAACGCTGAGGTAAACAGTGAATTTCTGTCGAACAAAAATCCCGCGTTCATCCTCCTCAATAGTCTTACACATAACATACATGTTGATTATTCATACCCCCCAAGCATCCGATTAAGGCAGACTTGTTTTGACCAAAAGTCACTGCATATAACCTGAACACGGCGGTTGTTCTTAGTCGTCCGTTCCCCCGAAGCAGTCCGCTACGATACAAATCGTACGATAAACAATGAATGTCTATAACAATGCATATTATACAAAGGCAGAATTCCTTTCGAGAAAAGCTGTAAATAACACGGAGGTTAATCAACCCATTCTGGTAGGGTAGGCAGTAAATGTCTTTGAAGCAAACATCTGGTATATCACAGAGCTGTTTTAAGCTCCCCCCCCCCCCTCCCTCCCCATAGAATCATTGTGCGATGTAATGTTTTCATCGTCAACCTCTTTCTTGCTTCTTCTTCTGCGTTCGTGGGCTGAAACTCCCACGTACACTCGTGGGTTTTTTGCACGAGTGGAATTTTACGTGTATGACCGTTTTTTACCCCGCCATTTAGGCAGCCATACGCCGTTTTTGGAGGAAGCATGCTGGGTATTTTCGTGTTTCTATAACCCACCGAACTCTGACATGGCGGAGTACAGGATCTTTTTCGTGCGCACTTGGTCTTGTGCTTGCGTGTACACACGGGGGTGTTCGGACACCGAGGAGAGTCTGCACACAAAGTTGACTCTGAGAAATAAATCTCTCGCCGAACGTGGGGACGAACTCACGCTGACAGCGGCCAACTGGATACAAATCCAGCGCGCTACCGACTGAGCTACATCCCCGCCCCTACCTCTTTCTTGCAATACAGCGATCATTTTCAAAGTGTTTTATTAACATTTGACATCATTTTGAAAACGTTTGACGCTGTTTTCTCAGAATCGTTTTTTGAGCATCAGTGCCGTCATTGGGAAATACTCATCTTCTAGACTAACTGTCTAATCTTCTTACTCTTTTTTGTATTTTCACAAAAACTTGTGTCTTTATGCAGTAACAGGGAGACATTGTAAGAACTATCCAGGGATCATTTTAGAAATTCTGTCAAAGTACAACAAATTGCCTTTTTTTCGGAAATTTATTTTGTGCCTATTATCTACCAAGAAACAAATCTGTTCGTAAAGATTAAAAAAAACCCTGCTCTGCTGTTGCATCTAGGGACCTATTTAGAGTCAAATAAAACATACTTCAAAGTTCTATCTTTGTTTTTCTTCAAGATGAATGTTTCCCGAAAACTACATGTTTTATCCTCAAAAGCCACACATTTTGACCCATAATATAATTCATTTTAATATCACTTTTTAGGACAAAAAACATTTTTCGAGGATTTTTATCAAGAACCTTGAAATGAAAACTGAAAAGCTTGCCAAAGAACCAAATCTTAATTTCCGTGGCATCTCTGCCCTTTATACCATAGCGTTTAACGAGAACCGCTGCAATGAGTGGTTCAATCTCAAAATGTATTTTTCATCTGGGATCGCTGACGTTCCTTTGCCAAATCTGTGTCGCAGTCTTGCGGCTATATGTGAAGGACGGTGCAAGCACTTCTTGGCTGGTCGTCAATTAAAAATTGATTTATAAATCTAAATGGACACACACAAACTCGATGTTCAAAAAACACACACCCAAAAACTGACGGCATACTGGTGTCATTTAAATGTACATCCCTCATCGCGTAAGAGATCATATGTTCACAACAACAAATGAGACCAGGCTTTAAAGGTCCTTGTCTACATTTTTTATACCGAAATCGCCATTTGACCATTAAAATGCAGAGTCTATTATCTACAATTGTCAACAATACACCCCCTTTCGATCAGGAAAGACGAAGCCAGTGTAGCCGTTTGAAAATTCATTGTAGTATTCCAGCGTAGTACTCATAGTAGGATATCCTTATTTGGAAAATGCCAAGCGCAAAACTCCTCTCAAATCCCGTGCATTTCGTGCGTTTACAAAAAAAGCGTGGACGGCGCTCCAGTGTCACACTTGTTTGGGCGTGGCTATAAGCATAGTGACATGAATTTGATTGGTCAGTATTTTTAGGCAAAGCACATGTTCTCAGCAAACAGAAAACAAAATATTGGAAGCGTGAGTCACGCTACCCAAAAATAAAATCTTTTTTTACAGTCATATATTTTTTTTTTCTATAACTTTTTCCCCATGGTTCATTCATCATCTGACATAACTTGTTAGCGAAATCTAATCATAAGATTATTGAAAAAAAGCAAAAATGTAGACGACCACCTTTAATGTGGATGAAAAACATCTGTCCATTTGCACGTGCAGATGCCACACGTCCTCAGCCTGGCTGTTTTCTGTGCAGAGCGGGGCTTTTTTGTTAAATACATTTAATTAAAATGACGTCCATGACAATCTGCTAAATTAATTCAGCAAAATAATCCCACTTTGAAGAGAAAGCAGGTAGCATGCTGATTTTTCGTATGTGTCTAAGTCAAAGAGTGCTCTAATACCATGTACAAGTCTGAACAGATATGTAGCGATTGGTATGATTATGTACAAGGGAAGCTGCATGGTATCTTTAACGTTAACAGCATAGCTGCACACTGTAACAGCACAGATTTTCTTGTCATAGGAAAACCCGAACTAATGAATAAGTGAGCGGGTCTTTGATTAAAGGAAGCTGTCTGATAAAAGATGAGTTGTTTATGATGTCAGAGATCTGTCATCGTGGTATAATGTTAACTGAAAAAATAGTTTCTCCATTCTTTGATTAATCGAAGATGTCTTGCTACGCGTGAAGATTTCTTTCGAGATAAAAAGGAATATGCGAGTTAAATATCATTTGTATCTGCAGTTCAAAACTACCGGAGGACGGAGTAATTTGTTTTCAAGTGTCCCCATTACGTCTGAAGAAGCAGTGCTATATTATACATACTTCAAAGACGTACTCTCCCCCCCCCCCCTCTCTCTCTCTCTCCCTATCCCCCCTCTCTCTCTCTCTCTCTCTCTCTCTCTCTCTCTCTCTCTCTCTCTCTCTCTCTCTCTCTCTCTCTCTCTCTCAAATAAACGAGACCCCACAGTACATGCGATCATTATTTCAGAAAGCAACAGACAGATATGGCGCAAACAAATTAATTTCCCCGCTACCCCGTATTGATTTATATAAAAACCAGTTTAGCGTTTTCGGGCTCAACAATTTGGAATTCGCTACCATATGAGATAAAGGGGTCAAGCACGATTAAACACTTCAAAGCGCAGCTTCGCAAATATCTGATGTCACGAACAGTTACATTCTAAAGCTGTTTCTAGCAAGAATGCATTGCTATATTTTGTTGATGATGATAATGATGTCGACGATGATCATGATGATCATGATGATAAGGTTGTTGTTGTTGTGTGTGTGTGTGTGTGTGTGTGTGTGTGTGTGTGTGTGTGTGTGTGTGTGTGTGTGTGCGTGTGTATGTGTGTGCGCGTGCGTATATGTCTGTGTGTGCGCATATGTGTATGTGTGAGTGTGTGTGTGTGTGCGTGTGTGTGTGTGTGTGTGTGTGTGTATGTGTGTGTGTGTGTGTGTGTGTGTGTGTGAGTGTGTGTGTTGTATTGAGTGCGAACGTGATTGCAGGGATGCGGCGCGCGTGTGTGTGAGAGTCGACTTTTCTTTTCCTTTGTATTATATTGACATACATGTACATTTCAATGTTCCATCATGCATTATGTATTCTGATAAGTAATGTTGTAATTAGTAATACTGTATGATTGCGATTGACAATTGTCTTTTTATTGTCTTTATTTTTATGTCTTAGTTTAGCAGGGACAGATTGTAAGACTAGGCGTGAGCCCAAAATCTCCATCCTTGAGTAATAAAA
>NC_090261.1:42631832-42639332 GCF_037325665.1 Littorina saxatilis
TTAGCAGGGACAGATTGTAAGACTAGGCGTGAGCCCAAAATCTCCATCCTTGAGTAATAAAGTTCGTTCGTTCGTTCGTTCTCTCTCTCTCTCACTCTCTCTCTCTCTCTCTCTCTCTCTCTCTCTCTCTCTCTCTCTCTCTCTCTCTCTCTCTCTCTCTCTCTCTCTCTCTCTCTTAATCATCACATGCATCCTTTAAGTATTGTCGTATTTGTGAATGTTTTAGATGCTGTGTTGACAGGCTCAATACAATACAATACAATACAATACAATACAATACAATACAATACAATACAATACAACTTGAGAAATTACATTGTAGCTGACAAAGGGGGCCCGGGTAGCTCAGGTGGTAGAGCACTGGACTTGTGATCGAGAGGTCGCTGGTTCGAATCCGGGCCGGGACGGACACGGGTCAACTTTATGTGCAGACCCAGAGACGGTATCCATCTCCCACCCCCGTGTCACCACAATGGCACGTTAAAGATCTTGGTCATTCTACCATAAGTGCAGATGGCTGATACCACCTAAACACGCAAACATCAAAAGCCGTGAGGGCGTAAAAACTCGAATCGTATAAACCAATTCATGTCCAATATAGGCAATTAAGACCTGACGGACAATAAGCCACTTAAAATTTACTAGCTGACAAAAATCCAACACAAAGATTATGTGATTATAAATAAAACAAATATCAATCAATCAATCAATCAACCAATCAATTAGTCAATCAATCAATCAATCAATCAGTCAATCAATCAATCAGTCAATCAATCAGTCAATCAATCAGTCAATCAATCAGTCAATCAATCAGTCAATCTGTCTCTTTTTACACTTAGTCAAGTTTTGACTAAATGTTTTAACATAGAGGGGGGAATCGAGACGAGGGTCGTGGTGTATGTGTGTGTGTCTGTCTGTGTGTGTGTGTAGAGCGATTCAGACTAAACTACTGGGCCGATCGTTATGAAATTTGACATGAGAGTTCCTGGGTATGATATCCCCGGATGTTTTTTTCATTTTTTCGATAAATACCTTTGATGACGTCATATCCGGCTTTTTGTAAAAGTTGAGGCGGCACTGTCACACCCTCATTTTTCAATCAAATTGATTGAAATATTGGCAAAGCAATCTTCGACGAAGCCCGGGGTTTGGTATTGCATTTCAGCTTGGAGGCTTAACAATTAATTAATGACTTTGGTCATTAAATATCTAAAAATTGTAAATAGAATTATTTTTTTATAAAACGATCCAAAATTATGTTCATCTTATTCTTCATTATTTTCTTATTCCAAAAACATATAAATATATCATATTCGGATTAAAAACAAGCTCTGAAAATTATTTTTTTATTAAACGATCCAAAAACAATTTCATCTTATTCTTCGTCATTTTCTGATTCCAAAAACATATACATATGTTATATTTGGATTAAAAACAAGCTCTGAAAATTAAAAATATAAAAATTATAATCAAAATTAAATTTCCAAAATCGTTTTAAAAACTATTTCATCTTATTCCCTGTCGGTTCCTGATTCCAAAAACATATAGATATGATATGTTTGGATTAAAAACACGCTCAGAAAGTTAAAACGAAGAGAGGTCCAGTGCTATGAAGCACAGCGCAATCGCTACCGCGCCAAACAGGCTCGTCACTTTCACTGCCTTTTGCACTAGCGGCGGACTACGTTCAGTTTCATTCTGTGAGTTCCACAGCTTGACTAAATGTAGTAATTTTGCCTTACGCGACTTGTTTTCTTTTTCTTCTTCTTTCTCTTTCCTCTTTTTAATTTGGTTGTTACATTTAGTCAAGTTTTGACTCAATGTTTTAACATAGAGGGGGAATCGAGACGAGGGTCGTGGTGTGTGTGTGTGTGTGTGTGTGTGTGTGTGTGTGTGTGTGTGTGTGTGTGTGTGTGTGTGTGTGTGTGTTTTGTGTGTGTGTGTGTCTGTCTGTCTGTGCGTGTGTGTGTGTAGAGCGATTCAGACTAAACTACTGGACCGAGCTTTATGAAATTTGACATGAGAGTTCCTGGGAATGATATCCCCGGATGTTTTTTTCATGTTTTTAATAAATACCTTTGATGACGTCATATCCGGCTTTTTGTAAAAGTTGAGGCGGCACTGTCACACCCTCATTTTTCAATCAAATTGATTGAAATTTTGGCAAAGCAATCTTCGACGAAGGCCGGACTTTGGTATTGCATTTCAACTTGGTGACTTAAAAACTAATGAATGAGTTTGGTCATTAAAAATGGGAAACTTGTAATTAAAATTAATTTTTTTATTAAACGATCCAAAAATAATTTCACCTTTTTTTTCGTCATTTTCTGATTCTAAAAACATATACATATGTTATATTTGGATTACAAACAAGCTCTGAAAATTAAAAATATGAAAATTATGATTGAAATTAACTTTCCGAAATTGATTTATCTTATTCCTTGTCGGTCCCTGATTCCAAAAACATATAGATACTAGATGAATACCCGCTTCGCCGGGTACGGCTTCGCCGGGAAAAAGTAGAGCCGAATACCCGGCTTCGCCAGGGACCCGGCTTAGCCGGGTGTACGACGGTTTCGCCCTCGCACCGTACGAAGGAAGGGAGATAAACGCGCAAAACACTGGAGAAGATAAGGAAGAGTTACTGGGAATGGATGTACAGAAGAACCAAAATCGGTTCAGCGCTGCGCGCTGAGAGCACGCACGTGTTCAAAATTTTCTACGATTGTGTCCGGAGTCTACCTGAATATGCCCACCAAATTTGAAGCAGATCCATCGAGAACTTTGGCCGTGAATCGTGAACACACAGACAGACAGACGGACACACACAAGCCGTATATAGATATAGATGATATGTTTGGATTAAAAACAAACTCAGTAAGCTAAAAAGAATAGATATACAGAAAAGTGTGTTATCCTGCTCAGCGCGACCACTACCGCACTATTCTGCATGGCTTGTCGATTTCACTGCCTTTGCCACGAGCGGTAGACTGACGAAACTACGAGTATGTGGTCTTGGTGAAAAAAGCAGTGCGTTCAGTTTCATTCTGTGAGTTGGACAGCTTGACTAAATGTTGTTATTTCGCCTTACGCGACTTGTTGTAATTTCTAATATTGTTGGCAAGTCGGATTTTTGAACCACGACTGAACTCCTCATCTAAAATTATATCTGCCTTATACTCACCAGATGTTTTTCCACAACCGACATCTTCAACCTTTATTTTGACTTTTTTCGAAAAGACAGGTCTCGTACATTTTCCAACAAACGTCGTGAAACATTTCTTGTGCGGATCTCGTTCGCATAATGTCTATTTCCTGGCGAAAGTTTTTGTCGTTGTTGATTTACAACCAACAGCTTCAGCTTGTTTGAGAAGACAGGTTTAATTAATTTCAAACAAACGTTGACCTTTTGTGTGTGTGTGTGGATGGAAAAGCAGTAAATTGTCTCAAGACAAGAATTGTGTGTGTGTGTCTTTCTTTCTTTCTATTCATATCACTTGTTTTGCTTTCTTTCTTTCGTTCTTTATGTGTGTTTTGTCCTTTTTACATTTAATCAAGTTTTGACTAAATGTTTTAACGTAGAGGGGGAATCGAGACGAGGGTCGTGGTGTATGTGTGTGTGTGTGTGTGTGTGTGTGTGTGTGTGTGTGTGTGTGTGTGTGTGTCTGTGTGTCTGTGTGTCTGTGTGTCTGTGTGTCTGTGCGTGTGTGTGTGTAGAGCGATTCAGACCAAACTACTGGACCGATCTTTATGAAATTTTACATGAGAGTTCCTGGGTATGATATCCCCAGATGTTTTTTCCTTTTTTTGATAAATGTCTTTGATGACGTCATATCCGGCTTTTTGTAAAAGTTGAGACGGCACTGTCACACCCTCATTTTTCAATAGAATTGATTGAAAATTTGGCCAAGCAATCTTCGACGAAGGCCGGACTTTAGTATTGCATTTCAGCTTGGAGGCTTAACAATTAATTAATGACTTTGGTCATTAAATATCTAAAAATTGTAAATAGAATTATTTTTTTATAAAACGATCCAAAATTATGTTCATCTTATTCTTCATTATTTTCTTATTCCAAAAACATATAAATATATTATATTCGGATTAAAAACAAGCTCTGAAAATTAAAAATATAAAAATTATGATTAAAATAAAATTTCCGAAATCGATTTAAAAACAATTTCATCTTATCCCTTGTCGGTTCCTGATTTCAAAAACATATAGATATGATATGTTTGGATTAAAAACACGCTCAGAAAGTTAAAACGAAGAGAGGTACAGAAAAGCGTGCTATGCAGCACAGCGAAACCACTACAGCGCTGAAGAGGCTCGTCAGTTTCACTCCGTTATGCACAAGCGGCGGACTACGGTCATTGTGAAAAAATGCAGTGCGTTCAGTTTCATTCTGTGAGTTCGACAGCTTGACTAAATGTAGTAATTTCGCCTTACGCGACTTGTTTAAAATTTATTCTTGATTGCTTGATTGCTTTCTCTTTTCCTTTCTTTTCTTTATTTTTTTTATTTTTTACTGCTTCACCCCAGTCTGTTCACCACGCTGGAATGCAACACTTTCGCCACGACTTTAATTTCCAACAGAACGTCATTGAAAGTGTAGAAGTTCTACAACAAAGTGCACCGCGCTGCAGCGACAAGATTGATTTAAAAGGACACTTTCAATCACCTCCCGCCAGGACCTTTGGCTTGGAGGCAAATTAAAAGAAAATACGGGTTCCGATTCCCTCCATCAAAGTTCTCTCGCGGACAAAAAATGTCTTCCTGCGTCAGGAACCGCTGACATTGCGTGCGTTGCCGGTGGTTGCAAGGGCTGGTGAGATGGATGTACATTGGTGGAAAGAGTTGGCTTTTATCTGCGAGCAAGTCGTTCTGATGTTATGTCCTCTTGGAGGGATGTACTGAGCACAGGCACTTGACACAGGTGGGTGGGGGTGGGTGTGAGACAGAAGGGTGGGGTGCCAGCTCTCCCGCCTAATACCACCACTGTAACAGGAGAGCTGGCACCCCCACTTCCAACATCCCCCATCCCCGTGCCAAGTGGCTGTGGTCGAGAGGTGGAAAGTGCATGCTTTTATCTGTGTGCAATTATTTGAAGTCTTATGTTTTCGTTGATAAATGTACAGTTCAGAGATGGAACATGCATATTTTTTCTCTAGTGTAATTCAATGTTCTCGAACATAGATACACAGGGCAGGAAAGTGCATGTCTTTATCTTAGGTAATCCTGTTTTCTCGTAAATAAATACGGAGACAGAAAATGTTTGTTTATGCACATAAGTTGAAAGTTCATGTTTGTATTTGTTTCTAAGCACATTTTAATTTGATACTATATGAGAAAGGACCAAAAACTGCATTGGTCCCGCAAGCAAAAAAGGTGAAAGGGACGTTCACAAACCAACAGCCAACTATATAATAATATGTTCTCGTAGATTGATGTACATTGTACATATGTGGAAAGTGCATATTTACATCCCCGGTATAGGGGTGTGTATAGGTTTCGGTCGATGTGTTTGTTTGTTTGTTTGTTTGTTCGTTTGTGTGTTTGTGTTCGCATATAGATCTCAAGAATGAACGGACCGATCGTCACCAAACTTGGTGAACAGGTTCGATACATTCCTGAGACGGTCCTTACAAAACTTGGGACCAGTCAAACACACGGTTAGGGAGTTATTGGTGGATTAAAATTATACAAGGACTTATAGAGGGACATCTTAATGGTCAAAGGGAAATAACCATTCTCACTCAGTCACTGCCACCAACTGAGAAGGTTATTTCCCTTTGACGGGGGTGTTTTTCCTACCTCGTAGGAATTTCTTGTTTTTTTCTGTTTTCAAGCACATTGTAATCCTGCCTGTAGGGAGGCTGAAAGTAAAGCTTTTATCGATGTGCAAGTCATGTGCAACCCTATGCTATCGTAGATGGATGTACAGATCTAAAAGGCTTGTTTTTATGTGTGTCCAAACACGTTGTAATCGTATGACCTCAAAAACAAAATCAACATTCGCTCGCCGTCTAATTTTCATGTCCGTTTTATGGAAATGTCTGTGATTATTTGTAAAGTATTGTTAACATCCAGCGGATTAGAAATATATACGTTATCTCATAGTGTAAACAACGTCGGATTGACTGGGTTCCAAACAACCGCGTGAATATCGGCGCATTTCACTAATGTCTGGGCTATATTTTCACCCTCTTTACTCTTGCTGGAGGATGGAACTCATGATCAGATTGTTCTGATTCTTCTGGAGGATGGTTTGTTTCTTTTTGTTTTCAAGTACCCAGTTCTCTGAGATATACACTCTTCAAAAAAAGTTAAGGATCATTTTTTTACAAGCACGCCACACAAAACAGACCAGACCGAATTCTTTCATTTTTTTAAAATTATATAATTCAACAACCAAGGAGTAATGACATATAAAGCAAAGATCGAACGCGGCAGCGACAATTTAGCTAGAGTGTGTCAAACGTGACAACCCTCGAAAATGAAATTCACAACAATGTGCATCAGTGTCAATAACGCGTGTGCCCTCCGTTGTGTGCCAGGCATTCAACACATCGTTGGCGCATGGAGTGGATCAGGTTGCATATGAATGCTCTGGGAACTCCATTCCACTCCTGCTGGAGCCATTGCAGCAGTTGACCCAGATTGGCAGGAGGAGGGCGATGTTGCTGTTCCCGACGACAAAGCTCGTCCCACATGTGCTCTATGGGGTTCAGGTCCGGGCTGTTGGCTGGCCACAGCATCCTGTTGACCCTGGCCTGCTGGATGAAGGTGTTTACAGCTGCAGAGCGATGGGGAGGTGTGTTGTCATCCTGAAGAATCGCACGAGGGCCGATCGCTTGGAGGGCTGGAACGACCGGGGGTTGCAGGATCTCATTCTGGTAGCGGACACCGGTCAAGTTGCCCACTACATGGTACAGAGGTGTCCTTAGACGTGTGCTGATCCCTCCCCAGACCACCACAGAGCCTCCGCCAAAACGCTGTTGTTCCAGAACAGCGCCTCCTGCGAAGCGCTCTCCGCGACGCCTCCACACTCGGATGCGACCATCAGCAGGTTCCAAGCAAAAGCGGGACTCATCTGAGCCCACCTGAGCCCACTGCTGACGTTGCCACCTCACATGTTAAGTGCACCAGGCTCGGCGAGCTGCTCGGTGATTAGCAGTCGGGGTTGTTCCTCGGACTGGACGCCTTGCACGCAAGCCAAAGTTGTGTAAGCAGTTTCGGATCGTCTGACCACTAACAACTTGGTGGTAGCTTGTAGGCGTTGCCTAATGTTGTTTGCCGTAGCCATTCTTTGTTGCATGGCCTGCCTCTGAATGAAGCGATCCTCTCTTTGTGTGGTGACTCTGGGCCGACCAGAACGTTGTCGCTCCTGCACTCTTCCAGTTGCGTGGAATCTCTGTTTTAGTCTGATGATGACAGAGGGAGCCACTGCAAGCCTCTGGGCCACTTGCCTGGCAGCAACACCGTCTTGTAGCCATCCTA
>NC_090261.1:42644332-42668012 GCF_037325665.1 Littorina saxatilis
AACAACAGCAACGTGTAATCACATAATGATCGTCTTATGTTTCTTCTGAACAACGTTTCTTCTTCTTCCAAGAATGTTGATTTTGCGAAGGCGTACATTCAGAAAACACTGCAATTGATCCATTCTAGCGTGCATAACATAAAGGTCACTTAAAATATCAGTATGCTCATGCATCAACTTGTTTTGGTTACATTCACAAAACACGCTTAGTAATCAACTTGGCCAAAAAATTATTGCAACAACTTTCGCACGCTAACAAAAGCGGTAAAACGCAATCCATTTTAGTTCAACTTTATATGCTGGAAAAGGTAATTATGTCCACCGTTCATATCATTTGTCCGATCGGTGGTAATGTGTATAGGCATCCCGTTACAGCCTGTCAAACAAGGTCACCCCTAAAATCGACCTGACAAAAACCATAGCCCCGTGTTTTAAAATCTGCAAAAAATCAGAATGTGCACTTACCAAATACTTATGACTACCGTTAGCAAGGCCATTCAATTTCGAGTTCAGAGCATTTTGTTTGATGCACTTTACTTCTCTAGTCTTTGTGTAGCCTTTTGACAAAGGCGGTAGGGGTCAACCGTTTCAGAGGCCAAAAAAGGCAAAGAGACATATTTGCTCAAGTTCTCAATGAATTACTTTGGAAATTTCAGAAGTTATGACTAAAAGGCTGACCAAAATTTGTGTTGATTTTGGTGAACGTGTATACTAAGCGTGTCTTATTACGCAACGTTTCCGAAAGACCTATTATTAAGAGGTTTTTATTAGCCAGAGCGCTGTGCTGATTTGATGGTTATAGGAGTTTGCGGTGGGCGCGCGGTAGTGTTTGTGTGTGTGTGTGTGTGTGTGTGTGTGTGTGTGTGTGTGTGTGTGTATGTGTGTGTGTGTTTGTGTGTGTGTGTGTGTGGGTGTGTGTGTGTGTGGGTGTATTAGAGTGTGTGTGTTTGCCTGTGTGTATATGTGTGCGTCAGTTTGAGTCTGTTCGTGATTATGTGTGTGTTGGGGACAGAGACACTGAGAGAGAGAGAGAGAGAGAGAGAGAGAGAGAGAGAGAGAGTTTTTGTTTGTTTGTTTGCTTAACGCCCAGCCGACCACGAAGAGCCATATCAGGGCGGTAGAGAGAGAGAGAGAGAGAGAGAGAGAGAGAGAGAGAGAGAGAGAGAGAGAGAGAGAGAGAGAGAGAGAGAGAGAAAAGAGAGAGAGAGAGTGAGATGTAAATAAACAGTTTTCAATCTTTGAAATTGGAAAGCGTGAGAGAGAATGTGAGTACTTGTTCAAAACAAAAAGCAAGAATAATAATAAGAGGAACAACAACAACAATAAACTTCAACAATCAACAACAACATCATGCAAACAAAACGGTAACAGCAACGCGTAACTAAAATATACGCGAACAAATATACGCGAAAAAGGATGTCGGTTATTCTTTGACAAAAGCTTACAGTCACAACAAACCTACATCCTTATCGATGAGGAAACTCAAGAGTCGAAAAAAAACGACAAAAGAGTACATGTACATAAGAACAAAACCGCTCATCCGAACACTATAAAAAATACATTTGTGCAAGACCCAAAGTTTCGTAAAGGCCCGTCCCCCCCCCCCCCCCCCCCCCAACAACAACAAAATAGAAAAAAGAAAAAAAAAAGAGCACACACAAAAGCCAAACAAATCCACCATCATCCCAACCAAGAAGAACAGAAGAAGAACAGATACACCAAAACAGCATGCATACCCGAACACACACACACACACTCTCTCTCTCTCTCTCTCTCTCTCTCTCTCATGCCTCATCTTTATCATCATCATCATCATCATCATTATCATCATCATTATCGTCATCATCATCATCATCGTCATCTTTATTATCACGTTTTCCGACCTCCTATTGTTGGTTAACTTTTTAACTTTTTAATTTTTAATTTTTTTTAAATTTTTTTTATTTTTTATTTTTTTTATTTTTTTTATTATATAATTGTGTGTCTATGCGTCCCAAGGACAGATTGTAAGAAAAGGCGTAGCCTTAAATCTAAATCCTTGTAAAATAAAGTTCAATTCAATTCAATTCTCTCTCTCTCTCTCTCTCTCTCTCTCTCTCTCTCTCTCTCTCTCTCTCTCTCTCTCTCTCTCTCTCTCTCTCTCTCTCTCTCTCTCTCTCTCTCTCTCTCTCTCTCTCTCTCTGAGAGACAGACAGAAGCAGACAAGAGGGTAGAACAGACAATTAATTAAAGAAAGAAAGAGAGACAGGGCTGAACTGAGCTGAAATTAACATGAGTCAATAACAACTAAAGCCCCACGTGTACACACACACATCCACACACACACACACACACAACACACACACACATACACACACACACACACACCGCACTACCGTGCGCCCGCCACAGATAGTGGGGCTCGTATGTTGCAGACGCACTCATAAATCATTCACATCTTGCAACAAACATCATACTTTGTGGTATTGTTCCTTATAATTATTTAAGGGATTTCAGATACAGAGCCACTTCAGAAATCGTTTTTTTTTGTCTTTGATAGGGAATAAAAGGCTGCATTTACAGCAGACGAAATTCGTACCAAAAGCGCTCAGCAGTAAATATTCCCAACTCAGCAAATGTAAAATTCAATGGTTTACCATGCACCAGAAGTTGTCTGCTGATAACACATGCATGACATAAATACTCTTATGGGTATTTTTGTGTTCTGGTATTTAATTTGATCGTTTTTAGAATTTTATATATCCGCAGCATGAAAATTCAAGATGGCGGCCTCCGCAACATTGCGTGTTTTGATTTGAGCGAAAACAACGTTTCTGAAGGTAAGTTTTCAAGAATACGCATCCATTCACCAATGTCACATCATTTTACTGTTTAATTCTCCCCTGGGGTCTGTTATTCATCGGGTGAAGCGCTGAAATGCAGAGTAATCTTGCAATAGCTCATCAAGCTGGATTGATGCTGATAGATCTAGATCTATCTGTTGATTACAAGTAAGGAAATCATGATCGCCACGCTGGTGATTTTAAACAGATTAAACGAACTTTGAATAAAAGGCGAGGAGAAAGAGATTGTTCATGGTATGATAAATGATTAGTCCTGCCTACGTTAAGGACTTCCATAAGGTGGGGAGGGGTAGAGTCAAAAACGGTGAGGGTAGGCCAGATAGTAGGATGACCAGCTGGAGATAAAAACACTCCACTCCCCAGGCCCATGTCTTTACAGTGTTGTGATCAAACTTTCAAAGACAGTAGGTAACAGACAAAAGCATACAGTGTATGCTAATCAAATGAGATAAGTGGTTTTGAAAAATGAAGAGGTACCGCTCTTTGAGTTTTACAATTTTGGTTTGTTGCTTGTTTCTCATCCTTTTGCTTATTTTAAGTTGACCGTGCATTGGTGTGAATTTTATTTTTACAGGATATATACAAGAGTTACACCACATGCCGGTTCCTGGGAACAAGCGTTCTGCATTTATTCCGGTGCCACAGAAGGGAGCCGATTTCATTAGTACTACTGTATCAAGGTTTGTTACCTAATACATCTTAACAGTAAGATTTTTTTATTTGTATTAATTGGAACATGTTTGCACATCATTTGTAAGCGACCTCTGTGAATTTGATGGGTTTGACGTACGAACCCTCACTATGGTCAACATTCTGTTAGCGACTGTTTGAAGCGAATAAATGTAGCGGTCAGAAAGATTCCAGAATCAGTTGGGTCACTGGAAACTGTGTTTGTTTGTTTTTTAACCTGAAACAGTAAGAATTATACGAATTCATGAAATACAATTTTCTTTCATTTTGGTCTGTTGTGTGAAGACTTGCTAACCCGGCTTTGACCGACTCTCTGAGATAGTAAACATTATTCAAATACATTCAAATAAAAATGTCACTTTTCATCTTTTGTGTGAAGGGTACCACAGGCTGATTTCCTGCACCATGGATGTAGAGGAGGCCAGACAGTCTGCTTCTCATTCCAGCTGTGTTGCGTTTTTTTCTGCTCGTGAAGTGTATCGCCACATTGCCAAAGCCATTGGCCAAGAGAAGTCACCCTGTCTGCCCATTTTGCATAGCCTTACAGGCTGTGACACTATGTCGTTCTTCAATGGTATTGGGGAATCAGAAGGCTTGGGAAGTATGGCAAGCATTTGAAGACGTCACTCAAACTTTCTTCAGGTTGTCTGCTCCTCTTTGTAAGCTGAGTACCACTGACAGGGCAGCACAAGAGCTTTTTGGTGTACATTTGTAGGACAAAACCAGCAACGTACTGGGTGTAAACAGTGCTAGACGGTACCTCTTCAGTAAAAAGAGCTGCCAAATTGACCATAATCCCCTTACAAGTGAGGTGCTGCTGCAGGACATGAGATTGAGAAGAGCCATCTACCTATTAGACTTCCAAACTCTGTGGGCTGGCAGTTCAAGGCTGGAAAGTGGGAGTCATTCTGGACGAGCTTTCAAGAGGTATCCAGCGTGTGCCGAGAACTCATGAGGTGTGCCTGCAAGAAGAGCTGTACAACAAAACGCTGCAAATGCTGCTAAGAAGGACTGCAGAGCACAGCTCTCTGCAAATGTGCTTGCATGCCTGTGAAAACTGTCAGCATCTAAACTGTGCAAAAATATTATTGCACCCATTTTCATACCCCAACTCAAACTTTTATTCCTGTGTCATTTTATTCAAACTGTCTATGCCATTAAAGGCTCGCATCTTCGCTATCTGGCACATTTTTTTTTAACATCATCATTTACGCCGTCAAAATAAGGATACCCTTGACGTGACAAAGAGATGTGACAAAAACTTCGGGTACCTTTTAAAAAGCCGACGACAATTCCTGAGGCACAACTGGGTCACTGTTGTATACGAAGAGAAAGTCAACTTGATTATCCATCCAGAACAGGTTGTTTTATTTCGCCATCTTGCATATTTCTAGTGTTGTGCCATTGTACCTACTGATGTATGTGTCGATCTCACGGATGAGATGTTTATGTGTCAAATTTGAGGGATACCCAAGTCAACTAAAATCCATGTATTTTAGCAATGACCAAGTGGGTTGCGTTGAAACTTTCAGGAATGTGTGTCTACGCACGAGGCGTAGTTCAACCGTTTGAGTACACTTTCAAATCTTCACGAAATAATATTTTAAAAACTGCCACAGGTTTGTTGACTTACATCCCACATATTTTTGACTTCGCATGTATGACAGATGGTTGTTTCAAGTACTGCCAAAGTTTCTTTTGAGTATAGACACTTGCCGGAATGTGCTAGTTGTGTAAACACATGAGAACAAACAACGTTTTCGAAATACAGCGATTATGAATTTTAGTCGACTTTTGAGTTGATACATTACATTTTTATCAGTTTTATTTTGGGGGTACCCTTATTTGGGCGGCGGTCAAATAACCCATGTAAAGGCCACCTTTTATCTTAAAAGTGTTCCAGTTAGCCAAGTTGAGTGCCCTCAATAGCATACATTGAATATAACAGCACAGGAATGAATGTTTTCGTTTTGGTATGAAAATTGGTGCAATATATTTATTTTTGCACAGTTTAGGTAATCCACAAATTCTTCAACCCTGCCACCCACACCGTCCAATCATTCTCTGCACCAACAATACATGTATTGTTTTGTTTAAAAATGTGTTTGTGTTAGTTTCTATTGCAAGAGAATGTCTTGTAGCATCAAAAATGCCTAAATACCCTTTTATTGGCGGCCATTTTGAAAATTGTAAAAAAACTACTGATTTCTTAATTTTTTCACGGTGGCTCTGTATCAGGTTTTGTTAAGCAAAAGCAAATGTCCATTTACGCCAAATTTGCTGTTAATCACATGAAGTGAAATATGCCTAACATACCCAACCGTTTACACTGGCGGCCATTTTGAAAAATTGTTTAAAAACTACCCATTTTTTATTTTTCGCGATGGCTCTGTATCAGGTTTTGTTAAGCACATAAAACTCTTCATATTTGCTTAATTTGGTGTTTGTTGCATGATTTGAATGATTTTGCAACATAGGAGCCCCACTAAGACTCTTATAACCATCAAATCACCAAAGCGTATCAAACCGAGCACAGGGCTCCGGACAGAAATAACCACAGCCAAGTTAGCACAGGCCTAGGACTGTTAATCTCTAAAGCGACTGTATACGTTACCATTGACGGTGATCGATAATTTTTCGTGCGCGTTTCCATCTCCAGCAAATGTAAACCAGCACTCAGATCTGCCTGAAACTTTGGCACCAGTTGCCCCTACCATTTTTTTCTTAGCATGCAGTGTCACGATTTTTTGTCTTTAAACCCGGAATTAATACGAATATTTGTTTAGGTCTTTCAGAAACGTTGCGTAATAAGACACTCTTAGTATACACGTTCACCGAAATCAACACAGATTTTGGTCAGCCTATTAGTCATAACTTCTGAAATTTCTAAAGCAATTCATTGAGAACTTGAGCAGATATGGCTCTTTGAGTGGAGGACCCCCTCAAAAATGGCCGCAAAACGTGCCTTTTTTGGCCTCTGAAACGGTTGACCCCTACCGCCTTTGTCAAAAGGCTACACAAAGACTAGAGAAGTAAGGTGCATCAAACAAAATGCTTTGAACTGGAAATTGAATGGCGTTTCTAACGGTAGTCAGAAGTATTTGGTAAGTGCACATTCTGATTTTTTTAAAACACGGGGCTATGGGGTGACCTTGTTTGACAGGCTGTAACGGGATGCCTATACAAATTACCACCGATCGGACAAATGATATAAACGGTGGACATAATTACCTTTTCCAGCATATAAAGTTGAACTAAAATGGATTGCGTTTTACCGCTTTTGTTAGCGTGCGAAAGTTGTTGCAATAATTTTTTGGCCAAGTTTAGATCGACAAGGACACTTTATTATTCAAAGCACCTTGAACCTGACGTCTTATGAAAGTGCTTCGGGCTTCATCTGTCACTTCGAGACACCGCACCTGCAAAAAAAGAGTAAATTTATCAAAAATCTCATTCTGACCTTTTGGTCTGTTGACACCGCTGATTGCAAGATAGAGATGCAAACGAACCCTAATAACCTGTTAACAATCTCTCGGTAACGACCACCTGCCCATAACGACCATCACGCAGGCTCCCCAAGCATATGTTTCCTGAATTCACTTTTCCCGAGTCAACACCTCTCTGCAGCGACCACCTTGGGTTGGTCCCTTTTTTGGTCGTTATGTTCTTCCCGTGTAAGCGATCGTTTACACAGCTACTGGCCTGTCAAGATCCTCTCACTGGTTTTTACACTTTGAGATGTATACAGAAAAACCCAACGGCGTTGCTGCTTCCTGATCGAAGTGGGATTTTTTAATTGAATTAATGTCGTGGATTTCCGAAATTGATTTAGCAACAACAACAAAAGAAGATCTCACTCTGCAAAGAAACCAGCCAGGATGTTCATTTGAAATGTGATTCCCAAGAGGGAACTATTAGTAATTGTTATAGATGTGACAGTGGTGTCCATATATATATATATATATGTGACTGATGTATATATATATATATACATCAGTCACAATGTCGAGAAAAGGATCAATTTCACGGATACGAACGGGCAAGGTTTTAAACTGATCGGTAGCAGAAAGCGACATCCACAGAGCAGCACAATTCTGCGTTACTCATCCAATCACAACTCTAGACATTATCTTCGTAACAATATGAATAAAATTACCCATGCAACAACCGTCCTCGATTGCTGGGCCTTTAATCTTGTTCTTTCCCGCGTAATTGTTCTGTCGATACAAATTAATGCGTCAACATACACGGAATTATGCCCCCCCCTCCCCCCCCCTTGCCGCACGCCAACGCCAATATCATTCCTTTGCACAATAACAGCCATACGTAATCACGAAAAGATCATCTCTGAACAAAGTGTTTTTTCTCTCTCTCCTGGGTATGCTCAGCGGTTACCGTAGCCATGTAAAAAGGATAGTTCTCTGGAGTACAGTAAAGCCATAATTCTTCCCGTGAACACATTTTTACTCATTATCTCATATCTGATTAGGCTCTTACATGGGATAAGACCATCCCTCCAGGTGGACACATACCACAATTCAACATCCTGACTGCTTCCCGTACAGAGCTGGATTTTTCATGGGTTTGTGTCACAGATTGACACTAGTGGCTTTAAAAAAAACAGAACATGTGGTGATTTTTGTCCGTATGGTTAATTGTTTGATGTAGGTTGTACAAATAATTGTTCTATTCTGTATATGTTCTTTTGTAAAGGGCCTAGAGCCATAGGTTAGGCACTTAAAAATGTCCAGTTATTATTATTATTTCGTTTAAAAAGTCCTACTTTGCACAGGAAGCAATCGGGCTTATGGTGTTTGCTATGTGCCCAGTGTGGAGATGACCTTGACCCCTGAACAAGCCTGACCTTATTGTTGTTGTAATCTGACATCTTCCCGTCCTCCTCTATACCTCCTTCGCCTAAGTTCTTAAATTCTGTATTTTATTTGATATTTCCTACACTCTTCAAAAAAAGTTAAGGATCACTTTTTTTACAAGCACGCCACACAAAACAGACAAGACCGAATTCTTTCATTTTTTTTAAATTATATAATTCAACAACCAAGAAGTAATGACATATAAAGCAAAGATCGAACGCGGCAGCGACAATTTAGCTAGAGTGTGTCAAACGTGACAACCCTCGAAAATGAAATTCACAACAATGTGCATCAGTGTCAATAACGCGTGTGCCCTCCGTTGTGTGCCAGGCATTCAACACATCGTTGGCGCATGGAGTGGATCAGGTTGCATATGAATGCTCTGGGAACTCCATTCCACTCCTGCTGGAGCCATTGCAGCAGTTGACCCAGATTGGCAGGAGGAGGGCGATGTTGCTGTTCCCGACGACAAAGCTCGTCCCACATGTGCTCTATGGGGTTCAGGTCCGGGCTGTTGGCTGGCCACAGCATCCTGTTGACCCTGGCCTGCTGGATGAAGGTGTTTACAGCTGCAGAGCGATGGGGAGGTGTGTTGTCATCCTGAAGAATCGCACGAGGGCCGATCGCTTGGAGGGCTGGAACGACCAGGGGTTGCAGGATCTCATTCTGGTAGCGGACACCGGTCAAGTTGCCCACTACATGGTACAGAGGTGTCCTTAGACGTGTGCTGATCCCCCCCCCCCCCCAGACCATCACAGAGCCTCCGCCAAAACGCTGTTGCTCCAGAACAGCGCCTCCTGCGAAGCGCTCTCCGCGACGCCTCCACACTCGGATGCGACCATCAGCAGGTTCCAAGCAAAAGCGGGACTCATCTGAGCCCACCTGAGCCCACTGCTGGCGTTGCCACCTCACATGTTAAGTGCACCAGCCTCGGCGAGCTGCTCGGTGATTAGCAGTCAGGGTTGTTCCTCGGACTGGACGCCTTGCACGCAAGCCAAAGTTGTGTAAGCGGTTTCGGATCGTCTGACCACTAACAACTTGGTGGTAGCTTGTAGGCGTTGCCTAATGTTGTTTGCCGTAGCCATTCTTTGTTGCATGGCCTGCCTCTGAATGAAGCAATCCTCTCTTTGTGTGGTGACTCTGGGCCGACCAGAACGTTGTCGCTCCTGCACTCTTCCAGTTGCGTGGAATCTCTGTTTTAGTCTGATGATGACAGAGGGAGCCACTGCAAGCCTCTGGGCCACTTGCCTGGCAGCAACACCGTCTTGTAGCCATCCTATTGCCCTTCCTCTATCCAAATCGCTCAGTTATCTTCGTGGGGGATTGTTGCTACTGTGCATAATTGTGTCAGCGTGTCAACCTTTAAACACAAGCTGGTGAGCGATGTTCATAGCCAGGACCCTGTTGTAGCATGTGCATCACAACCTTTTGCCCTGGCATGCGTTCCGCAAATTTCATGGGGCTATAAAAAACACCCTTTTTCTTCCAAAATGCAGAAGCTTTTGAGAAGTCCCACAAAGGGAAATAACTCTGCCTGTCAAACAAAATTCTGGGTCAAGACTCATTGTTCATTTGTTAATTCAAACACATTAATCTTTTAATTATTATATCGATGTTTAATTTTTTGGCAATTTTTTATAATTAGATCCGTTTTTTCAACCGATCCTTAACTTTTTTTGAAGAGTGTATTAGGGTTTTAGCATTATTTTGACATTGACTGTACCTGTATCAAGCCATTCCTATTTAGATGTAAATATACTTGACCACACTTAGTATAAGCTAGGTTTGCTTGCTTGTCGTGTGGTCCCAAATGTATCTTTTCTACCACATGTCACTCTACATGTCCTACAAAAAAAATGTTTATACTAAAAGCCTGGCCTGATGTGAGATGGTGGACGGAATGGTTGACAGGGGAAGGGTTGTGTCTATCGTCTCCACACAAAGCCAGTAGCACATTACGAGCACTCAATGTGACGTCATTCGTTTAGGGTCTCCAGTAAAACCACTGGCCTCTCGGGAGCTGTTATCCCAGAAAAGCAGTCATCCAGGAGCTCTTCCGTACATTGCTCCGAAAGGCCATTGTAGCAGTTTTTGTTTCCTTTCTAAAAGGTATATATGTGGCTGTGCATGTACTTAAAGCACACACAAAAAAATGTTTGTTTTCGATGACAAAGCCAAAAAGTTAGGGTCGGTAGTTCGGTAAACTTTGTTTTTCAATTGAAGTTTGTTTTTGTTTTTACACAGACGCATGTGGCTTTTTATTGGCCAAACATTATCTGTGTCCCCTGGATGTCGAAGAAAAGTAATTGTCCTTGTAAAGTCTGCTAAGTCGAGTTTTGTCATTACATTTAGTCAAGTTTTGATTTTTAATTTCAAATTGTCTGGGGTCGGCACGGAATGGGAGGTCGGTCGGGGAGTCAGAAACATTGACTTTTGTTGTTGTTCGGTCTAATGAGAAAATGAAGAGAACACGAAGACGTGTCTTAGCTTAGGAGTAATTGTTTGTTTCGTCTGAAAAGATGGTGAGAGAAGTCTTCCTTTTCTCTCAATGTTCTCATTATTATTTATCTCTCCGTACACTTTAAAGGCTATTTTTTCGAAGCTCCTGTGATTGCTTTGAAGTATGAATTGTTAAAATGTACCCCTGTTGTTGTGTGTGTGTGTTTATTATTCTGAATATTGTAACCTCAGCAGTCGATCGATCTGTTTCGAATAAGAAACAAAAATGATTAATTTATGAAACGTTTTCATGATTGACCTTTCAAAGCAAATCACTAATACTTCGAGCTTCTAGCTACTGTTCTTTCAAGTACAGGATTCAGTCACATCTGCACACTGATATTCAGCTCACAAAAAGGGAAGGAAATCCAATGCTCAGTTCGCCTGACCGAACGGAAGAGGAGTAGACAGGGGACACAAACAAAATACACTGCGGAGAAAAAAATCTAATTCTAATTAAAAACAATATTTTGTTTGGGGAATGGAGCGGCAGGTGCAGAACATCCAGGTAGACAGACACAATGTGAAGGCTCTGATGGTGACTGTGTGTGGACCGTCGGGAACACTGTTTACTATTGTCTCCCAGGTACGGATATATCCGAACCCACTCATATGGCTCTATCTGACCAGGTACGGATATAATTATCCGCTCAGACTGTTAGCTTCAGTCTCTTCCTGTAACGTCCATCTAACGCCTGCATTCCAGCGTGTTGATACACAGTTACTACACAGTTACTACAATTCTGAGTGACCTGCTGCAGCACAGCTGGTCTCGGCATGGCTAAAAACAAAATTGGTCAACATAGGTGGGTTACAAAGTGTTACAGAAATATAACAGAAATGTAACGTTTACGCCTTCACGGCAAAGCGTACCGTAGTAATTTACGGACAAGATCACGACTGCTCGAGACTTGGCATGAAAACTCAGACTTTTGTCTTATCTGCTTTGTTATGTTTTGATATATACAAGAGTAATATTATTGTAACACAAATGTCTAGTGACTGACAAACATTAAAAGATTTACATTGCGATTGTCACAAGTTGTACATTACTTCCCGTAAGGGGCTCAATGCGTTGGTGTCTCTGTGTACGCCTACATATTTGACAATGGGAAACGATAACAAATTCATGACATATTCAGTGAAAGGTACCATAGCGATGTGTTGTATTATTGTCTGTTATTAGACGGTCTTGTCATACTGAATGATGTAGCCTATGTGGCGATGGAAAACGAACATCAAAACCATGACGTGGAAAGTCAGTTACACAATTTTCCCTCAAGGGGTTTTGATACGCTGGGGCCTGTTTACACACATTCATAATAGATACGGAACGTCAGACTTGAGCCAAATTCAGAGATATTTCACACGACGCTGCCTCGTGTCTTCTCACTCTGTGAAACTGAGTCAGCATGAACATGGCATGCAGCCGTCTAGAACTTTCAAGGCCTTTTTTTGTTCTTTTTCTGTTGACACGGCCATTTAACACAGCGCAGCAGCCTGTCTCTCGCATGAAAAACCCTTCTTATCCTCAGCATATCGAGAGCAGGCCAAATCAGTGCCAAGCCGCCCGACTCCGTTGGATATTTGATTCCCCGGGAGCCCAATGGGATCAATTTGCCTTGCTCGGTTCAACTAGCTAGAATCAGGGTGTCCAAAGCAACCAGAAAGAAAGACCCCCTCCCCCACCCTTAAAAAACAGGCATAGAGAAGCCATGACATAAGTGAGGTAGGTGATTACATTTGGATTTGGCACACAAGAGAACTCAGAACTCAGAACTTTATTACAAAAGGCTAAAGGATTGAGGCAAAGCCTAATCTTACATTCTGTCCCATATACAAACACTTAATACAGACGCACACTACATTCAACGTTACACATATCGCTTTTTCTTGTACAAGACTGCTAAAAAAGGAAGAACAGTTTAATCATACAAATAACAGTATGACACGACTACACAGTTGCATTTTACGCATTGCCTGTAGTATAAAAATCCAAATAGCTTACATGATGTACACTTGCATTATACAACTTTTGTTTTGTTTTGGAGGGGGAGGAGGGAGAAGAAGAAAAAGCTGCATCTATGAAATGAGTATAGAATATTGTCATACGAGAAAAACAGATCGTACATGACAAATAATCCGTTCACGCATCAAGTGCGAATAGCAAGTGGCGCCTAAACAGAGAGAGAAAAGTAGATCTACATAGAGAGGAGATACATGACAGAACACAGACGAAAACAAATGTTGAAGGAAAGGAAGAAAAACAAGTCGCGTAAGGCGAAATTACTACATTTACTGTGGAACTCACAGAATGAAGCTGAACGCACTGCATTTTTTCACAATGACCGTAGTCCGCCGCTAGTGCAAAAGGCAGTGAAAGTGACGAGCCTGTTCAGCGCGGTAGCGGTTGCGCTGTGCTGCATAGCACGCTTTACTGTACCTCTCTTCGTTTTAACTTTCTGAGCGTGTTTTTAATCCAAACATATCATATCTATATGTTTTTTGAATCAGGAACCGACAAGAAATAAGATGAAATTGTTTTTAAAACGATTTCGGAAATTTAATTTTAATCATAATTTTTATATTTTTAATTTTCAGAGCTTGTTTTTAATCCGAATATAACATATTTATATGTTTTTGGAATCAGAACATGATGAAGAATAAAATAAAAGTAATTTTGGATCGTTTTATAAAAGAATTATTTTAATTACAATTTTCCGATTTTTAAGCCTCCATGCTGAAATGCAATACCGAAGTCCGGCCTTCGTCGAAGATTGCTTGGCCAAACTTTCAATCAATTTGATTGAAAAATGAAGGTGTGACAGTGCCGCCTCAACTTTTACAAAAAGCCGGATATGACGTCATAAAAGACATTTATCGAAAAAATGAAAACAACATCTGGGGATTTCATACCCAGGAACTCTCATGTAAAATTTTATAAAGATCGGTCCAGTAGTTTAGTCTGAATCGCTCTACACACACACACGCACAGACACACACACACAGACACACACACACACACACACACACACACACACACACACACACACACACACACACACACACACACACACACACACACACACACACACATACACCACGACCCTCGTCTCGATTCCCCCTCTATGTTAAAACATTTAGTCAAAACTTGACTAAATGTAAAAACCAAGTTGGTGTATACGTCACGGTCTGAGCGAGGAACGAGTGCAATTGCTCTGCCACCATGACGTCTCATCAATTTCAATTTTTCGGGCACCCTTTTTCCCCCTGCTCCGGATTACCTAATCTACACCTAACTCCCTCACTCCCTCCCTCCCTCCCCCCTCGCAACCCAGACCTTATCTGGCACCCTATCAGCCAAGTTTGTTCACACTGTTTGTCTCCCTCTCCTGCCTTCTCTCTGTCTCCATCCCCCAAGCCTCTACTATGACGGCTTACTTGTGCCAAAACCTGGGGTTACCATTATCACGTGAAAATGAGTCATTAACACTACCAGTTAGCGTTTTCACGTGTTAATGACCAATTTTTTCTTGAAAATTACTAATTTTCAGTTTTTGCTCTAGCAATCCGTGATAATTACTTCTTTTTCTTCAGCGTTCCAGAAATTCTGGTGACGTGTGAACTCGTTTTGCCCATTTGGGTTCCCCACACTATACTCTGAGAGCATAGTCAGCTTCACTCCGCTTTCGTTGGGTAGGCATGCTGGGTATTTTCGTGTTTCCATAACCCACCGAACTCCGACATCGATTACAGGATCTTTTCCGTGCGCACTTGGTCTTGTGCTTGCGTGTACACACGAAGGGGGTTAAGTCACTATAGCAGGTCTGCACATAAGTTGACCTGGGAGATCGGAAAAATCTCCACTCTTAACCCACCAGGTGGCAACGACCGGGATTCGAACTCACGACCTCCCAATTAGGAGGCCGACGTCTTACCACTGCGCGACTTCGCCCGTGATAATTACAATTATGTAGTTCTGGCACTAGTAAGCCGTCATACCTCTGCACTTCATTCTTTCTCTGCCCCTGATTCTTCATCGTCATTATTACCAGCATTATCATCGTCGGCGTTAACATTGGTATTATTGCCAGTCCTACTGTATTCCTCTTTGCAACCGTTGTCATTTTTTTACAATCGTATATTTTTATTTTTATTTTTTTGTTGTTGCCATCGTTTATAATTTTTTATGTTGATCATTTGAAGAATGTCTTTTGAGTCCTGTAGTTGACGTAAGAACACGTTTTTTAGTATAATGCTATTATGAACTTCTTTCTGTGTATGTCTATCTGTCTGTCTGTCTGGCTGACTGGCTGGCTCGCTGGCTGGCTGTCTGTCTGTCTGTCTGCCTGCCTGCCTGCCTGCCTGTCTGTCTGTCTCTTCTCTCTTGCTCTCTCTCTCTCTCTCTCTCTCTCTCTCTCTGTCTCTCTGTCTCTCTGTGTCTCTGTCTCTGTCTGTCTCTGTCTGTCTGTCTCTCTCTCTCTCTCTCTCTCTCTCTTTCTCCCCCCCCCCCTCACTCTGGATCTACCCCCTCTCTTGCTCTCTTTCTTTCTCTCTCTGTCTGTCTCTGACTGACCGTCTGTCTTTGTTTCTGTCCGTCCCTTTCTAGCCCCCCCTCCCCTCTCTCTTTCTCTACCCCCTCCCCTCGTCTCCTCCTCCCTTCTGACATCTTCCTGTCCATCGTCATTTTCGAAGCTCGTATACAATCCTCTCTCATTATCTCCATATCTCTTTTGTCAATTTTATTTTTATCGAATTTCGTTATTGCAGTTTGGGCTAAAAAGCTATGGCCTCGCGATCAATTCAATGCAGATATCAATCTCAGAAGAGGTGGAGCAAATGATATACAAAAACCAGAACAAAAACACAGACATGTAGTGTTATTGATTAGAAAATGCCCATTAGATGATATAAAAGTTGTAATCACACAGGCGTCGTGTTTAGAACTTCCATGTTTGTTTCTAACTGCAATTTATTTTATCTGTAGAGAAACACAAATTCTGCCTTTGAAATGGAATGGTCTGAAAGCGGTCGCAAAAAACAACACCATCCATTTTGTTGCCATAAATTGTTAAATCTGTTTGAAATACAGAACACTTTTTGTTTTGTAAAATCAATGGACATTTTATGCGAGCAAACAAATTAGTAGCTTGCAGACGGACAGACATAAAGACGGGAACATATACACAGACATTAGGGAAAGGTCATTAATACTGACAATCCCCACCCCCCAACACACACACTAACACAATAAAATAAGACAAAACACGAAGAAGGAAGGAGAGAGAAACGCAGAGAAATAGACAGAGAAACGAAATTCAAGAGAAAGAGAGAACAAGTCGCGTAAGGCGAAATTACTACATTTAGTCAATCAATCAATCAATCAATCAATGAGTCTTATATCGCGCATATTCCGTGGGTACAGTTCTAGGCGCTCTGCAGTGATGCCGTGTGAGATGACATTTTATACGGCCAGTAGATTGCAGCCATTTCGGCGCATATTTACCTTTCACGGCCTATTATTCCAAGTCACACGGGTATAGGTAGACAATTATTAACTGTGCCTAAGCAATTTTGCCAGGAAAGACCCTTTTGTCAATCGTGGGATCTTCAACGTGCACACCCAATGTAGTGTACACGGGGGGAGGTTCGGACACCGAAGAGAGTCTGCACACAAAGTTGACTCTGTGAAATAAATTTCCGCCGAACCTGGGATCGAACTCACGCTGACAGCGGCCCACTGAATACAAATCCAGCGCGCTACCAACTGAGCTATATCCCCTGTCGAACACACGGAATGAAACTGAACGCACTGTATTTTTTCACCAAGACAGTACAGCTTCGTCAATCCCCGCGTGAAGGAAATCTGCATTTTTTTCACAATGACCGTAGTCCGCCGCTCGTGCAAAACGCAGTGAAACTGACGAGACTGTTTAGCGCGGAAGTGGTTTCGCTGTGCTGCATAGCACGCTTTTCTGTACCTCTCTTCGTTTTAACTTTCTGAGCGTGTTTTTAATCCAAACATATCATATCTATATGTTTTTGGAATCAGGAACCGACAAGGAATAAGATGAAATTGTTTTTAAATCGATTTCGGAAATTTGATTTTAATCATAATTTTTATATTTTTAATTTTCAGAGCTTGTTTTTAATCCGAATATAACATATTTATATATTTTTGGAATCAGAAAATAATGAAGAATAAGATGAACGTAAATTTGGATCGTTTTATAAAAAACAATTTAATTACAATTTTCTGATTTTTAAAGACCAAAGTCATTAATTTATTTTTAATTCACCAAGCTGTAATGCAATACCGAAGTCCGGCCTTTCTCGAAGATTGCTTGGCCAAAATGTCAATCAATTTGATTGAAAAATGAGGGTGTGACAGTGCCGCCTCAACTTTTACAAAAAGCCGGATATGACGTCATAAAAGACATTTATCGAAAAAAAGAAAAAAAAGTCCGGGAATATCATACCCAGGAACTCTCATGTCAAATTTCATAAAGATCGGTCCAGTAGTTTACTCTGAATCGCTCTACACACACACACGCACACACACACACAGACACACATACACCACGACCCTCGTCTCGATTCCCCCTCTATGTTAAAACATTTAGTCAAAACTTGACTAAATAAGGAGTTTGAGACAGAACTAAAGAGACTTTGAAAAGGAAATAGAGAGAACTTAGTTTAACAAAAGATGAAATAAAACAAGAGGAAAGATTTTGTTGGTTTGTTTGCTTAACTCCGAGCCGACCAGGAAGGGCCATATCAGGGCGGTGCTGCTTTGACATATAACGTGCGCCACTCACAAGACAGAAGTCGCAGCACAGGCTTCATGTCTCACCCAGTCACATTATTCAGACACCGGACCAACCAGTCCTAGCACTAACCCCATAATGCCAGACGCCAGGCGGAGCAGCCACTAGATTGCCAATTTTAAAGTCTTAGGTATGACCCGGCCGGGGTTCGAACCCACGACCTCCCGATCACGGGGCGGACGCCTTACCATTAGGCCAACCGTGCCGGTTCAAGAATAAAGAGAAACCAAAGAAAAAGACACAACAAAGAGCACAACATAATTATTCTTAATTTGACTCGGTCCAGCGCCTGGAACAGAAAGAAATGTCAGCACGTAAGGCGGCTTAATTGAATTTGTATGCCCTAGTGACGTCAAAAGCGTACAGCGCGCACGTGCACAGCTGCATTCGCCCTGGCCTGATTAACAGTGGCGAACCAAAAAAGGAGCGTTAATCGCATTATTCAGACACGCCAATCAGCAACAACAACAACCAACAAGTCGCGTAAGGCGAAAATACAACATTTAGTCAAGTAGCTGTCGAACTCACAGAATGAAACTGAACGCAATGCAACGCAGCAAGACCGTATACTCGTAGTCCACCGCTCACGGCATAGGCAGTGAAATTGACAAGAAGAGCGGGGTAGTAGTTGCGCTGGGAAGGATAGCACGCTTTTCTGTACCTCTCTTCGTTTTAACTTTCTGAGCGTGTTTTTAATCCAAACATATCATATCTATATGTTTTTGGAATCAGGAACCGACAAGGAATAAGATGAAAGTGTTTTTAAATTGATTTGGAAAATTTAATTTTGATAATAATTTTTATATATATAATTTTCAGAGCTTGTTTTTAATCCAAATATAACATATTTATATGTTTTTGGAATCAGCAAATGATGGAGAATAAGATAAACGTAAATTTGGATCGTTTTATAAAAAAAAAAATTTTTTTACAATTTTCAGATTTGACCAAAGTCATTAATTAATTTTTAAGCCACCACGCTAAAATGCAATACCGAAGTCCGGGCTTCGTCGAACATTACCCGACCAAAATTTCAACCAGTTTGGTTGAAAAATGAGGGCGTGACAGTGCCGCCTCAACTTTCACGAAAAGCCGGATATGACGTCATCAAAGACATTTATCAAAAAAATGAAAAAAAGTCTGAGGATATCATACCCAGGAACTCTCATGTCATATTTCATAAAGATCGGTCCAGTAGTTTAGTCTGAATCGCTACACACACACACACACACACACACAGACACACACACACACACACACACACACGCACATACACCACGACCCTCGTCTCGATTCCCCCCTCCACGTTAAAACATTTAGTCAAAACTTGACTAAATGTAAAAACAAGTCGAGTAAGGCGAAATTACTACATTTAGTCAAGCTGTGGAACTCACACAATGAAACTGAACGCACTGAACGCTTGTGCATAACGGAGTGAAACTGACGAGCCTGTTCAGCGCGGTAGTGGTTTCGCTGTGCTGCATAGCACGCTTTTCTGTACCTCTCTTCGTTTTAACTTTCTGAGCGTGTTTTTAATCCAAACATATCATATCTATATGTTTTTGGAATCAGGAACCGACAAGGAATAAGATGAAATTGTTTTTAAATCGATTACGGAAATTTAATTTTGATAATTTTCAGAGCTTGTTTTTAATCCACATATAACATAATTATTTATATGTTTTTGGACACACACACGCACAGACAGACACACACACACACACACACACACACACACACACACACACACACACACACACACACACACACACACACACACAAACACACACCACGACCCTCGTCTCGATTCCCCTTCTATGTTAAAACATTTAGTCAAAACTTGACTAAATGTAAACAAGTCGCGTAAGGCGATATTACTACATTTAGCCAAGCTGTGGAACTCACAGAATGAAACTGAACGTAGTCCGCCGCTAGTGCAAAAGGCAGTGAAAGTGACGAGCCTGTTTGGCGCGGTAGCGGTTGCGCTGTGCTTCATAGCACGCTTTACTGTACCTCTCTTCGTTTTAACTTTCTGAGCGTGTTTTTAATCCAAACATATCATATCTATATGTTTTTGGAATCAGGAACCGACAAGGAATAAGATGAAATAGTTTTTAAAACGATTTCGGAAATTTAATTTTGATCATAATTTTTATATTTTTAATTTTCAGAGCTTGTTTTTAATCCAAAAATAACATATGTATATACTTTTGGAATCAGAAAATGACGAAGAATAAGATGAAATTGTTTTTGGATCGTTTAATAAAAAAATAATTTTAATTACAAGTTTCCGATTTTTAATGACCAAACTCACTCATTAGTTTTTAAGCCACCAAGCTGAAATGCAATACCAAACCCCGGGCTTCGTCGAAGATTGCTTTGCCAAAATTTCAATCAATTTAATTGAAAAATGAGGGTGTGACAGTGCCGCCTCAACTTTTACAAAAAGCCGGATATGACGTCATCAAAGGTATTTATCGAAAAAATGAAAAAAAACGTCCGGGGATATCATACCCAGGAACTCTCATGTCAAATTTCATAAAGATCGGCCCAGTAGTTTAGTCTGAATCGCTCTACACACACACACACACACACACACACACACACACACACATACGCACACACACACACACACACACACACACACACACACACACACACGCACACACATACACCACGACCCTCGTCTCGATTCCCCCCTCTATGTTAAAACATTTAGTCAAAACTTGACTAAATGTAAACAAGTCGCGTAAGGCGAAAATACAATATTTAGTCAAGTAGCTGTCGAACTCACAGAATGAAACTGAACGCAATGCCATTTTTCAGCAAGACCGTATACTCGTAGCATCGTCAGTCCACCGCTCATGGCAAAGGCAGTGAAATTGACAAGAAGAGCGGGGTAGTAGTTGCGCTAAGAAGGATAGCACGCTTTTCTGTACCTCTCTTTGTTTTAACTTTCTGAGCGTGTTTTTAATCCAAACATATCATATCTATATGTTTTTGGAATCAGGAACCGACAAGGAATAAGATGAAAGTGTTTTTAAATTGATTTCGACAATTTAATTTTGATAATAATTTTTATATATTTAATTTTCAGAGCTTGTTTTTAATCCAAATATAACATATTTATATGTTTTTGGAATCAGAAAATGATGGAAAATAAGCTGAACGTAAATTTGGATCGTTTTATAAACTTTTATTTTTTTTTACAATTTTCAGATTTTTAATGACCAAAGTCATTAATTAATTTTTAAGCCACCAAGCTGAAATGCAATACCGAAGTCCGGGCTTCGTCGAAGATTACTTGACCAAAATTTCAACCAATTTGGTTGAAAAATGAGGGCGTGACAGTGCCGCCTCAACTTTCACGAAAAGCCGGATATGACGTCATCAAAGACATTTATCAAAAAACTGAAAAAAACGTTCGGGGATTTCATACCCAGGAACTCTCATGTCAAATTTCATAAAGATCGGTCCAGTAGTTTAGTCTGAATCGCTCTACACACACAGACAGACAGACAGACAGACAGACAGACACACGCACATACACCACGACCCTCGTTTCGATTCCCCCTCGATGTTAAAATATTTAGTCAAAACTTGACTAAATATAAAACAAGTCGCGTAAGGCGAAAATACAATATTTAGTCAAGTAGCTGTCGAACTCACAGAATGAAACTGAACGCAACGCAACGCAGCAAGACCGTATACTCGTAGCATCGTCACTCCACCGCCCGTGGCAAAGGCAGTGCACGTGGAATTGACAAGAAGAGCGGGGTATTCGTTGCGCTGAGAAGGATAGCACGCTTTTCTGTACCTCTCTTTGTTTTAACTTTCTGAGCGTGTTTTTAATCCAAACATATCATATCTATATATTTTTGGAATCAGGAACCGACAAGGAATAAGATGAAAGTGTTTTTAAATTGATTTCGAAAAAAAAAATTTGATAATAATTTTTATATATTTAATTTTCAGAGCTTGTTTTTAATCCGAATATAACATATTTATATGTTTTTGGAATCAGCAAATGATGGAGAATAAGATAAACGTAAATTTGGATCGTTTTATAAATTTTTATTTTTTTTTACAATTTTCAGATTTTTAATGACCAAAGTCATTAATTAATTTTTAAGCCACCAAGCTGAAATGCAATACCGAACCCCGGGCTTCGTTGAAGAGTACTTAACCAAAATTTCAACCAATTTGGTTGAAAACTGAGGGCGTGACAGTGCCGCCTCAACTTTCACGAAAAGCCGGATATGACGTCATCAAAGACATTTATCAAAAAAATGAAAAAAACGTTCGGGGATTTCATACCCAGGAACTCTCATGTCAAATTTCATAAAGATCGGTCCAGTAGTTTAGTCTGAATCGCTCTACACACACACACAGACAGACAGACAGACAGACACACGCACATACACCACGACCCTCGTTTCGATTCCCCCTCGATGTTAAAATATTTAGTCAAAACTTGACTAAATATAAAGAGCAAAAAGAAAAGAAAAGAAGACACTAGCTTATCAGAAGCCTCAAGAAAGTCGGCCCTTGTAAAAAGCGATCTTTGTCTGAAAGGCGCAGTCCTTTTCGTGTTAAAAAAAGCTCTGCTCACTATCTCACTATCTATGCTATGCTATGCTTTACTTGGTTTTTCTGTCCCCAGAACTAGTGTCTATTTGGGACATGACGTGGTTATATGCTAGGCCTCACTATCTCAATCTGCCAAGGCTTTTATATGGCGTTAGACCATCTTGCTCCACCTGGACACATCCTCGCTGCTTCCCGTGTAGAGTGGATTATTTTTCTCCTGAATTCATTTCGCACATTGACACAAGTGTTCGTAAAGAAAGGAACTCTGAAAATACGTTCCCGCGCTGCGCTGCCTTCAAGACGCAAAAAGTAAATAAGTCAGCACACGCCAATCCAAAACGAAAAAGAAAAAAAATAGGAGAATAAAAAAAAAATGTGCTAATCAGAAACCTAACGAAAGACGGCACCTGCATGTACAAATCAATTTCTTTCTTTTGCTTGAAGATTTCTGTTCTTTTTATATTTAGTCAAGTTTTGACTAAATATTTTAACATCGAGGGGGAATCGAAACGAGGGTCGTGGTGTATGTGCGTGTGTCTGTGTGTCTGTGTGTGTGTGTGTGTGTGTGTGTGTGTGTGTGTAGAGCGATTCAGACTAAACTACTGGACCGATCTTTATGAAATTTGACATGAGAGTTCCTGGGTATGAAATCCCCGAACGTTTTTTTCAGTTTTTTGATAAATGTCTTTGATGACGTCATATCCGGCTTTTCGTGAAAGTTGAGGCGGCACTGTCACGCCCTCATTTTTCAACCAAATTGGTTGAAATTTTGGTCAAGTAATCTTCGACGAAGCCCGGACTTCGGTATTGCATTTCAGCTTGGTGGCTTAAAAATTAATTAATGACTTTGGTCATTAAAAATCTGAAAATTGTAAAAAAAAAAAAAAATTTATAAAACGATCCAAATTTACGTTTATCTTATTCTCCATCATTTGCTGATTCCAAAAACATATAAATATGTTATATTCGGATTAAAAACAAGCTCTGAAAATTAAATATATAAAAATTATTATCAAATTTTTTTTTTCGAAATCAATTTAAAAACACTTTCATCTTATTCCTTGTTGGTTCCTGATTCCAAAAACATATAGATATAATATGTTTGGATTAAAAACACGCTCAGAAAGTTAAAACGAAGAGAGGTACAGAAAAGCGTGCTATCCTTCTCAGCGCAACGAATACCCCGCTCTTCTTGTCAATTCCACGGGCACTGCCTTTGCCACGGGCGGTGGAGTGACGATGCTACGAGTATACGGTCTTGCTGCGTTGCGTTGCGTTCAGTTTCATTCTGTGAGTTCGACAGCTACTTGACTAAATATTGTATTTTCGCTTTTCGCGACTTGTTTCTTTTTCTGTT
>NC_090261.1:42668212-42670712 GCF_037325665.1 Littorina saxatilis
GCACCTGCATGTACAAATCAATTTCTTTCTTTTGCTTGAAGATTTCTGTTCTTTTTATATTTAGTCAAGTTTTGACTAAATATTTTAACATCGAGGGGGAATCGAAACGAGGGTCGTGGTGTATGTGTGTGTGTGTGTGTGTGTGTGTCTGTCTGTCTGTCTGTCTGTTTGTGTGTGTAGAGCGATTCAGACCAAACTACTGGACCGATCTTTATGAAATTTGACATGAGAGTTTCTGGGATTGATATCCCCATACGTTTTTTTCATTTTTTTGATAAATGTCTTTGATGACGTCATATCCGGCTTTTCGTGAAAGTTGAGGCGGCACTGTCACGCCCTCATTTTTCAACCAAATTGGTTGAAATTTTGGTCAAGTAATCTTCGACGAAGCCCGGGGTTCGGTATTACATTTCAGCTTGGTGGCTTAAAAATTAATTAATGACTTTGGTCATTAAAAATCGGAAAATTGTTAAAAAAAATAAAAATTTATAAAACGATCCAAATTTACGTTTATCTTATTCTCCATCATTTGCTGATTCCAAAAACATATAAATATGTTATATTCGGATTAAAAACAAGCTCTGAAAATTAAATATATAAAAATTATTATCAAAATTAAATTGTCCAAATCAATTTAAAAACACTTTCATCTTATTCCTTGTCGGTTCCTGATTCCAAAAACATATAGATGTGATATGTTTGGATTAAAAACACGCTCAGAAAGTTAAAACAAAGAGAGGTACAGAAAAGCGTGCTATCCTTCTTAGCGCAACTACTACCCCGCTCTTCTTGTCAATTTCACTGCCTTTGCCGTGAGCGGTGGACTGACGATGCTACGAGTATACGGTCTTGCTGAAAAATGGCAGCTGCTTGACTAAATATTGTATTTTCGCCTTACGCGACTTGTTTTTTTTTTTTTTGGGGGGGGGGGGTTTCAGCGCCGTCAAAAAACTGACGATTTTGTTTGTTTGTTTAAAAGATTTCCCTTTCTATTAAGGCGCGCATGCAGTAATAAGGATTCCTCCTGTTCCAAACTATTTTGGTTCTGGACCAAGCTTGAAAAATAAAGAATGTTTCTTAATTAAAGTAATTTTTGTTTAAAACCTCGTTTGGAAAACAAATCGAAGGATTGCAGCCGAGTATCACACGTTTTAAAATAAAGTTATGTTTTGATGGTCAGCAATGGAAATATCTTTGATAGAAAACGCACACGGAATGAAATTGCAGCTGTTAAGTAAGGTGGTGTAACAAAGAGAAAAGACGAAAAGAAGACAAACAAGTCGCGTAAGGCGAAAATACAACATTTAGTCAAGTAGCTGTCGAACTCACAGAATGAAACTGAACGCAACGCAATTTTTCAGCAAGATCGTATACTCGTAGCATCGTCAGTCCACCGCTCATGGCAAAGGCAGTGAAATTGACAAGAAGAGCGGTTTAGTAGTTGCGCTGAGAAGGATAGCACGCTTTTCTGTACCTCTCTTCGTTTTAACTTTCTGAGCGTGTTTTTAATCCAAACATATCATATCTATATGTTTTTGGAATCAGGAATCGACAAGGAATAAGATAAAAATGTTTTTAAATTGATTTCGACAATTTAATTTTGATAATAATTTTTATATTTTTAATTTTCAGAGCTTGTTTTTAATCCAAATATAACATATATATATGTTTTTGGAATCAGCAAATGACGGAGAATAAGATAAACGTAAATTTGGATCGTTTTATAATTTTTTATTTTTTTTTTACAATTTTCAGATTTTTAATGACCAAAGTCATTAATTAATTTTTAAGCCACCAAGCTGAAATGCAATACCGAAGTCCGGGCTTCGTCGAAGATTACTTGACCAAAATTTCAACCAATTTGGTTGAAAAATGAGAGCGTGACAGTGCCGCCTCAACTTTCACGAAAAGCCGGATATGACGTCATCAAAGATATTTATCAAAAAAATGAAAAAATCGTATGGGGATATCATACCCAGGAACTCTCATGTCAAATTTCATAAAGATCGGTCCAGTAGTTTAGTCTGAATCGCTCTACACACACACACAGACACACACACACACACACACACGCACATACACCACGACCCTCGTCTCGATTCCCCCCTCTACGTAAGAACATAGTTAACGTACATTTTAACAAATGCCATCAATTGTCCTGAGCTATTGTGACCTCTGTATGTCAGTCAGTCAGTCTGTCTGTCTGTCTGCCTGGATGTCTGTCTGTCTGCCTGCCTGCCTGCCTGCCTGTCTGTCTGTCTGTCTGTGAGAGCGACAGAGAGGCAGGACAGTCACTCAGAGAAACATTCAAAGGCGAAATTACTACATTTAGTCAAGCTGTGGAACTCACAGAATGAAACTGAACGCACTGCATTTTTTCACAATGACCGTAGTTGCCGCTTGTGCATAACGGAGTGAAACTGACGAGCCTGTTCAGCGCGGTAGTGGTTTCGCTGTGCTGCATAGCACGCTTTTCTGTACCTCTCTTCGTTTTAACTTT
>NC_090261.1:42675712-42710712 GCF_037325665.1 Littorina saxatilis
GTGGAATTACTATTACAACATAGCAAACTAAATCAGCGATCGAAACTTAATTTGAGTGCCCGCAAAGTAAATCAGCGATGGAAAATTGTTCTGAGTGCCCATATTCTACGGAAAAGCAAAGCAAATGAAAATCGGCGAAGACTTATTCTTCTTTCAAAAGAATGTTCGAATCCGTGCTTGTGAACAGGGTTGAAATATTCGGATTCATATTTGATATATATACACTAATCTGAACTATTGTTAACTGTTAACGTTCTCTGAAAATTCTTCTCCCCTTTTCACATAACAATTTGGATTGATTCATAAGTATGTATACCCTTAAGATACGGAGACTGATATAATAATATAGGGACTAAAGACTTATCATAAACACAGTGAAATTGTTCTGAAAGCAACTCTTTCTCTAGTACATGATCTTGCACATAACAATGTAAATACGAGCTTGTCTATGCCTTCCCATGACATCACTGCATTGCAATATACATGTATGCGTATACTGTGTATAAAACACTTTTTTTCAAAGTTACGCACGTTTCCGCTGTCCGTTAATGTTTCCACTCAATTAATTGGTTTCGTCTTGAAAATACATGTATCGTGAGAAAATGCTAACTTATTCATTGCACGCTGTTTCACAGTACCAGTACCGTAGTTTCCTTTTTGGTCAACGTAAGTTTCACTTGTACTTCTCGTGCCGCTACAATCATATACTGTCCACACTGGATTCTACCAAGGACCTAAAAGTGCATACGGGTGCATAAAATGGACAAGGAATATAAACAGTAAATTGAAGTTGACGCAAGGTGACAAAATCGAACATGTTTTCATCACTGTGATGTTAGATGTAGCGGGGTTGGGCACTTGTCGCATTTTTGCAACCCGATACGTGGATTTTGCGACAAACTGTGACAGCGGACTTTGAGACAAGAACCTCGTCCTTAGTATATTCGCGGGAAGTGACTGCATGTGCAACAAGCTATCAAGGATCTGCAACAGACAAATGCATGTACTAAGGAAGATTTAGCCCTACACAAATGTTGGACGAGTGAAAATGGTTACTGTGTAACAATGAGCCAGAGAGGAAAAGACCGACTGATAGCGTTTATGGCAAATACAATGGACATTGACATTTCAAAATGGAAGGTCGCAGGTAAAGTACTTACATTGCTCTCAAGTTAGCGATTATACTCAGACCATTCTCAGATTCACCTCAGACCATCAAAAACGTACAAGGTGTAGATATACTGACAGTCAGTACAAACGCTGCAGTAAAGATACAGCCTTTGCTAAAAAGTGCTGCGCAAATGATAGTGCTGCCTGAATCCCTGGAACAAAATCTCTAAAGAATGATTACTCTTACAAACTTATGTGACGTAATTCTTGAGTAAGGACAAAAAAACACACGACGTACCATGTGACGACACAGAAAGCCACACGACGTGCCATGTGACGACACAGAAAAGCCACACGACGTACCATGTGACGACACAAAAAGCCTCACGACGTACCATGTGACGACACAGAAAAATAACACGACGTACCATGTGACGACACAAAAAGCCACACGACGTACCATGTGACGACACAGAAAGCCACACGACGTGCCATGTGACGACACAGATAGCCGCGCTACGTGACTTGACGTGCCATGTGACGACGGTGTTCTTACGCAGCTTCGGAGATAACGAAGAGAACTAATGATTGGGACGATTGACCTTTCCCACTTACATGCGCGTGGTACTGAGTTCATTAATTACACCAATGAAATAACAGTTGATGCACCCGGAATACTATGTGTAACACTGGTAAGTTTACAGTATACTGAGAGATTAGTTACACGCCATGTGTTGAACACGTTGATAATTGTCATGGGTAAGCAAACAAACCTTCTGGAGGACACATGTCCACTCCAATCTAGCAGGCGCAAGGTACTGTTTTCATCAATTGTTACGCTAATGAAACTTGATCGTTGTTGAAGGATGTGTTACAATGCCATTGGTATCATTACAGTATACTGCGAGACCATTGACACACCATGTATCGAACGCGTACATAAATGCGATGAAAAAGCAAGAGACCTTGAGGACAGACATTTACCATTTCCATTTACCGCGCATGCGGTACTGTGTTAATTAATTACACGAACGATATAGCGCTGGATCGTTGAAAGACGTTACGTCATGAAGCCATGCGTATGTTAACACATTCTGAGCGACCTAGCTGTGAACATGATATGATGACATTTCATGAATTACTTTTAACGATGCTACGGGAAAGCGTCAGATCTGCGAATATGAGATATTTCAAGTTGAAAAGAAAAACTCTTGTGAGACGGCAGTGGGCAAAGGGGTTCAGTTTGGAAATGAAATGTGATATCAAAATGTATCAATGTGATACTACAGAGAAATCTGATGTGGCATGAGCAGACACAGACGTGATAAATGCAAAGTGATAACATTTTAATCTTATTGTTCTGTATATACGCATTATGTGTTTCGCCGGAATGCCTGTTTCTCTTCAGTGTTATACACTTTAGCACGTGATAAAATAAGTTCGCACACTTTCTGTGTGTCTGTCTGTCTGTCTCTGACTCTATCTGACTCTGTCTGTCTGTCTCTGTCTGTCTGTCTCTGTCTGTCTCTGTCTATGTCTGTCTATGTCTGTCTGTCTCTGTCTGTCTTTGTCTGTCTGTCTGTCTGCCTGTCTGTCTGTCTCTCTCTCTCTCTCTCTCTCTCTCTCTCTCTCTCTCTCTCTCTCTCTTTCTCTCTTGCTTTCAACTGTCTTTCTTGTTTGCATGTTTTATTTCTGTTTTCTTCCTGTTCACAATTACACTATGTCACAAAACGCTTGTGCTTTCAGATATTGTAAGAAGAACAGCACAAAAGAATTACTTTGGCACCCAATTTTAAACACTTCACTTTCTGATGTGATGATAATGATACTTAATGATATAGTGTTGCACTGTGTTTACTGATTATTTTCTCAATTTTGTGTATATTATATCCGGTGTATTTGACCAAATTTTTTCAAATGCTCCCCAACGTCCGACTCTACCTAAGTCAAGAGAAACGCATCTTTACTAAACGCATTTGCTTAACCGTTAGCTTTGAACAGTGTACTTTTACTGACAAGTTAAGATACTATCATAACTTTCTTCTGAAAGATCACCAAGATAATTAACGAGTATTTTTTTCAACATGACATTTCATCATATTCTTGAAATGACAATAAAGTTATCTGTTCGTAAAGGTAGTACTCGAGGACAAACACAATCACGCAGGATCCAATAACAAACTATGTTACACAATTTTTGAGGACTATGTGCGTCAGTTAATTAATCACTAACAAGAGACGGGGTTAGGGGAGAGAGATAGAGAGAGAGAGTGAGAGAGTAAGAGACTGTGGCTTTCCGGGGGAAAATTGTAACAACCTTGAACTTTGGTTTTACAAAAAACAAATTCTATTCATGGAATTGTAGAATGTAAAGTACTAATACCTAAGAGCGTTCACTTAATCTGAATACCACCCAAAACAAAAGAGTTAGCTCCCATGGTAGTATTGAAGCTACACGCAGTCCCGTGCGTGTAAGAGATGATGTGGACCACCACAGATCTGTCCTGGCTTTTACATGGGACAACAATACTCTTCATCTAAGACACATACCAAAATTCAACCGCCTGGCTGCTTCCCTTTGCAGTTAGGGAATTGTATTCATTAATTTCGTAAGTGACACCTATATAGACTTGAGTCGAGCGTTTGAAAATGCCTGAGCCTGAAGGCGGGTGTAACTTACACCAGTCCTCTTGGTATCCGTCTGCCTTAGAGATGAGGACAACAGTTGGCCAGTGGCCAGAATAGCGCGCTGCTCACACCCCGGCACACGCGCGGCACTGTAAACATTCCCCGTCCCTTCACCTCATTCGCCACCATCCGCCCCACCTTTGGTCTCATGCCTGTATACTAATCTGCGAAATTAATTCAACAAAAGTTCAACTCTGCACACAAAGCAGCATGTGTGCAGATATTTGATATTTGGTAAGTCGCTATGTTATTACATGTTAAAGACTTCAAATATCTGTGATGGCTTACGTGATCGTTTGAGGCTGTATGGCCTTAACTGAGCCCAAAATTGACTTCACGAAGACTTTGCGAAGTTTTTTTTACCGAAAATGTTGTGCCAAAGCTTCTTGCAGCGAGCTTTGTGAAGTTTACTTCGCGAAGACGACTTCGCCCAATTAGTATCAGGCTTTTCATGTGAAGAATTGTATCTTTAAGGAAATGTCTTTCAAACTCACCCAAGGTCATTACACGATTTTATTTTTTTTAATGTAACTGTAGAAAAAACCTGACTGATCCTCGGGCATATGCCATTGGGTTGCTGTAAATTACGCTGTGCCCTCAAGTTACGACTGATTCGATTAAGTAACATTAATGGACGTAAAATGTCTGATCTACTGGTGTCAACAATCCAATTACACTGCCAAGCATCAGCGCTGTCAAGTGTCCAGATTTCCGAGATGCACTTCTTTTTCTTCTCCTTTATCTTGTGGTGGTTATTTTTTTCGTCTTCGTTTTCTTGTTTTTCTTGAAACGTCTCATTTTCAGTTGTTTTTTAACTGATTTTTGTTTGCACTTTCTTTTCTCTTTTTTCCTTATAATTCCTGTCCATTTCAGTCTCTCTTTTTTTCCTGAGGGTCTGTTATTTTTTTGTTATTTTTATTTGTTGCGTTATCAATTGTTCTGTCTAGATTGTTCCTGAAGGCATCAGACTTTGTTTCTTAGAGTGTGTGTGGTCTGTGGGGAGGGGGTGGTTGGGTGGATGTAGGTGGGAGGTGGCCTTGGGGGGGGGGTGGTGTGGGGGGTGGGGGGGGGGGGGGCGGCGTACGTGGAGCTTAGGTTGTTTTTCTATCAAAGTCGATCTCGGGGGGTTCTTAATTTCCCATCAATCTTGATAGCCGTCGACCTATTTGCGCAATAAGCCAGTCGTGACATTTTTTTGTTCTCTCACCTTTCCGAAGCCGAAGTATTAGGCTTCCAGGCTGTCGTATGTCGTGCAATAAAATAATTTGGGTGCGCGTGCTCAAACTGCATCAAAACACAAAGAGGAAACACACTTTTTGTTTTAAAAGTCAAAAATTGTTAACACATATCGCAACGCGAGAGTGTTATAGCTAAACGAGGTCATTATTCTGCTACTATTTAATTAATAATTCATTAGCCTGATTATTCTCTGCTGCGATTTAAGCAGCGACTTACTCTAGAAACGAGTCGTATTGGAGAAAATATGTGACTCGATCCATTGATCCCAGGACAATGACCTCAGGCCAAACAAAAATATATGTTGGTTTAGGGTAACCCGACCGACCTTTTTTTTCCCCACCGACCCTAACACTTTTTTTTTCATTTCTCAATTTTTTTTTTTTTTAAAACAACCTCTGGCACATTTTGCGAACCATACCGAGACTAAAAATAAAAAATAATAATTAAAAAAAAGCCGACTTACCGACCCTATTTGTTTGTGTCACATTACCCTAAACCAGCATATATTATTGTTTGGGCTTTTAAAACTAAATCCAATTTTTTGTCGTGAGCTTGTTTTGCGTGTTTGTTTGTTGGTTTCTTTGTTAGTCTATATTGTTTGTTTGCTTGTTTGTTTGTTTGTTTCCTTGTTTCCTTGTTTCCTTGTTTGTTTCTTCGGGGTTTTTCTTGCTTGTTTTGTTGTTGTGTGTTTTAGGAAACTGACCTCGGGTCAATGCATTCAAGTCATCCGCAGCAAGATTGGCAACTCTAGATTAAGATGCCACATACAATACATGACAAGTGAGAAAGCCTGTAATCAATAAGTAAGTAGGTCAGTCAGTCAGTCAGTCAGTCAGTCAGTCAGTCAGTCAGTAAGTAAGTAAGAAAGTAAGTAAAGTAAGTAAGTAAGTAAATAAGTAAGTGAGCAATTAAGTAAGCAATTAAGTAAGAAATGAAGTAAGAAATGAAGTAAGCAAGAAAGTCAGTACTTAAGCAAGTGAGCAAGTAAGCACGCAAGCGATCAAGCAAATATGTTGAAAAAATATTAAAAGAAATATAAGCGATTGATTCCAACCATGAAACTACTGCCACAACGTTGCCGTTGGCTAGGAAAGAGCTCTCGGCGTCAGCCGAGTGCCGGTAGAGGGTTATCTAACCATAACACGAAGCATGAAACATCCATCAACTACCGTGAGACGGCAAACATTTCTCGACTTGTATCAACTCAAGTTGCGAAAAAAAGAAAAAAGGAAAGAGAAAAAAAAAGTCAAACATCAGCCTTCCCTGAATATCTATCTGATTTATTCTTTTTCCGATCGTTACGCGCGCTACTTTTTTTTTCATTTTGGAATGCATATCCTGGGGATTTGGAAGGAGGCTGGCGCTTGCAAGCAATTTAGCGTAACCTTTGCTCTTTTCCTGATATTGGCATTCCCCTTATTTATGAGAAGAGGGTGGGACAGGCAAAAAAGGTAAAAGTAGAGAGAGGTGATTGAAGCTGACCACTTGCTACATTGGCCTCCAAGGCCATTTCTGGTCAAACAATTTGTGAGTGTGCGTTTTTTTTTAATAATGTTTTTATCTGAAATATTCGAAGAAATCTGAAGAAAGAGAGAGAGAGAGAGACAGACAGAGAGAGCGGGAGGCCGGGGATTTTGAAGAATCCAAAGCACCAGACAACCGCCTGGCATAATGTCAAACGTAAGAAAGAAGTTTCCGTTATATCCTTTACTTGTAATGTCAGAAATAGCAGACATCTGCTAATTTCTCCTCGTTTCTTAAACACTGGCAGATCGTCCTTGCAAATGTGATCGAGATGCACCAATGTCAAATGTAAGAAAGTGTTATCTGTTATATATCCTAATGCATAAGAAAAAACAAACATTTGCTCATTTCTCCTCCTATTCTGAAACACCAACAGATCGTCCTTGTAGTTGCGATTAGATTGCACAAAGAATTCCGTGGCTGAAGTATGCTGCTGACGCCATGTTGTGCGCGCGAAGCAATAAAGCATAATGAGATCCAAAGGTTAAACTCATCATCTTGATTACTCATTGCGCCAGGAATAATGTTTGTTGTAATAGAAGTGCGCGTACTTGATCGTGTAATTCCAATGCTGATGAAGCGAGAAATTGTTTGCCTTACGATGAGGTGCAAAGCACACATGGGATGGGGTGAATTTCCCAACAACGTTTTGCGAAGATCAATTAAGATTGACCGATTAGAAACAAGGGTGAGGGAGTGTCCTTCTTCGTGACATTAGATTGTAGAACTATAATTTTTACCCACTTACATTATCTCTTGGGAATTTTTCAATAAAAAAAACCCCATAAACTTCTTGAAAACTAACGCGCATAACGGTAAAAACGGTTATTTCTCTGCGACTGTTTTTATTGAGTTTAATGTGTTTTAAAACTCCCTTGTTGACCGATATCTAAACGAATTATTTTCTGTCGAGAGTTTTATGTTGAAGCACAGGAGCTTGTACCAAAGTGCCGGTAGAAGTGAATAGTAGTAGTAAGGATACAGTAAGGATGAAGGCGCAAATAATGATCGACCGGTGTAACTCGAGAAAATTACTCCCACGAGATTTTTACTCCGGAGTAAACATTTCGTACGAAAAAGTTACTCCCTTTACGAAAAAAGCACTCCCCCATTGCACGAGAAAATTACTCCCCAAGACAGGTGAGTTCCGAGTAAGCATTTCGTACAAAAATGTTACTCCCCTGACGAATAAATAACGAATAAATTACTTCACCCCAACACGAGCGATTTAACTTCCCATGCCAGGTGTACGAAATTTTTACTCCCTTGTCCCCTGTTAGTCTTGGTGGTGGAAGGGGTGGAAGGAGGGTAGCGCGACATTCGTTTGCGCGAGATCACTTATTGGCATTATCCCTTCGCCCGCATCCCATTTTTGCGTACGAGATTTTTACTGGAAGTAAAAAAAATGGGGAGTAAAAATTTCGTGTAGGGAGTAATTTTTTCGTACGAAAAGTGTACTCGGAGTAAGAATTTCGTACGAAATATTTACTCCGGAGTAAATTTTTCGTGGAGTAAAAATTTCGTGTTACACCGGCGCTTTGACACAAGCTTCGATCCTGTGTATTTGAAGTGATATCTGCGATGTCAATGTTTTTGTTACGTAGTTGCTCAAAGGACAAACACAACTAGTAAGAAATTCTTTTCAAGATGTGAAATATATTGCAACATGACATGATGTCAGTAAATAAATTATGTTCACTATTGGACCGGGTTTTTTTTTCCAGCAACAAACATTTTAATGTAGCAATTGGTACACGCGCGGTGCTTCTATTTGAATGACATGGAGACAGAGCATCACGTATACTCTTCAACAAAAAGAAGTGTAAACAATCTTTTCCGCAAACACGAAGAATTAGCTGTGTGTTGATGTGACTTATTTTGCTCTTAAAAATAAAAATAATAAAAAATCAAGGTACATTGAACATTTTATTTAAAAGTCTCAACGCTTTGTGTGTGAATTATTGATTGTAAATTATGGTGAGAGTTTGGGTAGAACATGTGGTTAAACACCAACATCGCCATCCAGGGGCCAGTTTCATATACGCGCTCTTAGGCGTTCCTAGGAATAGGGCCTTAAGAGCTCTTAGCTGAGAGTGGGACGAAAGTTAGGAACGACGCGTTTCATGATCCATCTTTGGGATCGCTCTTTGCAAAGAGCGAGCAAAGCGCTATTTTTAGTGGCTAAACGGAGTTTCCCGATTAGTTACGTCACATCAGGTTCAAGGTCACAACATCCGGTTGAAAGCAGACGAAAACCTGATGATAACATCGATCCAAACAAAGTAAGGACACATTTACACATACAGAAATAATAACCCTCCTTTCCAATGTTAACAAAAGCAACGCGATCGTGGAGGCTTGTTTTTCTAGCCCCGTTACAAAACGAATAAAACATGAGACTTGGTACCTACGTATGTATACATGTAGATCTAGATCTGAATGACGTCCTTGACATCGTCCATAATGAATTTTCTAGGCCTCAAATTTGTTAATAACTTCTACATCTGTGGACCGAATCACTTGATATATGGGATACTTAAACTTCAGTCTATGCATGACCCTTCTACAAATTGACAAATTTTTAGATCAAATGGTCTGACTTTTGTGCATTTTCAAAAAAGGTTGCCAAATTCGGGGATCGACTCAACAGCACGAGGTTTGAAATTGAGCAGTCGCCGAACTAACCCGATTTCAGCACTCAAGATTGTTAGCTTTGGGATAATTTGAATGACTTAGTATACCTGAATCAACATCAGAGAGTCAGTTATTTGAATATAGCAATTAAAAGCCGGATCAGGGCATTTCAAATGGATGAAAGCGTTCCTGTCATAAATGAATTTTGCGTGGCATTGCGAAAGTGTAACTGTACAACGAAGGGTTTATTTTTTCAGTCATTTGAGTTTAGCAAATATGTTCATAGTTGTGCATACACTTCAGTTCATCCACGACCATTCTACACAGTTTCGAGTCTCTAGGTATAATGATCGGACATTTACCTTTTCTACAAAATGTGTTTCAAATTACCCCTCCGAAATTGTGAATGGCACGAAAGCTTTGCTGTTTAGGGAGCTGTAACTGCTTTCTTTAGGTCACCGATGATCTAAGGGGGTGATGGGGGTGTTTGTGTATTCTCAGATATTCAGATAATCCAAACAGTAAAAGTCTGGAGGGTTTAAATCAGGTAAGTATTGCTACCGCTAAATGTCAAACCTTGTTCTGTTGAGACGATCGTCGAATTTGGAAACTTTGTTTCGAAATTGCACAAACGTCAGACCATTTGTTCTACAACATTGCCAATCAAGGGAAGGGTCATGCATAGGCTGAAGTGTATGTCCCCTAAATATATAGTGATCCGGTCAAGAGATGTAGAAGTAATTAGCAGTTGTGAGGGTTGCAGTTTTCTTGGGTCACTCTGTACGTGTCTTGTGCCATTTTGACAACATTGTGTGTGTGTTTGATTGATCTGCACCTTGCATCGATCTGCGTAAGGCTTTGCTGACAGAGTCAGAGAGGGAGGGTTTTTTTTGTTTTTTTTTGTGTTGTCAGGTCAAAGTTGTTAAATTTATCTCGCGTACTTGTCATGCAATTGTGACGTAAATAAAAATGTATTTCATTCAGACATCACAGACTGGGTGTCAAAATATGTGTGGGTGTTTTATGTGGGTGTTTTAGTTTTTACATAGATCTATATGAATTATTTTCTGTACTTATGAAGACATTGACTCTGCAATAATCAGTCGTGATAGGTCATACTGAAAAGAGAGAGAGAGAGAGAGAGAGAGAGAGAGAGAGAGAGAGAGAGCATTGGTCAGCATATCCTACGGATGGTCATTTCAGTAAGAAAGCATTATTTGCGTTATATGTATATCTTGACACAGACACACAAGCACACACACAGACTTTTATCTCCAAGCAGTTATTAAATGCCAACAAGAAGCATGGAACCCAACAAAACATCATTCAAATCTTTCTGATCATTCACATCTGACTTTATTTCAATGCGATGCATCGATTTTCACCACAACTTAACACGAGAAATAGCAGGGTTTTATTGTTTGACCTTTTTCTGGTTACCTTTTACATACCTTCCTAACACTGTAAAGCATCAATCATAAACACCAACACGAATGTGTTTATATTTGTACATTGGATAATTATTAATTGCAGACTATGAGGCTTTTGTTGATTACATTCAGTCACTGCCACCTGTGATCATCCAAAAATCAATCAATCAAAACTGCCTTTAGACATGTACCCAAATGTAAAATTTGTTTCTTTCCAGATAGCCATAAACGCCATAAATACCGGATTATGAATCCCATAATGTAAATGGGGTGGTTGACAAGATAGTTTGCATAACAAGGATTTTTTTTATATATATACAGCTGTATCAGATACACAGAGGATGGCCAGGTGAAACCTTAAAATAGAGTACGAACATATTCTTTATTTGAAAGAGAATTTTAAAAGGCCCCCCTCCTCCTCCCCTCCCAGTGTTTGTCCAAGTGTAAGACTTGTCTTATCCCACCAATCCATGCAAAAGACATGTCCACATCTGTGATGATGAGAACAATTCTTTGACATGGAAAGATTGTGCCTTTAAAATATAAGTACCATGTCAAAATCCAGATCACAGGTTTGTTGCCAATGTTTACTTGCCCAATTTCACAAGGCACATTGAGTCAGACTGTGTGAAGTTCATGCGATACAGTATCAGATAGTAGACATGTACATTAATATTCAAAGCATAAGGTATGTATTTTGTTTTTAACTGATTAAAAGTTCAACCTGACAAAGCATATTCAAATATGTTTTATAGTTTTTGTTTGTTACTGAAGAATGTTTAAAAAATAATTTAGTATTATTGAAAAAAAACAATGTTCTTGGGCTTGTTGATCCAAATTCATGGGGTGACTGTGAGTTAAAATATTTTTTATTTACTTGTTGTTTCTTTTTATATTGGTTTGGGAAACAGCTACCAGCTTGTAAATGGCTGTGTGAGACAAAGTTACATACACAATTTTCTGATCAATCTTTTATTATATGAAGTCTTATATCGCGCGTGTATCTCCAGACTCAGACTCAAGGATCTATTTATGCCGTGTGAGATGGAATTTTTTACACAGTACATCACGCATTCACATCGACCAGCAGATCGCAGCCATGTCGGCGCATATCCTACTTTTCACGGCCTATTATTCCAAGTCACACGGGTATTTTGGTGGACATTTTTTATCTATGCCCATACAATTTTGCCAGGAAAGACCCTTTTGTCAATCATGGGATCTTTAACGTGCACACCCCAATGTAGTGTACACGAAGGGACCTCGGTTTTTCGTCTCATCCGAAAGACTAGCACTTGAACCCACCACCTAGGTTAGGAAAGGGGGGAGAAAATTGCTAACGCCCTGACCCAGGGTCGAACTCACAACCTCTCGCTTCCGAGCGCAAGTGCGTTACCACTCGGCCACCCAGTCCTTTATTTGTTCATGCAAGGCAGGTATTACTATTGCCATTGGATATACACTCTGCCAAAAAAATATGTTGCACCCATTTTCGTACCCCACTAGACCATTCATTCCCGTGTCAATTCATTCAAACTTTCTTTGTCATTAAAGGCCATCCACTTGGCTATCTGGCACTTTTGGAATCAAAGATTCATTTTACATGGGTTACATGATCGCCTCTTAATTAAGGGTACCCCCCAAAATCGACCCTATAAAAACATTAGGCACTAATTATACATCAAAGAAAATTCAGAATAGGCACAATTTGGCAACTTTAACCAGGCATGGGAATTGAAAATTGTAAAAAAGGCGGAAAATTTATAACTGAAGACGCGAAGCGTCAAGTCGACGGCGCGAAGCGCCTAGCCTTACTAGGGGGGTCCGGGGGCATGCCCCCCCCGGAAATTTTTTTTCTCCAAAGAACCCAGATGGTGCAATCTGGTGTCATCTGAGCTCCAAGTTTGCCATTAAATTCTGTTTTTAGAATCAGAGTTTTTAGTACAAAAATGTACCAAATTTTGCTTACATGTATTATATATGGTTTAAATTTGTAAAATTTTTTATCTGTTGAGACAAACAGGAAAATGTAACTTGTAACACAATCTGTGCAATCTGGTTTACTTTCAAACATAATAGTTCAATAACTGAGGCGGGCGGTAGCAGTGCGTGAACAAAGTACGGAAAGTTTTCGCGGGCTTTTGCGCAAAGGCCAAAGTAACCGGTGCTTTTTTTGTGTGCCTCCCCCCTTTATTTTTTCGGCGGACACTTTTGCATTTTCGGCGGAACAAAAAAAAAATTCGGCGGAAATCCGCCATTCGGCGGACAATTCCCATGCCTGTTTAACATACGAGGATAAAGCCAAATCAATTATTTTACCTTTAAATGCCATTGAACGTTTAAATGAATAAACACGGAAATGAATGTTTTAGTTAGGGTTTGTTTGTTTGTTTGTTTGTTTGTTTGTTGCTTAACGTCCAGCCGACTACGCAGAGCCATATCAGGACGAGGAAGGGGGGGATGAAGGGGGCCACTTGTCAAGCGATTCCTGTTTACAAATGCACTAACCCATTACTTGTGTCCCAGCAGGCTTTAGTAAAACTAAATTAATACCTACTGGAAGATTACCAGTTTCCAGTATGTTAAAATAGGCTTAACCTATCTACTGCTGGACTTACATCAGAACACTAACAGATTAAACTATACATGAATCGCGAGACAAGCGGCAAGAGAAGAGATTTTTGGAAAAAATACAGGTGAATGAGCAAGAAGGCAGAAAAAAGAAAAGAATTCATGAAGAAAAAGAGAGCATGACAGGAAAGAGGAACCAAAAATCTACCTAACAGCAAACTAGAAAGCTCCTGCGGTTCCAAAAACAGGAGGGGCTTTTAATTTCATAACCGCAGTGCCCCACTGCGGGATTTTAGTTAGGGTACGAAAATGGGTGCAATAAGGCATTAAGTTTGCCTTCAAAGTGTGTATGATTCAGAAATACTAGTCACTGTGTGTTGAACTGGGACACCTAAGAACAAGGTTGGGGTTAAAATCAAAATTCAGAAAATTGTCACAGTACTATCCCCTCTCTTTTTTAGGTCACAGAATTAATTATTCAATTTACATAGACAAACTTAAAAACTCAATATCTTCAACAACAACAGCCCGAAAATCAATGTGGCTTTAAATTTCATCGCAATTGAGTACACTGAAGAGCACAAGTCAACGGAAATTACGAGAAACAGTGATCAAAATGGTGCATATTCCAAGGAAGTTGAGGGCAGGAACTACCATAAAATACACCGGTTTTTCTCTTCAAGTCATTTGACCACAACTTTTGAAAAATTATCTTTTAACACAAACAAAGTAATTTGAACTACTCAGTCGGGCTGATGTGGGTTGCGGACGACCCATATGGAATTCTGTAAGGAATTTTACGCTGTGTATTCTAATTGGGATGGTGTAGGTCATGTACGACCCATACTATGCAAAGAGACGGCAAAACTCCTAATTGGATGGCGTGGGTAGTGTACGACCCATACTTTTTATTTTACTTTTAATCCTTCTTTGGAAAGTATGGATTGTACACGACCCACATCATCAGGACTGTGTAGTCCAAAGCGTGATTCTTTTAAAGAACTAGGCAGATGCGTTTGAGGGCAGAATGTTTTGATGAGGCAGTCTATTGTAAAACAAATTATATGACTGAAAAGGGGCATGTATTGATTGCCCTTATTCAACAAGAAGAGCAAACGCTCGATCGAGTCACTTTCGCAGTTCTGAATATTATATGAGGCATCAGATGGACGGGAAGAAATTGCTATTCACAACACAATGAGTCACGTTCACATAAAATTTGAGCCCGGTCACTTTTATAGTTTCCGAGAAAAGCCCAACGTTAAGTTGTGTGTTGCCGAACAGAAAAGGCTAGTTATCTCCCTTGTTTTTCTGATAACGTTCGTAAAAGGCTACAGATGTAAATACTTTGATGTAAAGAATAATCCTACAAAGTTTCAATCACATCCGATGAACTTTGTCAAAGATATAAAATGTCTAATTTTTCCTTTGACGCTGACCTGTGACCTTGAAAAAGGTCAAAGGTCAACGAAACCATCGTTAAAGTGTAGAGGTCATTGGAGGTCACGACTAAACAAAATATGAGCCCGATCGCTTTGATAGTTTCCGAGAAAAGTCCAACGTTAAGGTGGTGTCTACGGACGGCCGGCCGGACAGACTAACACTGACCGATTACATAGAGTCACTTTTTCTCAAGTGACTCAAAAAGCTGTTTGAGTTCACATGAGGAAGTGTGTATACATACAGTGATTCCTACAACACAGGCACCCCCAAAAATCAAATTCGAAAAATCAAGGTTCCTGCGTTAAAATCGACAACAAATCAGACTCAGAGCAATCAAATGTGCATCTGAAACAGTCAATTTTGTTACTATGCCATGCTGAGCGGTGTATGTGTTAATTCTCTCAGTAGGTATATGTGGTAAACCGGCACGGTTGGCCTAGTGGTAAGGCGTCCGCCCCGTGATCGGGAGGTCGTGGGTTCGAACCCCGGCCGGGTCATACCTAAGACTTTAAAATTGGCAATCTAGTGGCTGCTCCGCCTGGCGTCTGGCATTATGGGGTTAGTGCTAGGACTGGTTGGTCCGGTGTCAGAATAATGTGACTGGGTGAGACATGAAGCCTGTGCTGCGACTTCTGTCTTGTGTGTGGCGCACGTTATATATATGTCAAAGCAGCACCGCCCTGATATGGCCCTTCGTGGTCGGCTGGGCGTTAAGCAAACAAAAAAACAAAACAAAAATATGTGGTAATCCTCTCAGTAGGCATAAAAGGCAGTTTTTGAAGCCGTTTTAGCGGGTAATGAAACAAAACAATACATTTGAATTTCTGCAATTTTTAACGCATTGCGTTCAAATATTTGGTGATTCGTGCTAACACATGTCATGAATTAGAAAAGACAACATTAAACAGGTTTGCGATTGTGAGGTGTTAGCCGGTATTTTTACCGACAATTATCAAATGAATTAATTAAGCAACAAATCAGTGCTGGGGCCGACGCTATTCTTAGCGTACATTAACGACCTCCCGGAGAGACTGACGGCACTAGCGCGCCTGTTTGCGGACGACACTGCAGTGTACAGGGTGGTGACTAGCGTAAACAACCAGGCCCAGCTACAACAAGACCTCCATCGCCTAGCCGAGTGGGAGAAGAGCTGGGACATGCAGTTCCATCCTGCAGAGTGCAACACCCTGCCTGTTACGAGGAGCAGACGCCCACTACAGCCCTCTTACCAGCTCCATGGGCATACGCTGGAGACAGTGAAGGCGGTCAAGTACCTGGGTGTGACCATTCAGGGTGACCTGTGCTGGGACGACCATATTAACAACATCGTCAGCAAGGCAAACAAGACCCTGGGGTTCCTGCGGCGCAATCTGAAGATCTCATCAAGATCCGTGAAAGAGCAGGCGTACAAGGCCTTTGTCAGGCCTATCCTGGAGTACGCCTCGTCAGTATGGGACCTGCACACCCAGAAGAACATCGACAAGCTTGAGACCGCCCAGAGACGAGCTGCCCGATTCGTCTGCAACCGCTACCACAACACGTCAAGTGTCAGCCGGATGCTGGACTCCCTTGGGTGGCAGTCTATGGAGGAGCGCAGGAAGCTTGCCCGCCTATCGATGCTCTACAAGATCACGAACAGCATCGTCCACTGTCCGGGCATCAAGTCGAAGCTGGCCCCCTTACCACCACGCCAGCGAAGAGGCCATTGCCAGCAGTTCGGCCTCATCACCTGCCGCACTCAGTATCGGAGTGCCGCTTTTCTACCCAGCACAGTGAAGGACTGGAACTCTCTACCAGCAGCTGTCGTCGAGGCCCGCACTGTCGACACCTTTGTGTCGCGCGCCTCGCACTGAACCAGTAGCCACTGTGACTCATGTCCCCTCCCCCCATACTCCCCAACCTGTGAATTTTAAATGGACTTTTGGATGCTGGAAACGCTGCTTTCTTGGACTTGCGCAACATCCCATCAAGTGCCGAAGTAATCACTACTGCTGATTGTGGGCAATAATGGAAAGACAAGACAATCAGATGTACCGAATTACAAACAAAATGTCAAGTCATTTGAAACGTTAGTACTGCTGTTATGCGACATGTTAGAAAGAATTACAAAAAATAAAGATGTACCTTTTCCAAAGAAAACAGATTTGTTTTTAAATATGCAGGCTTTTTAAACAAACATTAAAGCTTCAAATTACACTGAAATGTAATTCATAATCAACGACGGCTGCTCAGACCACTTGTTCAAACGCGTACAAACATTCTTGGGAAATGCTCTCTCAAAAGCCCTGCTCAGCAGCTAGCAGTTAAATGTTCAGCAGTGAGCTTGATGTGGGCTATTTGTGCTCAGCGCTGTGAAAATAGTCCACTTCTTAAAGATTACTTTCGCTTTGAAATCCTCATACCATCCATGTCTAATAAAATATGTACATGAAATTTGAGTATTTGGTTTATTTGAAGTTGAAAATAGCAACAAATTAAATTTGTTTGATGAGTCAGCTTAGACTTAGAGTTAGATCAACCGACTATTTTAAGGACTCTTTCTGGCATGTCAAATAAAAGCAAACCTAATCTCTCGAATGACTTGATGTACTTAACGACATGTCTTAGCATAAATTACCAGACGTTTGAAGGCAATGCATTGAGAAATTTATTAAATGTGCTGGATTTCTTCTGATTACCCACTAAAATGGCCCCAGAAACCGCATTTTACGGCTTCTCAGAAGAATTACATACCGTTCATCATGCCATTACGCCATTGTTAGACAAGATATGTAAACTAAGCTGACTGTTTGGATGCATATTTAATTTTTCTTTCTAATAACATGCACAACAGGTTTCCTTTCAGCAGTTTTGATAGTATACTGTTCAAAAAAAGAAACGCATAGCTTGTAATATTTGGTTAATTTAGTTATATGGCTACAAGGATATCCACCAAACTGCAGAAAATGTTTATCTGGTCGTCGACCTTTTGTCCATTGCCACAAGTGAGCTCTGCACGTGACGCATGCGTTATCAGTGGCTACAATGTCAAAATTGCTCATTTGGCATGACCACTCGTCATGCTTCAGTGTAATCTCGTGAAACTCGGGGAATATTGAGCTCCCACCATGTCTTCCAAAACCCATAAAAGCGGATTGTTCGCCACAAAGAAATCAGACGACAATTCAGCGACGAAAGATGGCCCGATTGAGCAGAGAAGACCGCCAAATTGCATTGGGTCGTTTACAAGCAGGCCAAAGTCAAAGTGCAATCGCCAGGCACTTCCACGTGTCCCAGAGCACCATCAGTAGACTGTGGGTCAGGTTTCAAGCCACTGGCTCCGTTGCTGACTTGCCACGAGCGGGAAGACCAAGGGCGACAACTGCTGCTCACGACCGCTTCATACGGCTCCGCCACCTCCGGAATCGTTTCCTGTCGGCCTCATCTTCTGTCCAGGCTCTCCCCGGGCCACACCGATTATCGGACCAGACCGTGCGGAACCGCCTGCATGAAGCTGGTTTGAGAGCTCGCAGACCTTACAGAGGAGCTGTCCTCACCCGCCGCCATCGCCACAACCGAGTGCAGTGGGGCAACCAGCACCTTCGCTGGACCGTCCGGAATCACTGGAGACACGTGTGGTTCAGCGACGAGTCCTACTTCCTGCTCCAGCGACATGATGGTCGGAGGAGGGTCTACCGGTATGGAAAGCCGTTTGGCTCATAACCATTACGCGTGTAATAAAACGTAAATACACGCGTAATAAATGACTAATACACGTGTATTTATTTCTTATTGCACGTGTAATTTATCTTTTTTCTCATGCTATGGAATAGCATAATGATTAAATACACGTGTAATAAATATTTCATACTCGTGTAAGAAATGATTAAATACACGTGTAATTAACATTTCATGCGCGTGTAAGAAATATTTAAATACACGTGTAATTATTTATTACACGTGTATTTAAATATTTTTTACACGCGCATGAAATGATTATTACGCGTGTATTAATTATTTCTTACACGCGCATGAAATATTTATTACGCGTGTATTTAATCATTTCGTACACGTGTATGACATTTTTATTCCACGTGTATTTAATCATTTCGTACACGTGTAAGACATGATTAAATACACGTGTAATACATTTTTCATACACGCGTAAGAAATGAATAAATACGCGTGTAATAAATATTTCATACAAGCGTTAAAAATGCAGGAGTCACGTGGTTAAGTGACTTAAAAACTCGGACTGGGAATCCACATGAAAAACACTCTATGCGTCTTCATCGCCTCGCTTTGCACGCTTACAGCTCAAGATGGCGGAAGCGGCAAACGTCAATGTCACCTTAGAAGGTTTGCGAGAACAATTTAACGCCTTTGCCCAGGCTCGCACAGCATTGGAAAGGTAAGTTACTTGTTTTATCAGATGAAGTCGGTTGTTGTGCGCGCGAACCGGAAGTAGAATAGACGAGAGTTGTTGCTTTGCATGTCGTATATTTTCCGATTCAAGTTTTAAGTTTATTACGGGTGTATGTAATGATTAAATACACGTGTATTTAAATAATTTCCTACACGTGTATTTAATCATTTCTTACACGCGTATAAACTATTTCCTGCACGTGTATTTAATCATTTCTTACACGCGCATGAAATATTTATTACACGCGTATTTAATCATTTCTTACACGCGCATGAAATATTTATTACACGCGTATTTAATCATTTCTTACACGTGTATGAATTATTTATTACACGCGTAAAAAATGATTATTACACGTGCATTAATCATTTATTACACGTGTATTAATTATTTATTACACGTGTATTTATGTTTTATTACGCGTGTAATGGTTATGAGCCAAACGGCTTTCCATATACCGGAGAGTAAACGAACGTTACGCGCCCAACTGTGTGGATGAGGCACCCGTTCATGGTGGTGGAGGCGTCATGGTGTGGGGGGCGATCAATACCGCTGGAAGGAGCACCCTGGTGCACGTCCAAGGGCGCATAACTGCCCAGCGATACGTGGAGGAAATTCTGCGCCCACACGCCCTTCCTCTTCTGGCTGACCAGGATGCCATATTCCAGCAGGACAACGCTCGCCCGCACACAGCACGACTCACCACCCAGTTCCTCACCGACCACCATGTCCAGGTGCTTCCCTGGCCATCCATGTCGCCAGACATGAACCCGATAGAACACCTCTGGGATGAATTGGACAGACGTGTGCGCAGGCGAGAAGAAGCGCCGGCAAATCACCGCGATCTATTGCAGGCACTTCAGGAGGAGTGGGACACCATCCCACAGCAAGATATCCGGCATCTGATCCAGTCCATGCCCAGAAGGTGCCGGGCAGTTGTTGCTGCTCAAGGCAGTCACACCCCCTACTGACTTGACAGCCTCGGCACCCAATCGTATTGATTGACTGATTGATTTGAAGATGCAAATGAACTGTGTGTGCATTCAACTGTGTCCATACCAAATTTCAAACAAATAATCTAAATATTGGATTTTCTGTTAATTTTTTCGAAAAATAAAACAAATTTGGCAAGTAGCAACTATGCGTTTCTTTTTTTGAACAGTATATGTCGATTTTAACACGTTAAACTTGATTTTGCGAATTTGATTGTTGGGGATGCTAGTCTTGTAGGTTCTATTTTATAAACAGTACCTCGCGTAAACTAAATCTGTTTTCTATATAACATAGGACAATGAATGGCCTTTTCAGTCTTATAATTGGTTTTACAATAAATGGCCTCATTAAAATGATCTGCCCTCAAACGCGTTTGCTTAGTTTGTTGTTGTTGACAGGTAGTATAGAAATAGAATATGAACGTTGGACATGTTTTAACTGCTAATTAATATTGACAAAACCACTGTATACTTCTGTGTCTGCAGACTGTTCCTGGCATAATTAATGTAAATGCTTAAAAAATTCCTTTAACCATTTTAAATATAAAATTTGTTGTTTTGTGCAAGGGACGTTACACAGTGGCCACTACATACAGTGTTGGTAGTTGGCCCCTGAGCAAGCGTCAGCATCAGTGTTCGTAGTTGGCCCCTGAGCAAGCGTCAGCATCAGTGTTCGTAGTTGGCCCCTGAGCAAGCGTCAACATCAGTGTTGGTAGTTGACCCGTGAGCAAGCGTCAGTATCAGTGTTGGTAGTTGGCCCCTGAGCAAGCGTCAACATCAGTGTTGGTAGTTGGCCCCTGAGCAAGCGTCAGTATCAGTGTTGGTAGTTGGCCCCTCAGAGAGTATCAGGGTCAGTGTTGGTAGTTTGCCCCTCTGCGAGTGTCAGCATCAGCGTTGGTAGTTGGCCCCTCGGCGAGTGTCAGCGTAAGTGTTGGTAGTCGACCCCTCAACGAGTGTCAGCATCAGTGTTGTGTCAGCATCAGTGTTGGTAGTTGGCCCCTCAGCGAGTGTCAGCCTCAGTGTTGGTAGTTGACCCCTCAGCGAGTATCACCATCAGTGTTGGTAGTCGACCCCTCAGCGAGTATCACCATCAGTGTTGGTAGTTGGCCCCTCAGCGAGCGTCAGCCTCAGTGTTGGTAGTCGACCCCTCAGCGAGTATCACAATCAGTGTTGGTAGTTGGCCCCTCAATGAGTGTCAGCATCAGTGTGTGGGTAGAGGTCCTTGAACAAGGAACAGCAACATAGTCATAAGAGCAGAAGGTTTCTTGTATTAAATGTTAGCAACAGAGCAGTTTCACCACATAATCTTACAAGAAAAAGAGAAGACAGTGAGTAATTCTAAAACTTGCTCTTATTCATACTACACTTAGCAAACCATTTTATCTGTACAAATTGTGTACTTTAAAAAAAAATCACTCCCGAATCATTTTGTTCAAACTTTCTACGCCATTAAAGGCACTTCACTTGGAAATGTGGCACACTCTTCCGCTGCTCAAAAAAGGATCCCCCAAAAATTGACCCGAAAAAACACAAAGTACCACTTAAAAATCGACTCAAGTTCAGGATAGACACAATAATAATAATAATGAAAATAGAACATTTATATAGCGCTTCTTCACAGCTCAAAGCGCTTTGGCAACGTTTACATACGTGAAGAAGAACATCAATTATCTGTCCAGAACAGGGTGTCTTCTTTGGTTAACTTTTGTACTTTGTGTTCTGCCATTACTGCTGATGCAGGTGTCAATCGCTTCAGCAGTAAAAAACATGAGGTCTTGCGTTAATTTAGAGGGGTTAAACAATTAAAAGAAAGCTCTGTATATCAGCAATGACTCAGTCCTTTAAAATGAATCAGACAAGGCTAACAATTCAGGAAATGGAACAAACCAACTGAATTACAAATTAGCACAATTTCTTGAAATCCCCTAGAGCATGTTCTATTCTCCTCACAATCTATGCCCCCCCCCCCCCCCCCCCCACGTTAACAATAACAGTGTAAATACATGTTTTTAGTACTAGTAAATTACTAGTTATTGTCACTTAAGAATCAGTTTTGTTGATATCAAGGAGTAGTAAAATTTAAAGTCAAAGTTTCAGATAAAAGTTTAAAAAAGAAGTCAAACACTGAAACAGCATTCTTCTTACTCACTGTCCAGTTTTTGTGTGTGTCACTGTGTGTGAGAACAATACGTTTTGACACATCTCTTTCAATGTGTATGCATACTACTACTATTACACAAGTTAGTACTATGTGATCCCAGAACGCCTCTTCTTTTGTTTTCCAAATGTTCTACAGAATTGTCAATGACTGAATGAGTATCATATTACAAGCATAACATATTTACCTGAAATGATGTCCAGTCTTTTCTTGCACACCACGTTCACTAAGACTTAAATGCTTTCATTGGCATTCCTCATTGTCTCTGCCCTTGCTTTGGTAACTGTATGTTAGTGTCCACGGGTAGAAGATGACACTGGAGGAGAGCATGGTGGTGCCAGACGATGATGAAGTTTATTCTCTGGTGATACAAGAAAGAAAATTATGAGCGTTTGCTGAATGTTTCAGTGTTTGCTTGTATGCATTTACAATTACCAGGTGAATACGCTGCACAGATCTGCAGTGCAGATGATACTAAGACAACACTGTCAGCACAGCTACCAAGTCAAACTTACAACGAGCACAGTCAGTATATAATATGGTGCTGATTAACAATAACAACCCATTTAAGTTTCAAACATGCCTTTTCTGCTCTAATGTTTTCTCTCTCATGCAAGCTGTTTTATAACCTTGACATTTTCTGCAACAACATTCCCAAACACAATCTGAAAAGTAGCATGCCTTGAAAGGAACATTTGATCAATTATGCTTTAGATCTATTCCAAACATTACCTGTTTTCATCATGACAGGAAACAATGCTGACGTGTCTTGCTGACGTGTCTAGTTCACGTGTTGAGTTAACCTGCTTGGAGCACTGCTGTAGATATAGGGTGTGACTGAGTATTCAGGGTGTCAAGATGTAGCCAATGTCACCGTATATGAACAAGCCCAGAGGTGCTTGGATTGCAGGACACACCCAACTCTCATTTAAAATCATGGTACCCTTTTCACACCCTGGCAATAGACGCTTTCACAGTTCCGTGAAAACATAGGCTCAAAGAAGATCGCTCTCCGTATGCGCGCGCAACCATTTTCGCGGCCTTACCGGAAGTCGAGTAGGCACCATACCTCTGCGATTTGGAGTATGCACGTGCGACATTGTTCAACTTATTTCATCCTAGTACATGTATTTTGACGTTCGAGGCGAAATCAATGGCGTACCATTGTGCAGTTAATGAATGCAGTAATGGCATGTACCGTTTGAAGAAGTGGAAGACCACAACGTGCGCAGTTCATGACGTTTTGCAGAGCGAGTGCGAGTGCTCGGCACCCTTCAGGTATGTTTACTTTCTTTCCTAAAATGTTCGTTTTTGAGCTATTGATTTGTTTCATATAAGTTTTAACAATAGTATTTACCTGTTTTGTTAGGACTTATTTTTAATTTTGTTGTCTCACAACAAAGGTTTTAAGTGAAATATGCCTGTAGTGTCCCCTTTTCGCAGCTGAGTCACTGCAGTCAGTGAGTGAGAGTAGGTAACTGACTTAACTCGCTGTCTGTCACAGTCTTGAAGTGTCATGATCACAGTCATACAAACTGACTGGTGAAATAAAGCACGAACATCCCGGTATTGTAAAGATAGTTGTACTGGCGATAGACAATAATTACGTATTTGGATAATTTGCAGCTGATCTGCCCATGTGACACTGACAAGTCAAAAAGTACAAGAGGAAGGTGCAGAGCGTACACTTTGCTTTGATATGTGGCCTCATTTTCATAATGTTTTCTTTCATTTGAATTTCATGTTATTCCTAACTGTGTTCTTCCAGGTTGTATTCCATTCCAACACGCAAGACCAATCCAAGCAGCCGTGACAAATGGAAGATACTCATCAACAGGATTCATCCAGCAAGCAAAAGGCTTCTTTCACCCTCCAAGGATCAGAAAATCTGCTCCAAACATTTTGTGGATGGGCGACCGACCGACAGGCACCCCTTCCCAACAGAACTTCTTGGATTTCCGGACTTTAAAAAAAAGGTCAGTTAGTTACGTTGCAAACCATTTTAAGTTTCTGTTTTGATGGTTCTTTTTTTTAAAATTTAAGACGGGGCCAACCGGAGTGCATAGTTCATCAGACATCTTGGGATGTAATATTTTTGCGGCAAACTAGTGGACCAATCCTCAATAAACTTTACCACAGAGTTCCTGAGAACGATTTCCCATTTGTTGGTTTTATATGATATATATATTTTCTATTAATGTCTTTTATGATGTCATATTACCTGGTCAAGTAAAGGATGCGATGCATTCAATTTAAGTCACTGCGAGTTCAACAGATTGACTAGATGTGGTAATTTCGCTTCATGCCACTTGTTTTATGTTATTGTGGCTAAGTATGATTTGCAATTTTATGTTTTAAAGGTTGCCAGAGTGCTGATGCACGACTCCGCGCCTTTGTCAAAGCGGGCCAGACGGGAAGTGCCGGAACCAGCCCCAGAACCAGCCCCAGGCGGTACACCGGAGCCCATGGAGACAGCAGACCCAGTCATCGAGGTCCAGGCAACACAAGGAGGGTCCCTCAGCATCAACGGTTTGCTGCTGGCCATCTTTGTCCTGATGACGGTGGCAACCCAGCTCTTTCGACAAGTCCGCAGACTGACACAAGACATCCTTGCGCTTCACGTGCAGTGCTCACAGCTGAGAAAGGAGCTTGAAGCCCTGCGCCAGACTACCCAAGAAAGAGCAAGTGCAGCTTCACCCCTTCCACCCAAGCCTGAAAGAAGCAACTCCAAAAAGTGTCGAGTGCTAGTGAAAGGTAAACATGCAAAAAGCCAGCCAAATATTTTCCGTGATTTGCTGACAGCAAAGAATGTCAAGTACTATACTGGTGTCCGGAGCATAGCTCTTGTACAGTTGATTCACGACTTTGTGAAAGACTTCGTTGTGAGACGGCATCAGGGCCAGGCAAGTGTTAAAAGAAAGCGAGTGTTCCGTAAAACTCCATCAAAGTTTGGCCCCAAACGCTTTCTCCGTAGCATCGACGAGCTTGTCTTAGTGCTGATGAGACTCAGACTAGGCCTTGACCTCCAAGACCTGGCGGACAGATTTGCCATTTCGGTAAGCCTGGCATCAAAAGTGTTTACAAGCTGGATGAAGGCGCTTTCTGCAACTCTCTGCCATATGGTGCAGATACCTGATGTGGAGACTGTTCTCGCAACCAAGCCAGTGCGCTACAGGGGAAGAGACCTGACGAACCTTGTTGCAATCATTGATTGCACTGAAATTTTCATCGAAACACCTCAAGATTTGGCAACCCAGGCTGCAACCTGGAGCGATTACAAACATCACAACACTTTGAAAATCCTTGTGGCTGTATGCCCCAACAGTTACATTTGTTATGTTTCGGCGGTGTATGAGGGGCGAATATCAGACACTGAACTGACCAAGGATTGTGGTTTTCTTGAACAACTTGATCCACACACGTGTGTGATGGCTGACAAAGGTTTCAGCATTGCAACAGAATGTGCACAGCAATCGCTTGGGCTGATTATACCACCAGGACGACGGGGCCAGTCACAAATGTCTAAAGTTCTAGTGCAAAAAACAAAAAAAGTTGCAAACCTGAGAATCCTTGTAGAACAAGTTATTAGGCGCTTGAAATGCTTCAAGTTCCTGAAGAACGAAATGAGCTTGGCTGCTGCTGATCTTGTGGATGAGGCTGTGATAGTGTGTGCTGCATTGTGCAATTTGCAGCGACCTATTTATGTGCAGTAGAATATGGGCAGTTGCTATGAATGAAGCAGATGGTTGTACTTGTATTTTATAAGTATTATATGGACATGACTCAGAAATGCTGTCAGACTGCCCAGTGATTCAATTCAAACCGCCAATATGCGCATTTGTGTTTCATTCTATCATTGAAAAGGGGGTGTACCGTGTTGCAATGAAATCGGTTTGTGGTTACCAAAAGATATGATGAATGTACTTTTCCACTCCAGCATGGTGAAAATGTTTGACAGTACTCTGCTACAACTGTACAAACTGCAACATGGTCAGAGAGTGTAAAGATGGTTGTGACCATTATACATAATTAACTAGGATTTGTTTTTACTTGCTTAGTATAGAGTGTGAATTATGAACACTAGAACATTGTTGTTTGTAAATTTTGGATACATTTCTTATAAAAAAAACTCAGGACATGCATCTTCACAGAATTATTTTTTTGGTAAGATTTGTGTACAGTGGAACCCCCCTTTTAAGACCTAAACAGATCTGAGGAAACCAAGTCTTAAAAAGAAGGGAGTCTTAAACAGTGGGGGTAATTTTACAGAGGATATGAACAGGAAAAAAGGAGGGAGTCTTAAGGGGGGTTCCACTGTATGTTTGTGTTTTGATTTGGTGGGTTTCTATTTGGCAATGGCTAGACTTCTTCGTGCACATAGTTTTCATAAAGCCGAGGAAAGGTGTGTTTTCACAAATAGTTCAGTTTGTTGAGGTTATGAATACTAGCTGGAGTTTTTATTTGCATTTCATGTTTTAATTTGTTCGACCAGAAGTGATTTGATTCACTAGTCTTATTTTATCCGACATACCAGGATTGTGTGTTGTGCAAATTGATACCACTGCCAGATAGATGCTTTTGTGGGGTTACAAGTTGGATCTTTACCAATACCATAACTTAACTATGGATAATCATCATAATGTGTTGTGTAAGTATTATTGTGACCTATGCAATAAATCTTGTGATTTGTTCCAAAGTCTTTTGCAATGTCTAATTATGTCTGAGTGTGTGTATGAGAGTTGATCAAATGGATGTGAGATGCAGTCCAAATCTTATTTTTAGGGTCACTTTTCTCACAGTTCACACACAGACCATGCACACAGTTCAAATTGATAAACAAATATGGTGGCTCACAATTCTGTGTTATTCAACTTGTCACATTAATTCAATTCATCCATTTAGCACATGACTTACTCTTAATAGTCTTATGAAAAGCAGGCACACTCTTCACACATCAAATTGTTGCATTAATTTAATAAGAAAAATATGTATTGAATTTAGACAAAACCATCGTTATACATGGCATTGCTTCTTGCTCATCAATTATGTTGAAAAGCTGGCAGGCTGCACAAACAAAGAGTTATTTCGGTGTTTGTCAACTTTTCTCATTCATTTAATAAGATACATGTATATATATCGTCTTGCCATGGAATTTTGGCGTAACTTGTTTAAGACCGGTTTTCTTTCTTTCTTTGGCGACAGGGGGAAGATGGGATAGAGCCACTTGTCAATTGTTTCTAAAACTTCTTGTTCACAAAAGCACAGACAGGTTTTCAGCAGTAGGCCAATACTGATCATTTGTATAACAACACAGTGGTTTTTACCCCCTTAGGCAATAATTCCATGACAACAATATGTTGGACAGCATCGGTCAAAAACACTTGTAGTTGTACAAAAAATCTGTTCTTTTGAACGGCATGGGTCTGCCTCATGAAGTTGAAGCGCCAGTACTAGTAGACTTAGGCCCCCCAAAAAATAGGTGTGTTTACGGTAACATAGCCAAAAAAAATAGGGTAGGAAGGTAGGCAAGTTTTTTTAAACTTTTTTTTCTAATGTGTACAAATTAAACCTACTTGACAGGGAAATAAGTGTGCGACTCGGGCGCTTTTGCTTTCATTGCGTTTTCTGCACTCATTTTTTTTTTTTTTTGACAAATGAAATAAAAAGTTATAGGGTCGGCCCCTAAAAATAGGGTAGGTCGGGTTACCGTAACCACACCTACTTTTTTTAGGCCTTACATAAGACATAATTAACAAAACAAGCTCTGCAACATTTATTCCATTCACACACAACCCATGCACACTATGCAAAACTGAAGAAAAAAAACCTTGCACTTCTGCATTATTCAACTTAGTCACAAGAAATTACACAAAAACAAAGGAACATTCAGCACACACAAATAATAATATTACAAGAATTTATAACGTGCACATATTTCACCTCAAGGCGCACTCGTACACATTCTTTCGCAATTAACAACTGATGCACACTTATATCCTAAGTATAAATCCCATGAAGATGACACGGCAACAACAGAGACACAGCACTCAAAAATAAGCATGAAAAACAAAAGACAATTTCAAATCATAATTATGTACATGGCTATTTACAAATTCTGCTCTGATTTAGGCTTGCGAGTGAAATTGACATAAAACATGTATTGAAAAGAACGCTCATGCTCAAACCACACATTTCATACAAATCCAGCAGTCATCATCCCCTGGTTCAGAACCCTCCACAAAACCAACACAGTGTTGGTGGAACCATTCTGGACAGGAATCACACTTTATGGAAAAGTCACAAAAGGATGCTGGTTCTTCGGCAATGTCTGACATACATACACCACAACGGTAAATCTTGATCACTGCAACTTTTTTGGCCACTTTTGATTTTTGCTTAACTAATCGCTTGCGCTTTGGGGGAGGGATGCCTGGCAAGAGAAGAGGTGGGGAACTTGGTCGCTTTGGGGAATGGCTGCACGATGCACTGGCAGTCGCAGGAGCATTTTGCACTGGAGTTTCTCTCAACAGTTCAGCAGCGACCTGGTTCCCCCAAAACCATTCCAGATTCGCAAGCATTCGCAGCCAGAATTCCTCATCGAACAGAATGGGAACAATCAAGCTCCCATGCTCTGAGTAGACAAAAAGGTCGCAGGCGGGTCGTCTGGTCAGGGCCATCTGTCCTTGAATTTGTCCATAATACTGATGCGCCTTCTTCAGACGAATCTGACCGTCGACTTCCTCCAAGTAGGGAATGTTGCCGACTGTGGGTTTTTCATGCTTTATCGACTCGGGGCACTTGATTTCGCACAACCCCTCACCGCAGCAATCACAGCTGGTAACGAGGTCTGGACTTGAAGCCAGGAACGGATAATTGGCATCAATCACAATGCCACTGTCACAGGCAGACCATTTTTTGTGCTTCTTGCTCGTCTGTTGAATGTAACTTTGTTTTGCTGCAGGCTCCAGGGATAGTCCATGTTTCATTGCCACAGTGAGTGGTGTACTTCCTCGTCCCATGATTTTGTCCATAAGCCATGTTGACTTGTCTTTCCCATTTGTGTTGGCCTTTTTCAAAGTCTCAGACTTGGTGTGAATGTTGTAAAATATGGATGACGTTATACGTCCCTGTCTCTGAGACTTCCATTCGGCACAATCACTTTGTGCCCTCGTGGCTCTCTCCACAGCAGATATTTCCTCTTCTGTCAGGGTCATGGCTTCCAGTAGCTCCTCTGTAGTGGAACACGAGTCAGCAAGGGAAAGGACAGTTGCAGGCAAGATGGGGTTTTGCGGTTGTGCTGGCTTCTGCTTTTTCCTTGTCAAAATGAAGACACTGTCAGCGGCCTCTTTTTCAAAGAAATTTTCCAGTTTCTGAGCCATTGCCCCAGAGTCTAACAGTTTCTCGCTGTCCTCAGCGTAGAAAGGCTGAAAATCCTTCCGCAAACGCCTTGCTTCTTCTTTGCGTTCCCTGGAAGTTTTCTGCCCGTACACATCCTTGGCAACATGATTATCTCGCCACTTGCCAGGTTTTCTTGCAACTGATCCGCTTGGGGCAACCCAGGTACACAAATTTTCAGTTCCTCTGAGGTCTGTGGCTCCACATTTCACTGCAGCCTCTACCCGGAACAAGAGCCCTGCAATATGATTGCAGGAACCTAGCATGCCAGCAGCACAGGTGCAGTGGGCCGTCTTGATCTCGCCACCTGCAGAAGTTTCATTTTTCTTGGTTATCATCACCCAGACTCTGTAGGGTTTGTTCCGGATACTCATTGAAGGATACACTGCAGCCTTCAAAATACAGAGTGATGCCGTCTTCCTCACTGGGTGGTACATTATCTCACGTACCCACTCACAAGTAAAGTACCTGTATGCCTTGCCTTCCTTGTAGTTATTGAGAAGACGGTGTATCAGGTCGATCTGGTTTGCTGCAGTCTTCTTCAAATAGTCAGAAATGTCGCTGATATACAAGCTGGGCCAGGAAAACCTGCCAGTTTCTTCAGACAGCCACCCATCATCAAAGGTAGCAGGATCCGGATAAGTCTCACCGTCAACAGTCAGCTTGCTCTTGTATTCGCCAAGAAGCCGCCTCTCTCTCTGCTCAGCTTCATCGTCAACTGGGGTGTCCGATTCAAAGGCAGCCCAGCTCCTGCGACAGAAAAATATATTTATTTAATTTTATTTTTTACTCTTAGAACAGTGTACACACAGGCAGATCAAATCTCTGTTTAATCAAACCATAGTTTTAAACGGTTAACTCATATCCAACACAACATAACACCAACACGAACGAGACATCTCATGAACAGTTGATTACAATGGTGTTAAAAAAAACACAAGTTTATTTCATCCTCTACTGTTACTGTAGTTGAGAAAAAGAAGTAGGAAACAGAGTCATAGATGCACTGATCAGTCTGATCTAGACACCACAACAGTGAGTGAGGGCAGGTTGGCAGGGTCTTTTCATACATCGCATGAGCTATAATTTTGGCATCTAGATGCAAAAATACTTTTACTCATTGTAAATATTTAAACTATTGTTTGTTGAAAACAGGAGAAAAGTGAGACGCACAGATATATCTAGCAAAAGACCATGAGTATCATGAGTATGCCACGATCGACACTCACTGAAGTGGCACTACAAAACTCATGTCAAGAACGTACAAAAACAACCTTAAATGTTCACTCACCTCGCAACAAGTTCATCAAAATCGCCATCAACGCTTAGTTTTCGGACACTAAGGAAGTATTTAAGCGCATCAACGCTCCAGAGTCGTAGTTTCTGCAGAGAAATGTCGCTCAAATCCATGGTGTGATCAACTGTGCAATGAAGAGGTCGGCGCTTTACTCGTACGCGGCGGAGGTTTCGAATGCGCATGCGCGAGTTTCGGAACTGTGAAATCGTCTATAGAACAACACGACACACGGTCCAAAGATGTTCGTCACCAACTACTTCAATGCCTATAGAAGCCGTCACGGCGTGGCATCCTTCCTTGTTGATATTATACTCGTGCTGTTTTGTTTCGTTGACTGACTGATAGACTGTTGTTCGAAAATGTGTGTAAACAGCACCACAAACACGCCGAAAAAGTGCACTACAAGTACAAGCTATCTGGAATTGCTCACGAGTACGTGTGGTTAGCCGCTTCCTGTCGGGTTCACACTCGTCGTGCAAGGCAGAATATACATTCGGTGGATGCAGCGAAGACTCGTTTCCTTGCTGATGTAGAATATGTCGCCGTGCATGGACTGACAGACATCAATCACGCAGAAAACGGTGCAATCATAGTCTTCGCGGGTGCTTGTAAGTGCTAAACTGCATACCGTCCACACTCTTGTCAACATAATTCAAAGAGGAGTCCATGCTTTGACAAATGAAAGCGTGCGGCACTCTCCTTATCGTCTTGGGCATTCCGCGGATCCGTGCGGTGACGAAAATGTGTTGATGGCGCATGTTATATCGCAAAATGATGCACGAGTCGAGTCGACTCACAGTCTCATTTACGGCCGCCATTTTTAGGATTAAAATTATCTCCCTTGCAAGTTGGGGGCGCTTCTGTCTGCTCTTACCTAACTTAGGGCTGGGGGGGGGGCTGCCCTATGTTAAGAGCGACATAGGAGCGCTCTTTGGCCAAAGAGCGGTCCGTGAAACGCACCTATCTTAACTTTGCTCTTAACCCCATCTTGACCCCTTAAGAGCTCCTAAGTTAGGATAAGAGCGGTATATGAAACCGGCCCCTGGATCCTAAAATATTAGTCCGAGTCTCTTAAAACTGCAGGATCGGAGAAACTGAGCTATAGTCGGAAAAAACGTGCAAAGAGTAAGTAAGTATTGTAACATTTGGCATTCGATATTCAAGTTTTTGGAGGTACTTCAAAACCTTGGACTTTTCCTTTGATAAAATGCGTATTTTCAGGAAACCAGCAAAAAAAGGACATCACCCAGCGAGCACGTAATCTCATTGTTATCAACGGTGTATTTGGTTCACAAGACCTTCTCACGAGCGGACGTGACGTTCCATGGAAACTGGTCTCGGCAATCCCAGCCTTCATCACAGAAATGGCCGCCATATTCTATGATACGCTACTTGTCACTTGAGTCGGTCAGACGTTGATGTAAAGACACAGTCCGTCCCGTATACACGATTCGGCTCACTCTCTCCGATCTGCTCAGCCTCGGGCTTTTTCGCGAAACAATGCCATTCAGCATTCCTCTGTTTAGACAAATACCAAAAATCAACGGCCTGGGTGTTTTGCGTGCATAGTGGTATAGATTGATTTCTTAAAGTGACGCGAGTGTCAATCTGTTAAAATCATTCATCAAAATTGCAGAAAATGTGAAAAACAAAGCAAAAAACACATATCGGTGTAAAAAGCCTTTCAATGGTCAAATTATATCACAGGGAAAAAAAGGCTGTTGAACCTTGATTTTTTACCCTCTTTTTCAAGGTTTGACACTTTAACAACCTTTTTTGTCTCTTAAATTCCGTGACCGGATATTTTGTCTGTGGGCGGCTGTGACAAGACAGGAAAAATATTGATGAAGTCAATTATGAACAGGGTAAAGAAAAGTTCTCAAACTCCCTTCACGTCGGTCAAGAACAACGCCAAAAACGAGAGGAAGAAATCAGGAGGGGGCGAGGGTTGATCAAAAAGTTTGTAACCGCCTTCGTTGCAGGAATGGGTTGAGCTTTTGCTTTCAGAGATGTCGTTTGCCATCAGCAGTCGGACATTTTCTGCCGACCTTTTTTTCACAGTGACGCAAAAATGTTACCCAAACTTCTCAAAGTTGCCGAAACTGTTATGGCCATTTGGGATAATTTTCCGAAGAAAATATATCATAGTACTATCTCTGGCTGATTGTTGATATTTTTGGTCTGTTGACAAATCAGTTATCACTCAAATGATGTTCACATCGACACCGTCATTGTTTTAACGGTCAACATTTCAGGTGCCGCGGTCATCACGCAGAAAATAGAAACAGCGTAAAGCCAGCCATACATGCGTGGTTTATACTTGCAATGTTCCATCTCAGTAGAATGGACACAAGACGTGATGACTTGAAATCAAAGGAAGAGCGTTTCAGTCAATGGTCTAAGACTAGCGGATGCGCAAGTCATAAAGTACTACACAGAGTGTAATAAAGGTGGTTCTGTATCTGAGAACAGGGGAGGGGGGGGAAGGGGGGGGGGGTTGCGTTCTTAAAATTGTTCAATGAACCCTCGTACACATAATCAAGATGCGACGCACCGTTTTTGGCCTTTGGCATTTCGGCGGTGGCCAAAATAGACACAGGCTGCACAACGTTCCCTGGCAGTGTTTTCTTTTTCTTTTTCTTTCTTGCTATCAACTCCTCCCCCTCCCCCTCCCCCTCCGCCTCCCACTACCACCACCACCCCCATCCACCCTCCGCTCTTCGTTTGAACGTTACGTCAAGACGGCTCGGGGAAGATTATTTTTTAAGTCGGCCAGACGACACTGCGTCGCCGCTCATTCGTTCCATCCCTATCAAAACAAGGAGTGAAAAGATTCCTTACAAGGACATGTCTTCGTTACTGGAAGAGCGAGAGTATTCTCCATGGCTTCACAGCCGATTGCAAGGCCCCCTATGGCGGCCAAATGGCTTTCTGTCAGGCAATGCGCGTTAGCCATTTTTGTCTGGAAAAATGTCCTCGGTGAAGCCCGAAATTATTGTTTCGCTGACTTAACTTTCTTTTCTAATTAAGGCTTGCATGCGGCACAAAGTGGTGTCAGTGTGAGAGAAGTTTTGGAGTGAGTGGAGATTGAGATATGTCTTGTGAAATCAAGGTCGTCGTCTGTGATGGTTTTCGATGTGGGGAAGGAAAGATGGCGCCGTTAGTGTGTAGGTGGTGTATGTGTGTGTGTGTGTGTGTGTGTGTGCGTGCGTGCGTGCGTGCGTGCGTACGTATGTCTGTGTCTGTGTCTGTGTGCCAACATACATTCACTTTCAACATTGTTACCAAATACTGTCGGTTTCGCTGACAACACTATCACACACATGTAGTCCTAAATCAGCCTCCCACACAAATCTGGATCAGTCAATAAGCCGCTTCAACGTCCCTTGGCAACAGTTGCCTTGCAATTGGCCGCTGTATAATGGCAAGTGTCCACTTGATGATCCATGCAAAACCGTGAATCGAATGACCTCTGTCCTTCAATCGTCAGATTTTATCACATAATGAGGTTTTCTGATAACGTGAAAGGACCGGTTTTCTGCAATTCATGCTAGATAAATCCAAGCTCAAAGTCAACTTCGGGCTCAATTAAGGACAGTCTTTACATTTATATACAAAGTTGATTTATTCACATACCTGTGTTCAAGAATGTACGCTCTGCATAGAAGGCTGGCAGGCTGTAGATTGCGTGGTGTGTGTCCAGCTTGAGGATACTAAGTTAGAGTTATTTTTCAAGAATTTTTGCTCACCACCTTAACATTGTCCATGTAGTTCTTTTCTTGTATCGGTTTTATGTTAGAAAGAACTCTGTTTTGCCTTCCTGCGCTCCAAACATTGGGCAGAAATTCAACGATTTAGTTTTGAAAAATATTACACAGCAGGCGATTTTATGACAAGACGAATGTTATTGTTCGCAATTTCTGTGCAAACACTCGTTAGAACTTACTTCTGCATACGTCGAACGCGATGGAAGTGTCTTTTCATGGACAATTCCATTTAATAAAAATAGAGAATACTACATGGCTTGCTGTGTCGTACCAGATTTACACGAGTTTTTTTTTTTAAATATTGAACTGCGAGCGAAAGCGAGCTGTTCACTATTTGAAAAAGCAAC
>NC_090261.1:42715712-42728212 GCF_037325665.1 Littorina saxatilis
GAGAGAGAGAGAGAGAGAGAGAGAGAGAGAGAGAAAGAGAGAGAGAGGGAGAGAGAGAGAGGGGGGGGAGAGAGAGAGTGAAAGCGACAGAGCGACAGAGAGAGACAAAGAGACAGAAAGAGACACGCACACAGAGACACAGAGAGAGATAGACAGAGAGACAGACAGACAGACAGACAGCGACATACATATACAGAGAAAAAGAGAGAGAGAGACATACAGGGACACAAAGAAAGAGAGAGAGACAGACATACAGAAAGAGACAGAAACAAAGAATGAGAGACAGACTGACAGAAAGAAAGAAAGACAGAGTGAAAGCCAGAGACAAACAGAACAAGAGAGAGAGACAAAACGACAGAGACACAAAGAGGATAGGGGAGAGGTGTGTTGGAGGGGTATGCGTGAGAGATGGATGAAGAGGAGGAGGGTCAAAAGAAGTAGGGGAACTCGGTTTTAAAGCGAGAAGTGTGTTAAGCCTATGATGGAAATGAGTAACCAAGGACAACACGATAGAATCAGGCGTCGTCGGGACCATCAAACTCGAAAAAAGGGGGTAAACGAGAATTAGAGGATTGGACAAAACGAGAAAGCCTGGACGGCGTAATGGCAACGGCGTGCATGGGTTTTCCATCTAGTGCATAGGTTAATGTGTGTTCCTTTCCCTTACGCAAGGGCAACTTTCATCATTCTTGCTATTAGACGGTTTAATGTCAATCTAAGCAGTAGCAGTGCAGATCAAGCGTGTTCTCTATCTTGTCCAAACTGCACCGTAAACTTCCAGACCTGTCACAGGGTGACAAAAAAATAAAAATACGAAAACAAAGTGATCCATTTCGTAAGGTTCTAAACTACGTAAATAAACTGCGCCACATAAGCAGTCGTTGGTTTCGCTTTGGAGACTAACATGTTTTTCTTAAATCGAACAGAAACATGTTGAGTCATTTTTAACGCGTCAGCAGTCAATGTATCTCACAGCTTTTGTGTGTGTTTTTTGAGGACGTTAAAGAATCACTTAGTTTGTCAAATTAAGCCACTTTGTTTTTGGCATGGCAACTGGACCTGGATTTCTTAAAGAGTAGCATTGATGCCGAAATGGAGGATGTGGCAAGCGCAATGCACGCCGAGAGGATTTGACAATCATCATATTTGAAACCATAGATATGGTAATTTTAAAAGCGTTTGAGGGGAAAAGTGCTTACGTTTGTTGCGAAATTTCCAACAGATTTATTTGCTCAAAAGAAGAAGAAGGGTATCTTCCGTAGGGGTCAAAGTTTCGGAAATGTTCATTTCCTCATCCAACAAATCAAAAGAAACAACCCAGTCAAGAGTTAGAACTACAAGTCATAAATATTCTTTTTGCACAACAAGAACAAAAAAATCTATACTTGTAAATCAAGCAGGTCTGGAAATGTTTGAATCAAACCGATCGACATTCTAAAAAGCTTCATTGTGTTTAAATAAGGTAAGCACAGCAACTCTGCAATGGTCTAGACTGGCTTTTCTTTCAATTTCCAGGGGGCCTATCAATGCGAAGACAATATACAGTACGAAGGCTAAGACGAAGAAGAGGAAGAAGAAGAAGACTATGAGCGAATGAGTAGAGGGCCGCTTATGTTTTTCGAACCTCTCAAATCATGGACAGTTCAGTACGAGGATTAAGACAGACTGCCGTGTGGAATGTTCGGGGTTCGAATCCCGGCTGCGCCTGGTAGGTTATGGGTGGAGATTTGTTCAATCTCCGAGGTCACCGTATGTGGAAACCTGCTAGTACCTTATCTCCGTGTATGTGTACAATCAAGCACAAGATCAAGTGCGCACGAACAGATCCTTTACTCCATGCCAGTTTTCATGCAGTGGGTTTTACAAATGTAGAAACACGAAAACTCCAAGCATGACGAAGAAGAAAAAGACTGAGAACAAAAAACAAGAACAAGAGCATGGGCAGGTGAGGGGAGAACCGCTTCCACGCAGAAGAAGAAGAACAACAACAAGAAGGCGAACAAGAACAAGAACAAGAACACGTTTATGAACAGGTGAGTGGAGGACCGTTTCTCTTTAGTTCCCAAAAGAACCTCAAAGCAACGTCAGTACAGTGACAACGAAGAATAAGAGCATGAGCGGTTGAGAGGAGGACCGCTTTTCTTTTAGTTCCCCAAAGATACATCTCAAAGCAACGTCAGAAAAGTCCGATGCAGTCAGACAGGCGAGAAGAATAAGACAGAGTACCAGCATGAGACGGTGACGTGAAGAGTCGGATTAGGGAAAGAAGAGGAGACTGAAATCAGTTTTGAGGCATTTCCCCCTTTGGGCGGGGGAAGATTTTGGAGGAGATTTGCGGAAAGGGCATGGAAGTCGGAGAATGCATTCCCCTCACGTTGTTCTAGCCCCCCGATCGCTTTTCTACTTGGGGACGGACAGTCGTTAAGAATTCATTGTGGCCATCCTCATTTTGCTGCCAACGGGTTTGTGCGGGCGTCCTGGTGCCTGTAATTGGTAAATCTTTCACTACTTTGTCTTTGTCCGCAGTTGTCCGCCGTGTACGTGGTTTTGTACGGTATCTAACTTTGTCTTTTTCTTTCGTGTATGTGTGTCTGTCTTTGTCTCTGGTTGTGTCTGTTTGTCCCTTCCTCTGTCTAGCTGTCTCAGTCTTTGTCTATGTCTCTTTGTTTCTCTGTCTTACATGCACGCACGCATACGCGCACACACACACACACACACACACACACACACACACACACACACACACGACATACAGAGACACTAACACACACACACACACGCACACACACACACACGCACACACGCACGCACGCACACACACACGCGCACACACACACACACACACACACGCACACCCGGCACATCCCACGTCTCTCACACACTCCCCTCCCCCTCGCCAAACCTCCATCCCCTTTCATTTTTCAAATTTTCCTAGATTACACTGTCAACAGTGACAAAGGGGGCGTTTTGTCTGGTACCAACCCCAGTATTGAATGTAAAAGTCTTCTCCAAAAGAAAGACACAGACAGGTTTGTCGCCACTGTTCTTCCTGTTGATTCGCATGACAGGGCTTCTCCGCAGACTAACTAACCGAGAAAGCCTGCAATTGTCGCAGTGATTTACTTGACAGACATGTGTAAAACCATGTTCCCTTTTGGGACGGGAGTAATACAAAGGAGTATGTTGGTGAAGTTTTTTTTCCCCGGGGAGTGAGGATGGTTGTTGTCGAGTTTGTTTTTGTATTTGGGTTGGGGGGGGGGGGGGGTGGAATCGACGTACATGTATGAAAAGACATGTTGCTTTTGGGGACGAAAGTAAAGCGTGGGAGTAGGCTGTAAAAGCTTTTTTTCAACGGAAATGGTAGTGATGGGTATTTTTTACAATGTTGTGGAAGGGGGTGGGGTGGGGTGGGGGTGGGGGGGAGAGGAGGCTTGTCTCGTTTGAATGATGTTGCCGGGAAACCTGAAATCTGAATAACATTGGAATGTCTCTCGTCCTAATTTTGAATTCAAATTTAACCATTGGAAAGTTAATTTAATCAACAATCATTCAAATTGTAGATCTAACTTGCAAATATTGCTGATTCAATCCGCTGAAGTGTCTGTCTGTCTGGTTCGCTTAACGATGATTCGACCCTTTTGGTTAATCCAACTATTGGATGCTTTGGCTTGATTTTTCCGTGGTACAGCCAGCTGAAATAGTGTGATAGCTTTTCTTGCTTAATTCTTTTCTTTGGGTTAATTCTTTTCTTCTTTTTTTTTCTTTTTTGCACTGCTGTCAACCTTCTACATTCCAGCGAGAGAGGCAATGAAAAAAGGTGTTTCGGTTTGTTTTCTCATTCAGTCATGATGTTCCTGTTTGTCGCCTGGAGCCCCCAATCTACCCCATCGCCTTCCGCTGCTGAAAGACAGACAGACAGACAGACAGTTAGCCAGACAGACAAACAGACAGACAGTCAGACAGCCAGCCAGCCAGCCAGCCAGCCAGCCAGCCAGCCAGACAGACAAACAGACAGACAGACAGACAGTTAGCCAGCCAGACAGACAGTTAGCCAGACAGACAAACAGACAGACAGTTAGACAGCCAGCCAGACAGACAGACAGACAGTTAGCCAGACAAACAGACAGACAGACAGACAAACAGACAAACAGACAGACAGACAGTTAGCCAGACAAACAGACAGACAGACAGACAGACAAACAGACAAACAGACAGACAGACAGGCAGACGGCCTGAGAGACAGCCTGATGGAGAGACAGAAAGAAGAAGAGAAAGAAGAAGAGGAAAAAGGAGAAGAAGACAATAAACACAGCATCAACATCACCAACAGCATCATCGTCAATAACAGCCATTACATGTGATGGAAAGACCATCTGAAACAGGAGCATGATTTAAGGAATAATTACACAGATGCAGTCCTTCTGTCTAATTGTTCCATGAACCACCTCCCGTCTCAACTCGTCCCCCCTCTCTCTCCATCCACTCTTTCCTCCAGGCCATGTTGACCCTTCACCCCCGGGAAAAAAATTCTGGATATGATACACCATCCCTTTCCTACAACCACTCATCCCCATTCTCCTCCCCATCCTGCCCCGCCTCACCTCCCCCCCCCCCCCCCCACAAAAAAAATCTAAAAAAATCTGGATGCAACGCACGACAGCTTGCACTATCAGCAGACTGGCTGCAATCCATCACTGAGTGGCGTCATCGATTCGGGAAGAGAGGAGAGAAACAACTACGTACACCTCTCGTTACTCCGTCCTGCTGATGGCTACAGTGGAACCTCCCACCCCACCCCACCCCCCCCCCCCAACCCCCAGCCCCCCACCCAACCTCTCTTTCTGACAACTCAAAAATCTGGGGGGAAAATCAGATTTCGGAAAAAGAACGGAGTCTTCACAAGATAAGTAGAAAGTAAATTTACAAAAGTAATGAACAGGCCATCTGAGAAAGCACGGTGCTGACCGGCCAAAATACAAGAAAATCAGATCTTATCAACAGGGAGTATTAAAATGGAGGCACATTTACAGAGACTATTTACACAAAATCTGAAAAAGCAAGGTCTTGAGAAAGTCTTACATGGGACGGACTCTTAAAATGGAGGCAAATGTACATAAACTATGAACAGCAAATCGGAAAAAGCAAGGTCTTAAACGTGGTAAAGTCTTATATGGGAGTGAGAGTTCAAATGGAGGGTACATTTACAGATACTATGAACAGCAAATCAAGAAAAAAAGCAAGGTCTTAAACGTGGGAAAGTCTTACAAGGGAGGGAGTCGTAAGATCGAGGTACATTTACAGATTCTGCGAACAGCAAATCGAAAAAAGGCAAGGTCTTAAACGTGGGAAAATCTTACAAGGGAGGGAGTCGTAAGATAGAGGTAAATTTACACAAACTATGAACAGAAAATCGGGGAATAAAGCAAAGTCGTAAAAGTGGGGGAAGTCTTAAATCGGGAATTCGTGAAACGGGGTTCCACTGTTGCTGCCACTTTCTGTTGCCAGCACTTCACCGGAGTATGAGCCACACGCGTGGTCTGTCACGAGAAGGCTGTTGTTGCTTGTTTAGTGTGCATCCGCGTCGCGAGCATGTCAAGCGCCATCTTGAGTTGCCACTTCATCGCTTCCTGGGGATACATTCGGCAACTCGCCAATCCCCGGGACACTCCGTGAACGGAAGCCTCAGCAGGCTTGTTTCAAAGCCACCAAGGTGCTTTGTTTTTCCTCTAACCTACATTTCAGTTCACCTTGTTTTCCTGGGACTTTCCTTTTTGTTCTCCTTTCTTTCAGTTTGTAGGAGGCGTTACTAGAGAATGCCGGTTTAGGCTCATCATCGTTATACATCATCTATAAAAACAAAGATAAGCTAACAGCTGCAACAACAACAACAACAACAACAACAACAACAACAACAACAACAAAAGCTACTTTTCCTAGTGTCTGAATATAGTCTTGTTTTCTTTGTCCTTTCGTTAGTTTTACTTTCTTTCGGTTTGTACGAAGCGTTTCTATATAGAGAAGGCCGTTTTAAGCTCATCATCTATATAAGGATGTTATATCTAAAAACAAAGATAAGCTAAGAGCTGCAACCACAACAACAAAGCTGCTGCTCCTGCTGGTGTCTGAATATAGTCTCCCTGGTCGGAACTGCATAGAAAAGTTTTGAAACGTTCACATAAAAGATGCGTAATTGTGAGCAAGGGTTTAACATGTCACTAAATAAAATGGAGCCAATTTAAGCTGTCAAATTACTTTTGAAAGAAAAGGAAGTGTTCGTAAAAAGAAAGAACAAGTCGCGTAAGGCGAAATTACTACATTTAGTCAAGCTGTGGAACTCACAGAATGAAACTGAACGTAGTCCGCCGCTAGTGCAAAAGGCAGTGAAAGTGACGAGCCTGTTTGGCGCGGTAGCGGTTGCGCTGTGCTTCATAGCACGCTTTACTGTACCTCTCTTCGTTTTAACTTTCTGAGCGTGTTTTTAATCCAAACATATTATATCTATATGTTTTTGGAATCAGGAACCAACAAGGAATAAGATTAATTAGTTTTTAAAACGATTTCGGAAATTTAATTTTAATCATAATTTTAATTTTTTAGAGCTTGTTTTTAATCCAAATATAACATATTTATATGTTTTTGGAATTAGGAAATGATGAAGAATAAGATGAACGTAAATTTGGATCGTTTTATAATTTATTTGTTTTTTTTACAATTTTCAGATTTTTAATGACCAAAGTCATTAATTAACTTTTAAGCCACCAAGCTGAAATGCAATACCTAAGTCCGGGCTTCGTCGAAGATTACTTGACCAAAATTTCAATTAATTTGATTGAAAAATGAGGGTGTGACAGTGCCGCCTCAACTTTTACAAAAAGCCGGATATGACGTCATCAAAGACATTTATCGAAAAAAAGAAAAAAACGTCCGGGGATATCATTCCCAGGAACTCTCATGTCAAATTTCATAAAGATCGGTCCAGTAGTTTGGTCTGAATCGCTCTACACACACACACAGACAGACAGACACACACACGCACACACGTACACACACACATACACCACAACCCTCGTCTCGATTCCCCCCTCTAAGTTAAAACATTTATACTTGACTAAATGTAAAAAGGGAGCTAAGCAACAACAACCAAATCTGTAGCGTTCAAAATTACACAAAAAACACATAAATTGGTTCCGACATTTTGTACACGGTTCCATGAATGAATTTTTTTTAGAGACAATTAATCGTTTTAATTTCTCTGACACTTTCCCATCAAAGCGGCAAAACCTTAGAAAGAAGAAGTTTCTCGCAATTGTGACCTTTAGACCAAAATATATACTAATCTAGCTCTTAAAACATTTGCATACATTCAGTATTACAACTCCATGCACGCACACAGGCCACAGAAAGGTATGTACAGTCACGCTCTTCGTTACAAGACGTTGTATGTAGATGGGCCGACATTGACAGCAGCTTTTGAAGAAAGCCAACGTCTGATGGCGGAAATCCCACGATAAACGAGTGGACAAAGGGCTAGGACTAAACGTTTTCCTCTTTGTCGAAAGCTTTGGGGAATTGTGTTGAAAGGACAAATGAGTCGGCTAAGCGCTTTGCTCACAGGCAAAAGCTTGGGGAGGTCTGATGGGTTATTGGGTCTCTTTGTAGACATCTGAAGGTCGAACGGTATTTATATAGAGAAATGTCTGGGTTTTTTTAATGTTGTTCTCTGTTGTTTTAGAGTGCTTTCCGTATGTTTATTTCTGTATATTTTCTTTCCTTGGTTCTTTATTCTGTGCAAAGACACTAGTTTTAATACAACGGAAATAATCCAAATTTAGGAACTTTGAATTTTCCCTTGTAAATGATCACGTAAAGCAACAGATCTACGTCGGTTTTTCCATTGGGATAACAAGATCCTTCCATGTGGACACACACGTAACTAGTTTTATAAACAAAATGAATTCATCTAAAAATGCCCAATCTAATATAATGATAAAATAATGAATAATGAGTATGTTCACACGCTCGCTTTCTCTGTCTATCCCTGTCTATGTATCCTGCTGTGTGTGTCTTGTCTTTGTGTCTGTCTGTGTGTCTGTGTGTGTGTCTGTCTGTCTGTCTGTCTGTCTGTCTGTCTGTCTCTCTGTCTCTCTCTCTCTCTCTCTCTCTCTTTCTCTCTCTCTCTCTCTCTCTCTCTCTCTCTCTCTCTCATTCTCTCTCTCCCCAATTCTCTCTCTTCCTTGAGGTAACTCTCACTTATTCTCAATGGTGACGATGTCAATTTCCACATTTTGTCATCTTCATGGCTTCAAACCTGACAATACAGAGCAGCAGCCAGGCACTCTGTATCGTTCTGGAAAAAAAAGCAGAAAGAAAGCAAGGACACAGTTTCATTCTGTGCTTCTATGTGCATTGCATCATTTAAATCTTCTCTCATAACCGGAAAGACCAAGACGCAATACCTTCACAAACGTACCTCCGTTCCACTACAAAACGCGTGCATATACAGGCAATAATTGTCATCTGCCTCAATGCAGAGTAGTTCTTTTCGGAATTAAGGCAATGAGCGGCACTAGAATGACCAAAATGAAACATAGAAAATACATGGAGTAACTTAGTTTTCTGGGTAGTTATTGAAGTGGCTAATATAAAGAAATGAAAAAAATTGCGAAAACTAAAGGACATAGATTGCCGTCGCTATGGAAACTGGCATACACAGCGCCATATTGGATTTCTAGGAAACGGTTTTACAGCGACATCATACATCAGAAATGCTTAATATTTGGCACAAAGACACACAAGACTTTTATCTACAATCATATAGAACGATATTTTGACAAAAAAATACACTTGAATTTAAATTAATTTTTGAAATAAAGATTAAAGAATATGCAGTTAGTAATTCATTAATCCTTATTACAAAAATTAATTTAAATTCAACTGTAGTCTTTAGTCAAAATATCGTTCTATATGATTGCAGATCATAGATACAAGTCATGTGTATCCTTGTGCCAAATAGTATGCATGTCTGATGTATGATGTTGCTGTAAAACCGTTTTTTGAGAGAAAAAGAAGTGTTCGTAAAAAGAAACGGCAGTCTGTGTCCATTAGTATTTAAAAAAAATCATTTATTTGTATAAGTCTCTTCCTTAACTACCCAGAAAACTAGGTTATTCCATGTATTCTCCAAGTTTAATTTTACTGCTGCTCATTGCCTTAAACAATGTATTTATGTTGGATCATGTTATAACCTTGACTATGATATAAAACGTGCCTTGGGTTTACGCAGCATATTTTCTTCACACACAAAAGCAACGTATTTAAAATCTAAACAAGTCGCGTAAGGCGAAATTACTACATTTAGTCAAGCTGTGGAACTCACAGAATGAAACTGAACGCACTGCATTTTTTCACAATGACCGTAGTCCGCCGCTAGTGCAAAAGGCAGTGAAAGTGAGGAGCCTGTTCAGCGCGGTAGCGGTTGCGCTGTACTGCATAACACGCTTTACTGTACCTCTCTTCGTTTTAACTTTCTGAGCGTGTTTTTAATCCAAACATATCATATCTATATTTTTTTTGGAATCAGGAACCGACAAGGAATAAGATGAAATTATTTTTAAAATGATTTGGGAAATTTAATTTCAATCATAATTTTTATATTTTTAATTTTCAGAGCTTGTTTTTAATCCGAATATAACATATGTATATGTTTTTGGAATCAGAACATGATGAAGAATAAAATAAAAGTAATTTTGGATCGTTTTATAAAAAACTAATGTTAATTACAATTTTCCGATTTTTAATGACCAAAGTCATTAATTAATTTTTAAGCCTCCATGCTGAAATGCAATACCGAAGTCCGGCCTTCGTCGAAGATTGCTTGGCCAAAATTTCAAGCAATTTGATTGAAAAATGAAGGTGTGACAGTGCCGCCTCAACCTTTACAAAAAGCCGGATATGACGTCATAAAAGACACTTATCGAAAAAATGAGAAAAAAAAGTCTGGGGATTTCATACTCAGGAACTCTCATGTAAAATGTCATACAGATCGGTCCAGTAGTTTAGTCTGAATTGCTCTACACACACACACACACACACACACACACACACACACACACACACACACACACACACACACACACACACACACACATACACCACGACCCTCGTCTCGATTCCCCCTCTATGTTAAAACATTTAGTCAAAACTTGACTAAATGTAAAAAGGGCTAAATTCTCAGCAAGTTGTGCACAGAGTATAGTTTCTCTTCTCAATCAGATGGTCCTTGCCCATGATAACTACAACTGCACAAAAAGTAAAGGGACGATGGTACTAAACAGTGATTTCCCACATGTAGGCTACGCTTCCGTCTATGGTCTCATAAATTGAAGCGCAGTCGCACTGTATCTTTCTGTTCACCGAACATGGGCTGCCATTATAAGTTACCTCCCCGCTGCCGTTACAAGTTGTCTCCTCCGTGGATAGAGAAGGGAGGTAATTGGTTTTGGCCAGCAGCTCACTTTATGTTTCGGAGCTTCCGTGTTCTTTTTCCATTACGTCGCATTGTCGTGTAACGTAAATCCTTGTTGGGTGCCACTTAGCGGTAAAAAGTAAGGTCGTCACATACCATTTGCGACACCTCCTGTCCTCATTCATCAAGAAGAAAATAGAAAGCGACTTCCTCAGTAACACCCCCCCCCCCCCCCCCCGAATCCCCTCCGCCAACGAGCGTAAAAAAAGATACATAAGCACAAACTTTCATGTGACCAAACAAAAAATCCCTGGCTTCAAAATTTGAGCGCATCTTTCGCTACCAGATGGCATTTACATTTTATTTGAGCATCCTATAAAACATCGCTCAGCTACAGAGGGCCATCAAGAAAATAATCAACAATTTCCCTTCGATTTCGCCAAGTAAACTTAAATTCCAGCCGCATAAATCACATGGTATTCAGGTTAATACCAACAATTCCAGACAAAAATGTCTGGCGTCAGAATCAAGACGCTCGTCAAATCCTGGGTCTAAAAAACGGATTGATCAACTTGGGAGGAGAGTCCCTGCCTTCAATTCAGTACCAGCAAACTTCGTTTCAAATCTGTTAAAGTCTGCAGAATTGAGATCCCGTACACGTTACAATAGGGATACAATTGGTTGATGAATTTGGTTTTCAAACTTGAGCCTTGAAGGCTTCCACTCTTGCATTTTCTTTGTATAAAATACTCGCCAATCAAACACCAATGGGTGTTGAAAAGTAAAATAAAACGGAATCGCACAGTACGCGAGTTATTCTTTGTATGATATAAAAAGGAAAGACTAGTACCGGAATCAAAGCGATCTATGAAATTCAGGAGAGTTATTCATTAACAGCCACCCACCCTTGTACTATGTCATAAAACGCATGGCGTCGCATGATACGTAAGTGCCAACAATTCCAGAAAAGATTATCTGGCATCAGAATTAAAGCATTCGATCGACAGGCTCCAAGAAAGCGATTCATTTTTCTCTTGTATTAGCTCATAAAACGCCAACGGGTGAAGGAGGAAGGAAATCTCTGCACGTAAGTAATAGAGCGTAAGTAAAGTACGGACTATTCTGGGAAAGATTTTACGGCGCCGATATTTAAGTGCGTGGAGACGTCTGCTTCTGACAGACCACAATAGTCATCTCTTACCTAACAACTACTCAGTCAGAGAGCTTCATCTATTTTACCCACCACAAAAACAATCAGTGTCTTTGGTTTTTGCCAACGGAATGCCAACTGCACGGTTGGCCTTTCTAGGAAAGCACCAACAATTCCAGACAAAGATGTCTATAGTAGCAGAATAAAAGCGTCCCGTGAAACACAGGGTCCAGTCAAGTGATTGATATTACTCTTGTTATTGCTCACGAAACTCGCAAAGACGGAGTTTCGTCGTACGTGTAAATATGAACCTTTCCAGAAAAAGGAAAGACTGGCGCCAGAATCAAAGCAATCCATGTCGGAAATACACTTCAGTGTATAGTACTGGTACAGGAGTCATGACTATGAGCCCACGGGTTCAGTTCGTATTATTTACATGCTTCCTTTGGTGGGGGGGGGGGGGGGTTCAAGCGGCCTCGGTCTTGATCATGCAGAGAGGTTTCTTCCCGTGGGAAACCTGTCTCATTGTATGTTGCCCCCTCGAGCCTCCTTGCTGGCTGTGCGCACGGATTCATTTTTCTTCGCGATCACGGACTTTCCACGAGTTGCAGGACCTCGATCGTGACCCAGCGTAATTAACGGGCCCAATGAGAAGGCCAAAAGCTTAAGGTGTGATTGGGTGGACTCTGCTCTGCATTGTGTCCAGTTTCGAGTTGATGATTGAGGAATTATGTTTATGTCAGTTGAGAAACTGATCTTAGTTTAAAAAGAAACAACGTCATTCAATTTTGCTATTTTCAGCCACATTGGAAAGAATTTTTTTTACAATAATTCAAAAAGAAACACACAATTCTAACAAACACCAACCAGGGATGTATACTACTT
>NC_090261.1:42733212-42757806 GCF_037325665.1 Littorina saxatilis
TTCCCCCACGTGTCCATCAGAATAGTTATATTAAGATATAGTCTCGACTAACCACAACCAAAAACCTATGGCCGAGGTCTTGTCGGTAGCACAAATAAATTAGGTTACGCATGGAGTTACGAACACGTAAAGCCTACGTATTTCGTAGCTCCGCAAATGCGTAACTTGGTGGTTACGAAATACGTAAGGAGCTAACGCTGAGCGCAAAGTTGTACTATTTTTAGCGAAGGGGTATATCCCGTGAAGTCGGGTCTAACTAGTGACGTCAAAAGCCTACATGGAAGTCCATTAGTCTCGGCGATACGGAGAAATCTTTCTTTTTGTGTACTTTACGTCATGATGTTGTGTTTGATTACGTAATATAGTATTTGTTTTGTTCTTTATCACGTTGTCGAAGCTGGAGCACCAAAGCACCGCGGCGGACATTTTAGTGAAGTTGAAATCCACACCTTGCTAGAAAAAAAGAAGCAAAGCAACGTCCGTTGACGGCTGAAGTTCCGCCGCAAAAGCATTCGAAAAAATAACGTGCTGCCCGCCATGTTTTTTCGCCACACGCGTGCTGCGCAAAGGTTTACGACAGGAGGGGAGCTGTCGTAACTTTACGGTGAACGTAGCGGCGCAAGTTTCGCTACGCTCGCGTCATGACCACCACGTTTTCATCTTACGGTGTCCGCTGGCTCTGCGCATATGCGTAAAGCCGCAACGTAGCCGACAAGACCTCGGCCACAAGACGGGTCACGCTCGTCTTCGCGTTGCGTGCGAATGCAGTACTTACTTAACCTATTTTCTGTCATTCTGAGCATATTTTAAGAGTAAACATGACATATGTAAATATTTTTGAATTCAGGAGATATTGAGGAATACGATGCAATCATTTTTAAATCTGTGAGTGAAAATTCGATTTTAATGACAACTTTAATGAGCAAACTAATTAACTAAATTTTATGCTTTCGAGCTGAAATGCAACCCCATAGTCCGGACGTCAATCAATTTACTTAAAAAATGATGGCGTGACAGTGCCACCTCAACTTTCACAAAAAGCCGGATATGACGTCATCAAAGACATTTATCGAAAAAAATGAAAAACAGTGTGGGGCTATCGGAATATTCATGTGAATTTTCATGAAGATCGGTCCAATTGTTTTCTCTGAATCGCTTTACACACACACACGCACACACACACACACACACACACACACACACACACACACACACACACAAACACAAACACACACATGCATACACCACACCCTCGTATCGATTCCCCGTCTATGTTAAAACATTTAGTCAAAACTTGACAATATGTAAAAACGGGTTGCGCCAAACTAGTGAATTCCTGCCGGGGTGAGAGAGAGAGAGAGAGAGAGAGAGAGAGAGAGAGAGAGAGAGAGAGAGCAAGAGAGAGAGAGACAGTGACACAGAGAGAGAGAGTAACACAGAGAGAGAGAGAGAGAGAGAGAGAGAGAGAGAGAGAGAGAGAGAGGATGGAACAAGTTGGAGTGAGAGAGAGAGATTAGCCAAAATCAGAATCTGAAAGGTCTCAGAACTTGAAATTAGTGATTTTAACTTGGCTATTTGTTGCAACGAGAGCTAAATTAATGTTTAATGCTTTAAAGTGATGTAATTCACTTTACTGATTGGCTTCCCCAGAGATGTTTGTATTATTTACAACAACAAAAACCTGATTGAAAAAAAGCCAGGGGCTTTGAGTTTCTCGAAGCTGCCAATTTTGCGGCGAACTGCTCTGCTATATTGAGACATCTGAACAGAAAAACTGCCGACGTTCCAAAACATTTATGTGTACACTTTTACAAACTAAAACTGCCATGAAGCTTTTAGTTTAAAGGCACAGTAAGCCTCCCGTAAACCATCACAGATACTGTCAGGCTTTTACACACATTACAAACACCCTTCCATTTGAACACTCACCGAACGGGAACATCCTAGAGGGCCCCAAAGGGTTTAAAATCGTGATCGTGATTGGCGTTTTTTGACCTTTCTGTGACCGTGATTGCCGAAATTTCCATTTCTGTGATCGTGATGGGACTTTGCCCGTGATCCGTGATGACAAAAAAATGAAGTCTCGTGATCGTGATCTTCATTTGTTTTTGTGATCGTGATGGGCATTATTGCAAAGCATTTTATTTTCAACGTACATTTTTCACAGCTGTATCACTCTATGATCCTCTATTCGTCAAGGAGCCAATCCCGATTGAAGGGAAGCAACAACACATTCAAAAATATGATTTTGACAGTTAAGAGAACCAATCACACAAAAAAAAGATCCAATCAGAAGGCAAATTGCAAAATCTGCCAAACTTCATCCAATGGAAGGGCTTCGTGCAAAAGTTTTGAGTGCATTCAGTCAAATTCGAAGTTGAATGTAGTTGAATGGCGTGCCGCGGTACTGTCATCGAACTTCTAATATATTTTGTGGATTCAAGCCAGACCAAAGCAGGCGGCGAGAATGCCTTCCTTGGTGGAAAGGTCAGGCTACGGGTCGGTCTTTCCGAAGACGAAATATCAAGGTATGTTGATCTATGTTGCTCTATGACTGTTCTGAATGTAGGCAAAGATCTTGAAATTTGTTCAAGATCTTTGAGTTTGAGTGAGATCATTGACATTGTCGACATTGCCACGTCCGGCTGTCACTCGCTCAGTGTGACCTCGACTGGCTCGAGATCGAGTCTGCGTGTAGCCAAAACCGAAACTAGAAATGTGTTTTTCATCTCAGCAACGTGGACACGCTTGGCATAGATTCTAATTGTCGCTTCTTTGCATTAAGCTTGGATTTATTTTAGCGCCTGTAAACTTTAATATCAACAATGGGTTAAATTCAGAAACAATGGCGGGGAGACGTGCCAGTTTGGGTCACTTGATCCTCATGTCAAAGACGATCAAAGTCATGTTCGTTGGGGATTTTGTCAGGCATGCTACTTTTCCGGTAATTGCCGGAAATCCGATAAAGCCGTTTTCAAAATCCGGTAAAGTCAAATTTATTCCGGTGAAGTTGAAAAATTTCCGCAAAAACGATCCGTGTGAATATCGCGCAACGCGACCGGTCTCAATGAAGCCAGCGCACAGTAGTGTTGTTTTCACCAGTTTGGAGGTGTGTTGAATGGTGGTGGGGGGAGGCTAAAATGGGATTTTTAACAAGATCACAACACTATTACAGCCCTGAAAATGATGACCAGAATGCACCAGATTGCACAGATTTTGACCATTTTTTGAAAAAAAATCCGGGGGGGCATGCCCCCGGACCCCCCTAGTTGGCTCGCCTGTTTTGCAGGCTCAGGCTTGTGGCTTCGCCACTGGCACTGCGCGCTTCTTTCAGGTAAAACCATTTTTGGCCTGTAGCATTCCTGTTTGTTTTTCAAGGCCATGAAACCAGGCGATGGTGTACCTCAAATTGTATGGCAAAGTTGAAAATAAAGAACCCATCACACATACATGTATTTTAATTTCAATCCACCCAATAGTTTTTGAGAAAATGGGTTTACAAGATTTAGCTCTGGAAATGTGAAATTGTGCAAGTATAATATTCATGAGTGAGGGTGTGGGAGTTGAATGTGTATGAGTGGAGAAAGAGAGAGAGAGAGAGAGAGAGAGAGAGAGAGAGAGAGAGAGAGAGAGAGAGAGAGAGAGAGAGAGAGAGAGAGAGAGAGAAAACAATGAAAACAACATTCTTGTTACTGATTACAAATCATGATATGTATTTCTATGTGTGTATGAAAGAGAATTCAAAAAATAATAATAAAAAAGTGCAACAGTTCTCACTTTGTGTTGAATAAACAATAGATCCAGAGGAGCGAATTACTGTGTGGTTGTGTTTACTTTGACACGTGCTTTCTGTACATGCAACTTTTACCGTGACCGTGATTTGCCACTGGTGTTCGTGATCGTGAAAACAAAAATCAAGGTAACTGTGATCGTGAAAGCTAAAATTTCCCTTCCCGTGATCGTGATGATACCTCCCCTTTGGGGCCCTCATCCTAGGTGCCCTCCGTAAAGAGCGAGCAATGTTCAAAGAATTTATTTTTCGGATTGTCTCCATCTCAATCGGACCCATCCTGAACTCAGGTCAAAAATGAGTTACTTCCCCTCAATTGGCGATAGCCGTGGAGCGATGATTATTAGAATGAATCGGACCGTGGTGCGTTTTGGCGCTGGACCTAACTTTTAAAATCTAAATAATAAAATTGACAGCTTGTTACACAAACATTCTTAAATCATAAAAGAATTATTTTTTCATCAAGACAAGATCAGTACAATTCGAAGTTTTGAAAGTTTGAAAAAAGAAAAGCCCGGAAGCAGGGTCACGCAAGGTCGTGGTTTTCGTAGCAGACGGCGGTTTATAGGCAGTCAAAAGCCATCTCAGGAGTTCTCATGAACCACATTCGTTTGTTTCGTGAAAAGTCAGAGGTACATAATAACGTGCTATTGCAGATAAGGTCACAGCGAGCCGCATTCAAATTACAAATTGACGATTGCATTGTGCAAAAGGGAAACTGGAGCACACGGGTTCAAGATGGCTCAGGGGTAAGATAAACCACCCCCAAAAAAATTCTTTGAAAATTGCTCGCTCTACGTAGGGCACCTAGGATGTTCCCGTTTGGTGAGCGTTCAAATGGAAGGGTGTTTGTACTGTGTGTAAAAGCCTGACAGTATATGTGATGGTTTACGGGAGGCTTACTGTGCCTTTAAGTTTTCCTTTTTCCATTGCTATGTGTCTATCCAGGTTTCCCAATTGCTTCGTTTCCGGCCGATTTATGTGGAGCACATGATGCGCACAAAAAATATTGGCGGTCTAGAAGTGTCGTCTGCGCAATGATCGCGGTGGCTTTCTTGACCGCCAAGGACGACCGCGCACGTTGTGAGACGTCATTCGTTAGACCTTGTTCACTTTCACTGAAGACGCATTTGCATCCTATCCTTGTGTGTACGTGTTTTGTGCAGGAGCCTGTCTTCAGTGAAAGTGAACAAACAACATAATCATACAATAGACACATAGCCTGTCCATTCGTTTGCATAGTTATGTGTCTGTAACCCCTTTGTGTCTGTAGCCCCTTTGGGTAAAATCGAAACCTGAACAATTCACCTCGTCACACCATCTTTTAATTGTGTACAACGGAAGCAGAAGAACAATGGAGATTGCGCGTGAGAGTGATAGACAAAAAGACCAAACAATACTGCACTCGCGTGTGAACGAAGAACACGGAACAAATAACAGCAACGTTGCAACCCTAGGGCCTTCTTCAGGTACATAAACAAAGTAGAACAAGTCGCGTAAGGCAAAATTACTACATTTAGTCAATCTGTCGAACTCACTACATTGTTTCACCAAGGCCGTATAGAATCGTCAGGCACGTGGAAAACTTGACTAAATGTAAAAAAAGAAGACAGACAATAAAACATTTAACAAAAGAACAACGATTCAGCAACCAAAGCAAACGCAAAGATGAGCAAATCGGCCACCTAAATACACACACACGAATAGTAAATAAAGCTACATGAACTGTAATGAGGCCAGGTCAAATCATAATAGCGGTTGCTCATAGAAATCAAATCCTTTCCTCAAAAAAGAAGAAGTATGTGGTAACGGTTGTAAAAAAAAAATCAAACAAACACCAACGGAAATATTGTATAGCTTTGAGAGATAGACGGCCGAACTCTGCACATAACGTATCTGGACATGCTGACGTCTCGAGACGTTCTTGAGACTAGACTGCTACAAAGGAATAAAGACTGTAATTTACTTTCTCGCATTGATCCGTCTACGCACATTCACACAACACCCACGACTATTAAACTCCAAGAAACTCAGCAGGCCACTCTTGAAGACACAGCCCCTCCCATGTAAAGGATTTGAATAACCATCTCTGAGAATATTTTGGTTTTACGCCCTCACAGCAAAGCCATTAGGGGCAGGTCCCCGGGTTTTACCCCGACTTTGAATGAGATACCCGGTTGTATGCGCGTGTAGGTGTAACCAGCCACCTGCAATTATGGCAGAATAGCAGAGGTCTTTTACGTGTCACTGTAGTGAAACGGGGGTGGAACATGGATACTGTCTCTGGGTCTGCACATACAGTTGACCCGTGTCCGTCCCTGCCTGGATTCGAACCCGTGACCCTAAGATCCAGTGCTCTACCACCTGCTCTACCACCTGCTCTACCACCTGCTCTACCAACTGAGCTAACCGGACCCCCGGCTAACCATTCTCAGATCATCCCAGGCTTATAAATGGGATACGAGCACCCCTCCACTTGGTCGCATACCTAACATCAACATCGTGACTGCTTTCTGTAGAGGTTGGAATTTAAAAAAAGATTAAGTGTATTTATTTATCCATTTATTTATGCTTCTTTTTATATTTAGTCAAGTTTTGACTAAATATTTTAACATCGAGGGGGAATCGAAACGAGGGTCGTGGTGTATGTGCGTGCGTGTGTGCGTGCGTGCGTGCGTGTAGAGCGATTCAGACCAAACTACTGGACCGATCTTTATGAAATTTGACATGAGAGTTCCTGGGTATGATATCCCCGAACGTTTTTTTCATTTTTTTGATAAATGTCTTTGATGACGTCATATCCGGCTTTTCGTGAAAGTTGAGGCGGCACTGTCACGCCCTCATTTTTCAACCAAATTGGTTGAAATTTTTTTCAAGTAATCTTCGACGAAGCCCGGACTTCGGTATTGCATTTCAGCTTGGTGGCTTAAAAATTAATTAATGACTTTGGTCATTAAAGATCTGAAAATTGTAAAAAAAAAATTAATTATAAAACGATCCAAATTTACGTTTATCTTATTCTCCATCATTTGCTGATTCCAAAAACATCTAAATATGTTATATTCGGATTAAAAACAAGCTCTGAAAATTAAATATATAAAAATTATTATCAAAATTAAATTGTCGAAATCAATTTAAAAACCCTTTCATCTTATTCCTTGTCGGTTCCTGATTCCAAAAACATATAGATATGATATGTTTGGATTAAAAACACGCTCAGAAAGTTAAAACAAAGAGAGGTACAGAAAAGCGTGCTATCCTTCTTAGCGCAACTACTACCCCGCTCTTCTTGTCAATTTCACTGCCTTTGCCATGAGCGGTGGACTGATGATGCTACGAGTATACGGTCTTGCTGAAAAATGGCATTGCGTTCAGTTTCATTCTGTGAGTTCGACAGCTACTTGACTAAATGTTGTATTTTCGCCTTACGCGACTTGTTTTTTAATTGGGGTTAGAGGTTGGGAGCTGAGGGGTTGCTTCTGGGGCGGCTCAGCGAGCTTCGAAATTTGAAAGCATGATGAATGACTCTCTCCTTCTCTCTATTCTCCTTCTCATTTTCTTCTTTCTTGCTGCGCAGAAGCAGTGGAGGGTTAATTTCGGGTCGACTCATTCTAGCATACGTTCAACACTTGGGGTTTCGAGGTTTTGAAAGCATGATGAATACTTTCCACTAAGCTGTCCATTTGGCTGCCACTTTCAAGCGGCCTTTCGGGACCCACAGATCACTAACGTCGATACCCTGCTCCCCATAAAAAGCATTGCGTCCCACGACGCTTGTCCAATCACTCACTATTCGTGTGACCAGAAATACAGGAGCTTGTATCAATCTTTACCTCTTTTCTTTTTTTGCTCTAAGTATCCAAGATATCCAGCAGGGCTTTTAATGTTACTCTTAGAGAATTAAAAAAGTCATGAGAAAATTAGGCAGAGCTCTATTGACAATGTCAAATGATAATAATAGAAGGTAGGCACTCAAAATACAGACAAGTATGTTAAGTTGCATTGAAGCCAAAAAGCGATTTTCATCCTTTAAATAAAAATACCATTGAAAGTCGCTGGTTCATTTCAATAGCTTCTTGTTTTCTCAGACGCCGGGAAACTATATTTACAGAGTTTACTTTCCTTTGTCATTTGCTATTGTTATTGTGATTACTTATTTATAATTATATGTATTCTTCTTCGTCTTCGTTCATGGGATGAAACTCCCTCGTTCACTCATGTTTTTGCACGAGTAGATTTTTACGTGTATGACCGTTTTTACCCCGCCATTCCGGCAGCTATACGCCGCTTTCGGGGGAATAATTATATATGATAATCCACACAACAAATGCGATTGTGTCCGGCCCTATATGCGTATGCTTGAGGATCCAAATTAGCACTTTGATTCCAGTTCCTGTGGACAGAAGGATGCGACGTCACTACAGCGGCCGAGTCCTTCAGCCACAAACAAACCAAACACCCAACAGGCCAAGGGCTGTCGCAGCCATAAAGCCTAATGAATAGGTAGGAAAAATATCAAAGAGATGAATGCTGCGCCCCTTGTTGTTTTATGTGTTTTCCCTGGGTTTGATCGTATCAGCCGGGTTGCGAAAGCGCAGCGGGTGATGATCTGAGATCGTTGATTGCTCTCTCCTTTCCCGCGCAATCCGCAGCCTTTCATTGGTGACGGACTGTGATGGAAAGTGGTGGTTGCACTACAGGTCTGGGTAGGAGTTATTGGCCTGCCCCAGATTCCAGTTGCATGATAAGTCACTTGCCGCGAGTGAGATAAGGGCGGAAAGGAGTTTGTCACAAATTCCAATAATTATTGCAGTTTGTCGCGATATTCCCATGCCGTGTCACAAAGATGCGACAAATACGACAAGTTACCAGCCTTGTTTTGCGGTAGCAACTTTTTCTGTCTTTCATCGCAGTTTAAAACCTGCCTGTTGAACTTGATGTTGTTACAGTGGGAGAGATATCATTTGTAATGCGTTTTATGATAAAATAGTATACTATAGCTATAGCTGTCGTTCCATTAAAGAACAAGTCGTGTAAGGCGAAAATACAACATTTAGTCAAGCTGTCGAACTCACAAAATGAAACTGAACGCAATGCATTTTTTCAGCAAGACCGTATACTCGAAGCATCTTAAGTCCACCGCTCGTGGCAAAGGCAGTGAAATTGACAAGAAGAGCGGGGTAGTTGCGCTGAGAAGGATAGCACGCTTTTCTGTACCTCTCTTCATTTTAACTTTCCGAGCGTGTTTTTAATCCAAACATATCATATCTATATGTTTTTGGAATCAGGAACGGACAAGGAATAAGATGAAAGTGTTTTTAAATTGATTTCGAAAATTTAATTTTGATCATAATTTTTATATTTTTAATTTTCAGAGCTTGTTTTTAATCCAAATATAACATATTTATATGTTTTTGGAATTAGAAAATGATGAAGAATAAGATGAACGTAAATTTGGATCGTTTTATTAAAAAACCGGTGTTTTTTTACAATTTTCAGATTTTTGATGACCAAAGTCATTAATTAATTTTTAAGCCACCAAGCTGAAATGCAATACCGAAGTCCGGCCTTTGTCTAAGATTGCTTGGCCAAAATTTCAATCAATTTGATTGAAAAATGAGGGTGTGACTTTTACAAAAAGCCGGACATGACGTCATCAAATGTATTTATCGAAAGAAAAAAAAACGTCCGGGGATATCATTCCCAGGAACTCTCATGTAAAATTTCATAAAGATCGGTCCAGTAGTGGTCTGAATCGCTCTACACACACACACGCACAGACAGACAGACAGACAGACAGACACACACACACACACGTTATACACCACGACCCTCGTCTCGATTCCCCCTCCATGTTAAAACATTTAGTCAAAACTTGACTAAATGTAAAAATGAAAAAGTATGTACTTTGACTGACTTCTACTTCAATGCTGGCAGAATAAGTTAAACACATATACAACAAGTCGCGTAAGGGGAAAATACAACATTTAGTCAAGTAGCTGTCGAACTCACAGAATGAAACTGAACGCAATGCAATTTTTCAGCAAGACCGTATACTCGTAGCATCGTCAGTCCACCGTTCAGGCAGTGAAATTGACAAGAAGAGCGGTTTAGTAGTTGCGCTGAGAAGGATAGCACGCTTTTCTATACCTCTCTTCGTTTTAACTTTCTGAGCGTGTTTTTAATCCAAACATATCATATCTATATGTTTTTGGAATCAGGAACCGACAAGGAATAAGATGAAAGTGTTTTTAAATTGATTTGGAAAATTTAATTTTGATAATAATTTTTATATTTTTAATTTTCAGAGCTTGTTTTTAATTCATATATAACATATTTATATGTTTTTGGAATCAGAAAATAATGGAGAATAAGATAAACGTAAATTTGGATCGTTTTATAAATTTTTTTATTTTTTTTACAATTTTCAGATTTTTAATGACCAAAGTCATTAATCAATTTTTAAGCCATCACGCTGAAACGCAATACCGAAGTCCGGGCTTCGTCGAAGACTACTTGACCAACATTTTAACCAATTTGGTTGAAAAATGAGAGCGTGACAGTGCCGCCTCAACTTTCACGAAAAGCCGGATATGACGTCATCAAAGACATTTATCGAAAAAAGGAAAAAAACGTTCGGGGATATCAATTCCAGGAACTCTCATGTAAAATTTCATAAAGATCGGCCCAGTAGTTTGGTCTGAATCGCTCTACACGCACGCACGCACGCACACTCACACATACATACACACACACAAACACACACACATACACCACGACCCTCGTTTCGATTCCCCCTCTATGTTAAAACATTTAGTCAAAACTTGACTAAATGTAATAAAAATCAAGTTTACACAAACGTATATTATGGAAGACCTCGGTCGCTATGAAAGTCCGTTTTCATGCACAGTAACCCAGCTGTCGTACTGACGTATGGGAATCAATCGTTCAATGCTTCCGGAAAACGTCTTTACTGGCACGTTCTGCGTGGAAACGCCGCAATTGTAGTCCCCTTTAACCGGAAAACAGTCACGGAAAAGGCAGCCGAGTAGAAAACAATGCCCTGCTCAAGCCTGGTAAGATTCAGTTGGGGAATGTTCACCAATTGCATCCTGCCTTGGCTTTGGTGTAATCAGCTGTACGTGAAGAAGGACTGATTCCAGTGAGCGAAAAACATTTTCAGCAGTAACATGTGTACCCGTTGGACCGAAGTTCCGATCACATCGCTGTACGTCTAACTGAAATCTCAAAATGGTGGGGCATGGGGGGGGGGGGGGGTTAGGTTGGGCGTGTCTGTGGGGGTGGCGGGTGGGGGGAGTGAGGGTTGTTCTTAGCAACGTCGAACAATCTCGATGTGGGCTTTGGTGCAGCGGAATGGTAAATTGCCCATTGCCTTACAAACAGAAAACACACACGTACTCACGAACTCACACACACACACACACACACACACACACACACACACACACACACACACACACACACACACACACACACACACACACACATACCCACTCACAAAGGGTAGGAGGGGGAGAAGGAAAAAAAACATAAGTACAGAGTAAATGTAAAATCAAAGATTGGTGCAGATAACAGATACAGATCGAATACAACATTCGAGCAGATCCTGTATTCTTCAGTATTGTAAAAGCAGTTCTTTTCGGTATATCGCAGTGTTAGCACGAGAAACAAGTCGCGTGAGGCGAAATTACTACATTTAGTCAAGCTGTGGAACTCACAGAATGAAACTGAACGAACGCATTGCATTTTTTCACAATGACCAGGCAGTGAAATTGACGAGCCTGTTTAGCGTGGTAGTGGTTGCGCTGTGCTGCACAGCACACTTTTCTGTGCCTCTCTTCGCTTTAACTTTCTGAGCGTGTTTTTAATCCAAACATATCATATCTATATGTTTTTGGAATCAGGAACCGACAAGGAATAAGATGAAATTGTTTTTAAATCGATTTCGGACATTTAATTTTAATCATAATTTTAATATTTTTAATTTTCAGAGCTTGTTTTTAATCCGAATATAACATATTTATATGTTTTTGGAATCAAAAAATGATGAAGAATAAGATGAACGTAAGTTTGGATCGTTTTATACAAAACTAATTTTAATTACAATTTTCGAATTTTTAATGAACAAAGTCATTATTTAATTTTTAAGCCTCCAAGCTGAAATGCAATAGCAAAGTCCGGCTTTTGTCGAAGATTGCTTGGCCAAAATTTCAATCAATTTGATTGAAAAATGAGGGTGTGACAGTGCCGCCTCAACTTTTACAAAAAGCCGGATATGACGTCATCAAAGACGTTTATCCAAAAAATGAAAAAAAATGTCTAAGGATATCATACCCAGGAACTCTCATGTAAAATTTCATAAAGATCGTTCCAGTAGTTTGGCCTGAATCGTTCTACACACACACACGCACAGACACACACAGACACACATACACCACTCTATGTTAAAACATTTAGTCAAAACGTGACTAAATGTAATAAAAGAAAACACACGAGAAGTCTTGGAGAAAAACAAGTTTTAAAGAGCTAAAAAAGGACTTTGACAAAAACTATTAGCCTTTCCAAACCACCAAACTCCATCCTAACCCCTCCCATCGCCTCTCCCGCTGTCGAAACATCTACGCCAAATACTCTTTTGTACTTGTTAAAACTTTTCTTAACAAGATCCATTCATGACTTTCGTGCAAAAACAGGATTGTCCTGTTTGGAGCAGCTGTCAAGCTGACAGATCCGGGACTTGGGGAGGCTTTTGGATGTACGGTAAATTTCATTTCATTTCTTCGTGCACGCACTCTTCCTGCTCCAAATCTTTGCAGGTTATTACATTCGATGTGTAGATATTGATAAACTTTTGTATAATTGCAGTGGAACTTGCCTTACCTCCTTATTTCAAATCTGTGTGTGTGTGTGTGTGTGTGTGTGTGTGTGTGTGTGTGTGTGTGTGTGTGTGTGTGTGTGTGTGTGTGTGTGTGTCTGTGTGTCTGTGTGTCTGTGTGTGTCTGTGTGTGTCTGTGTCTGTGTCTGTGTGTGTCTGTGTCTGCCTGTCTGTCCGTCTGTATATCTGCCTGTATGGGTCCGCGTGTCTGTCTGTCTGGTTGTCTGCGTCTGTCTCTATGTGTTTTGGTGGGATAATGAAAATAACAAATTAACAATGTTCCAGAGAGTGGCTTATCCAAAGCCTTGGAGAGTTCGCGCTCACTGATCCCACCACTCTGATGCTGGCTGCATTTTGCGGACTGAAAGCTCTCGAGATGGTTCGGACAAAATAACGACTGGTCCCCTGGTCAGCTCTCCACTCGAGGAGACGACATTAGGCTTGCGAATGAAATAAAAACCAGATTATAGATAACGCAATATCCCGAACCACTTCTTCCTTTCATTATGGTAGAATGGCCACTGGAATGGGGAATTTACGCGACTGAAGAATCCGGACCGTAAAACGTGTAAGACTTCCTTCATCCATATTTTATTCTTTAAATGCACGAAGTGGCCTTTCTCCGCACCGAGTGGTAGGCAAAGGGAGCAGTCATTATCACACTTTGTTCCTAGCTGGGGAAATTTGGCCCAAAATTGATGAGTTGGTTGCCATTTCTTGTTACACTGAACCCACGACCTAAATCTTTGTGAATTAGTACGCAATTTATGTTTGGTCATTCGCAGGGGTTAGAGCGACTTGTGATGACATTTTGCTCTACATCAGTATGACTGGCTGAAGTTTGGTGCAGTTTTGGTACGTTGAACCCATGACCTTAATCTACTGCAAACGACTACCAAGTGTGCAATCACCACTCACCCACCTATCACAAACAAACAAACAAACAAAAATTCAACCATTAAAAGCATGCATACTTTTGATAATATCCCGTTTTATCATACGTGCTGATTGCGAGCCTGCACTTAATTTAGCACTATATTATATTGATATGTTTCTTTTTAATTGGTGTGGTTACGGTAACATAGCCCAAAAAAAAAGGGTAGGAAGGTAGGCAATCACTTTTTTGTTGTAACTTTTTTTTCTAATGTGTACAAATTAAACCTACTTGACAGGGAAATAAGTGTGCGACTCGGGCGCTTTCGCTTTCATTGCGTTTTCTGCACTTGTTTACTTGGGTTTTTTTGTGTTTTTTTTTTTGACAAATGTAATAAAACGTTATAGGGTCGGCCCCAAAAAATAGGGTAGGTCGGGTTACCGTAACCACACCTATTTTTTTTTTTTTAGTCCTTACGCACAAATAATCTTGATACATTAAAAAATAAAAATAAAAACTTCCAAGATCAGTTTCTTCAAGCTCATACTCATGTTTACTCAAAACGTTGCTATATCAAATTACACACGAATAATCATGGTACATTGTAAATAAGTTTTCAAATTGAGTTGTTCTTCAAATTGGCTTGTTCAGTCTGAAGTTGCGCTTTATTTGACCGTGTGATGGATTGCATTGTATCACAAAGCAAGCACATAAGTCAATTACATCGTAAATAAGTTTTCAAATTATTTCTTTCATACCGAAACATTCAAGGCTGCGCCTCTTTTTGAATGATATTACTAGCTTGCGTTGAATATTTTCACACATGCGTTATCTTATCCTTTTGCGGCCTTGGATTTGTTTAAGGCCATAAATATATTACCAGATTCCTTTCTTCAAATCAGCATGTGGTCTCAAGACACTACGCTCTTCTTTTCGTTGTATTAGATTACATTGTATCAATGCCCTCTTTTTCAAAGCTGCGGGACACGATGGTCCTATGAAATTCGATAAAAAGGACGAAAATAGAGAGGACGCAAGAATGTCAAAGCCGGCCTCACCAGGGATTGCACGAGAAGTGTGCAAAGACGTCTTGACATTTTCCAACAGGCGTCAGCTTCGATTGAATTCACTTAAGGGAGGCGACAGAGAGAGTGGTTGATGTTTTCTCTCCCTCTTGTTCGGTAAACATGGCACGGTAACACGTGCAAGTGATCGGCGCTTGCACAGTGCCTCCATTTAAAATTGGTGGACTCTGCACATGGACACTCGTGGTGCCTTTGCTTCTGCGGTGAATTAGCTGGGTTAAGATCAATGATAAGCTAGTGGAATGTTTGTGCTGCAGAATGACTTATATTCAACCTCTCAGTGTATGTGTTTGTGAAGGAGAGAGAGAGAGAGAGAGAGAGAGAGAGAGAGAGAGAGAGAGAGAGAGAGAGAGAGAGAGAGAGAGAGAGGGCAGGGAGAGAAAGAGAGAGAAATCTGAGACAGACAGGCAGAGAGAGAGAGAGAGAGAGAGAGGGGGGGGAGCGAGAGAGAGAAAGCGAGAGAGAGATATAGTGTGTGAGAGAGACGGACAGACAGACATATGGGCAGACAGAGAGAGAGAGAATACAGACAGACAGACGGACAGACAGACAGACATACAGACAGAAGGTGAGGAGGACACAGAGAGATAGAGAGAGATAGAGAGGGAGAGAGAGAGAGAGAGAGAGAGAGAGAGAGAGAGAGAGAAAGCGAGAGAGAGATAAATGTGTGAGAGAGAGACGGACAGGCAGACACATGGGAAGACAGGGAGAGAGACACATACAGACAGAACGACGGACAGACAGACAGACATACAGACAGACAGAAGGAGAGGAGGACACAGAGAGAGGGGATGATGGTTGACATCCCTCTTCTTCGGTAAACTTGGCACGGCAACACGTGCAAGTTGTCTACGCTTGCGAAGTGGCCTCCATTCAATATTGGTGGACAAGGGATACCCTTGCTTTGCGGTTAATTACTGAGCTTGGACAACTTTTTTTTTTGTGGACTCCGCGCGGTTATTAGATAAGGTGAAGGATGTGTGTGTCTGTCAGGACTCGATCATGAAATGTGTGTGTGAGTTTGTGTGTGTGTGTGTGTGTGTGTGTGTGTGTGTGTGTGTGTGTTGGTGTGTTGGTGTGTGTGTGTGTGTGTGTGTCTGTGTAGTGTGCATGCGTGCCGCGTGTGTTGGAAAGAGAGAGAGAGAGAGAGAGAGAGAGAGGAGAGAGAGAGAGAGAGAGAGAGAGAGAGAGAGAGAGAGGATGCTGTATCCTCTCCCGCTTCTATCTATCTATCTATATATGACTAAGTGCCAAAAGGTGCTCACAGAACAGAAGACGACTTTGTTTTACAATAAAAATGTTTCTAAAAACGTGTGTCTGCTGAAAATTGGTGTGTGTGTGGATGAATGTGCGAAGAGATAGTGGACATAATTTCGTGTGTCTGACTTGAACGGTTTTGAAGTTATCTTTGTTTAAAGTCAAAAATAACGCCAAAACCGGCCATCTGAAAAAGGACATCGTGATACCTCGTGTTTTGAATATGCCACAGAAAAATAACAAGAAGCACAAATGAATTGCATTTAGTTTGATTGAATGCCTGAAACATCGCTTTACAGACGAGACCAAACGTCAAATCTAAATCTCGAGAGAATTTTTTTTTTTCGATAACCGAATTTTAAGGTGTCGCACGCAAGATGATTCGTCATCACGGCATACATTTTTCAATCGCAGATATTTACTAAATTTCTTTTTCAAAAACTCTGGAATTGATGTCGACACGTCAAGCGATAACGGTGTATCAAACTGCTGTCTTTCAAGTAATCCAGCAAAGACTGCAGAACTTTTGAACAGCATTTTTGAAAACGATTTGAAAATTTCGTCATATCTTGCGTGCGACAAAATGTTCGGTAATTAACGGTTATTTTCTTTTAAAAACAAAATTTACATGTACAAAGATCTACTTCATTTACGGAACCACGTGACACATTCTGTGTTCAAAATTTGTGAAGAAATCACGAACCACGATTGCGCTATCAAGTGTTGAAATTATGTCCTCAACATCTTTTCAGATCTTGCGTGCGACACCTTCTTGCGTTCAACATAAAATGTCACTACCTTATCGAGTTTAATGGGTAAAACTAACTATTTGTTGTCTTAGTTTAATCTTCTTAATTAAAAGCGTAATAAAACCGAACTTCTAAGATGAATTTTAATTGAGATTAGCGAAAGAGCGGGCACGCAAGTCGACCTTAAAGTAAAAGAATGATAACACGAGCGTTTGTCGTGTTGTCTTGCGTGCAACACATTGTCCAAAAAGGAAAATGTATATTTTTCTCAGACGTTTTTTAAGTTGAAACCTTGAAACTTCACACACATTTGGGGTTTAATCGCCCCCATGCATGGTAAAAGTCTTGTTGACCCTTGTCAGATTTCAAGGTCACGGCTGGGTCACATGTGGTTCAGAAAACGGATGAAACATATTTTTTCAGAGATTTTTGAAGCTAGAACCTTCAAACTTCAAACAACGCTTTTGCTTAATGATTGTTCAACATGGAGAATTCAAGGTTGATCCTTGAGAAATGTGAAGGTCATAGCAGGGTCTCGTGTGGGTAAAAAAAAAACATAACCTTTTTCTCAGAGTTTTTCAAAGCAAGAACCTTGAAAGTTCACATTTTTGGGCTTAATAGCCTCCATACACGGTTAAAGTCTTGTTGACCTTTGTCGAATCTCAAGGTCACATGGGCAAATCAAAAACACGAAAATGCATCATTATCTCAGTTGTTTTTAAAGGGAGAGCCTTCAAACATCACACAACTCTCAACTCCGACTTAAAGAAGTTAAGGTAGATCCTTGTCACATGTCAAGGTCACAGAAAGGTCTCGTACGGGTAAAACAAACAAAACAAACAGATAATATTCATTTTTTCAGCTTTGTTGTTAGCTAGAATAGAGGCACATGCCACCATTCCATTCAACATGACTCATAGAAATGTATGATGTATGACGTAATTGCATTGTGTGTAATGACGCGGCTGCCTCTGTAGTTATTCCAGCCTTTGAAGAAATGGCGTTTTTCCTTGCTTGGACACATTTTTCCTTTTCTTGGATGTTTCAGGAGTTTGGGTGAGTTTGGTGTATATGGTTGAACACAATTTAAAATTTGCATAAAAGTGTATTAAATTAAACAGTGGTAGCCAGTCTCATCTGTTGTGTCGACAATTTAATCTCTTTTGTGTGACCTCAACTTGACCCCTCTGAATGCTCTCAATCATGGAAATTGACCACACTTTGATTATAACCAAACAACATCAAAACTTTGGAATGTGTGAAGTTTCAAAGGTGTTGCTTAAAAGGCGTTCGTGAAAATGACAATTGTATGTGTCTGACTTCAATGCGACCCCGCTGCGACCTTGACGTTTGATTTTATCAACCAGACTTTCATCATGTGTGAATGACTTCAAACACTATAAAACTAGTTGAAGAAATTGACAATTTTTCAAAGTTTAAGCCAGATGGCACTGCTGTGACCTTGAAATTTGACAAACATTAACCAGGCGGTCACCTTTTTTTAGAAAATATCCTTAAAGGATCTTTAACCTTACTGTGACCTTGGAATTTGATGAGGTTTAATTTAACTTGCGTAGTGTGCCAAGTTTCAAGGCCCTAGCTTCAAAAACATATGAGAAAACCTCATTGAAAAATGTATATGTTTGACCTCAACGCGACCCTGCTGTGACCTTGACTTTTTCAACCAGACTTTAATCGTGTGTGAACATTATACACTAGAACTGTGTGTATTTTCAAAGCTCGTGCTATAAACGCGCTGAATAAATTGAAAATATTCCACATTTGGACCAGATGTGACCCCGCTGTGACCTTGAACTTTGACAAAGATTAACCAGCAGGTCACTTTTAATGAGGTTTTATAAAAATGCTGAAAGTATGTGAAGTATGTAAAGTCTAACTGATCTAGTATTAAAACATGTAAGACGTGACAACGACAATTTTCCAGTTTGCAAAGGAAATTTAACCTCGCTGTGACCTTGAAATTCAATGTTGTTTAATGTGATGTGCACCATACCTGGAGGTCATTATACTTTGGTTGTGGGCCAAGTTTCAAAGCCCTAGCTTTAAAAACGTGCGAGATAACCTTAATGCTATGACTCAGTGCCGTTTTGAATGATATAACGAACAAAATTATCGTTATTTGTAAAATCATTTGGGTAAATTTATCTTTTCTTTTCGTAATTGGGTTCCAGCATCTGTTGTCTTAACAAAAATCACAATATCAGTCGTGTTTGTCAACTTTTATTTTTTAGCCCCTTTGTCCGCTTTTCGTGCGCACCTTTTGGCACTTAGTCATATATATATACGACTAGTGTCTGTTCGCGATGCACGGCCAAAGTTCTCGGTGGATCTTTTTCAAATTTGGACACCGTATTCAGCTACACCCCGGACACAACCTCATCGATGAGATATTTCAACACGTGCTCTCAGCGCGCAGCGCTGTGCGCGCTGAACCGATTTTTTTTGTTTTTTGTTTTGTTTTTTTTGCGGATCCACTACCAGTAACTCTTCCTTATCTTCTCCAGTGTTTTCAGCCGCGATTATCTCCCTTCCTCCGTGTGGCGTCAATCCATATTCCCGTTGCTACGTTACTATTTTTAGAAGGTCACTGCACGTTACTATTTTTAGAAGGTCTCCAGTGTTTTGCGCGTTTATCTCCTTTCCTTCGTGCGCCGGCGAAGCCGGCCTACACCCGGCAGAGCCGGGTCCCAGGCGCAGCCTGGTATTCGGCTCTACTTCTTCCCGGCGAAGCCGGTACCCGGCGAAGCGGGTAATCATCTAGTCTTCAATAAACATGGCAAGGCAGCACGTGCAAGCGATCAGAGCTTGCACAGAGCCTTCCTTCAATATTGGCGACTGTCCGTGCAGACAGAGTGATATGTGGATGCTGACACTTCTGAGTCTGTACATTGACACTCGGGCTAACTTTGCTTTTGCGGTTAATCTGGTTAAACTTGTCTTGTTTACTGTTCTTTAAGTGTTCGTTGACGTGCCAAGGACACAGAATGACAAAGGTCTGGCAGGAGCGTGGAATGTTTGTGCTTCGTAGGGGCGTATGTTCCTCTTGTAAAGGGTTTCAAAGAGAGAGAGAGATAGACAGAGAGAGAGAGAGACAGAGAGAGAGAGGCAGACAGACAGACAGACAGACAGACAAAAAGAGACAGAGAGAGAGAGATAGGGTGGGGGTGAGAGAGTCTGTCTCTCTTTTGCGGCTTGATTAAAACGTCATCATCTTCATCGTCAGCAGCACCACCACCACCAACACCACCACCATCACCACCACCACTTCTGCTACAAGTACCATCGCCACCATCAACAACTACAACAACAACAACTATATACCATCACCAATGCGCAATTCTCCTCCAATTCCTCCATTATGTAGAAATATCAATAATCAGAGAGATTATGTCTCTGAAAATAACAGATGTGCATAAAGGACAACGAACTCATTTCAAACGAACTATAGTCCATCAATCTGGTAAAAGGATACAGCTCAAAAATAGAACCTGTCACTTCAGAAGACATTTAGTTTCGACGCCAGAGACAACATCGAACGCTGAAGAAACTTGAGAAAGAATGCTCCCTTGATCAGCGAAATAGCTGATTTTTTGCTAACAATGTCTTGTTACTTGATTTTGAAAGGAGAGAAAGCATCAACGTGCTGATAATGAACAATGTTTTGCGCGGAGAGCGAGGGGAACTTTTCCATGTTGTGTGATTAGGTAAGGACGTAACAGACTGCTACCGCAACACGGTGGCCTAGTGGTATGGCGTCCGCCCAGTGAGCGGGAGGTCGTGGGTTCGAACCCCGGCCGGGTCATACCTAAGACTTTAAAAATTGGCAATCTAGTGGCTGCTCCGCCTGGCGTCGGGCATTATGGGGTTAGTGCTAGGACTGGTTGGTCCGGTGTCAGAATAATGTGACTAGGTGAGACATGAAGCCTGTGCTGCGACTTCTGTCTTGTGTGTGGCGCACGTTAAATGTCAAAGCAGCACCGCCCTGATATAACCCTTCGTGGTGGACTGGGCCGCGTTAAGCAAACAAACAAACAAGCAAACAAACAGACTGCCGAATGTAATAGCAATCGATCGGTGAGCAGATTTAGAAGGAAATTGTTTTCACGAACGTTTGGTGTGTGTGTGTGTGTGTGTGTGTGTGTGTGTGTGTGTGTGTGTGTGTGTGTTGGTGTGTGTGTCTGTAAGTGTGTGTGTGTGTGCGTGTGGGTGTGTGTTGGGTGTGTGTGTGTGGGTGTGTGTGTGTTGGGTGTGTGTGTGTGGGGGGGTGTGGATGGGTGTGGGGGGGTGCGCGTGTCTATGTGTTTTTGTCAGTCTGTGTGTGTGGGGGGGTGTGGGGTGTGTGTGGGGGGGGGGGGTGTGCGCGCGTATCTTTCTGTTTGTGTCAGTCTCTCTGTGTGTGTGTGTGTGTGTGTGTGTGTGTGTGTGTGTGTGTGTGTGTGTGTGTGTGTGTGTGTGTGTGCTAACTTGAGACGTTAATAGGACGACCTGTTAAAGAAAAAATCAAGAACATTCAATTATTATAAAGTCTTCTAACCAATAGTATCATTTTCAGGAAACCGAAGCGAGCGTGCAGGTACTGAGTTATGCTGATCACCACTTGCCATAACTCCACGATCAAACACTAAATCAAAACCAAAGGAAAACCACTTGTTACAGGTCACTCTCATTTATTCAATGTTCATGACGACATAGTTCAGAGGGTTCTTAATAGACATGCACTCTTGACCTACTCTACTTTATAAATTATACACGGTTACAAATCACAGTAATAATCTGGATCACAGTCGTAGCTTGGTAAGCTGTCACATGTACACATGGAAACATATCTTTCTAATTATTACTGTTTATTTTTCTTCCAATTTTGTTAATATAGCCAGAAGAGCCTTTTCTTCTTACTTCCTTTCGGTAGCTGTCCTGCTTTAGTATCTGAGCTTACACGAATGAGAGGCTGAATATGTTCTAAGACGGTCTATATTACTCTTCAAACAAAGTTAATCAAGGGCAAAAAACCCCAGATTAGTTAGTTAGTTAGCTATTGCTTTTCGGGTCCAGCGGACCATAATAGGCCAAATCAGGACCCAAACCCAGATTGATTGCTAATGTTTCAAATCATGGGAAAAAACACCCAACAACAATCTAATCGGTATTTATGTTTTTGTATGTTTTATTTTTCGACGGGCGCAGTTGCGTGGCGGTAAGACATCGGCCTCCTAATCGGGAGGTCGAATCCCGGTCGCTGCTGCCTGGTGGGTTAAGAGTGGGGATTTTTCTGATCTCCCAGGTCAACTTATGTGCAGACCTGCTAGTGTCTTAAACCCCTTCGTGTGTACACGCAAGCACAAGACCAAGTGCGCATGGAAAAGATCCTGTAATCCATGTCAGAGTTCGGTGGGTTATAGAAACACGAAAATACCCAGCATGCCTCCCCCGAAATCGACGAATGCTGCCTGAATGGGGGGGTAAAAACGGTCATACACGTACAAATCCTCTCGTGCTAAACGTGGGAGTCTAAGCCCATGAACGAAAAAGAAGAAGAAGAAGAAAGTATGTTTTATTTTATTCTTAGGTACTTAAATTAGTACTAGTTAATTACTGTTTACTTAGGTGCTCAAGAAAATGTGAACAACCTCAAAAATGCACACACAAAAATACAGGGTCCAATAATTCAATTGGAACTTGTCTTATTTAGAATTCACAACAGGAGTGTGAGTGTTATTCTCAAGACATTTTCGGCAAACCATTTTATTGCGCCATTCTGTATCGAAACGTGGAAAAACTCTGCTATTGGGTGAAAATGGCGTAAAACATGCCAGGGAAAAGGATGCACGTGCTACAACAGGGTCCTGGCCATATACGATGCTCGCCACTTTGTGTTCAAAGCTGACACATTGACAAAATGATGCTCAGCAGCAACATGCCTTCACGACGAAAACTGATTCGTTTTCTTGGCGTGTCCTTTACTTCTTCTTTTTTTTAATTTTTTTTTTAAAGAGTAATAATATATAACAGTGCTTGACAATGCTATCAATGATATCTATATCTGTTTATGCTGTAGTTCGTGTTGTGACGTTGCGGCATGTGACGTTGTGTCACAAGCACCTTTTGTAATCGTTTTCCTAGGTTACAGTGAAACTTCCAAATGAAGTGACTGATCTTGGGCCACTGAAGTTTAGAACCAGAAACTGAACACAGTTTCTTTACACACCGTTTATTGGAGTCTGTCACATTTCTGTTGTCCAAGGAACAGTTTCTGTCGCAGCTCAGATTCCCTTGTCTTACATGACAACACAATTACTCTTCCCCGTGAACCGGTAAACGGCAAATGTGACTTCGACACCGTTGCCCAAGGATCGAGCCGTTTCTGACGTAGCTCAGATTCCAATGTCTTACATGACAACACAACTCTTCCCCGTTAACCAGTAAACGGCAACTGCTACTTCAGACGCCGCTTATTACAAAAGTTTATCACATTTCAGCTGTCCAAGGATCAAACTGTTTCTGACGTAGCTCAGATTCCAATGTCTTACATGACAACACAACTCTTCCCCGTGTTCTGCCCCGACTGTTTGTCCTTTTCCATCTGTTGGATCTGGTGTCTCAGTTCGGATTCTGTCTTGCTCTGAGACTGTCGCGTTTCGTTGAGCTCTCTCTGCAGCCTCTGTACCTCGGCATCCTGACCCGCCTCAGACTGGGGATTGGCGGAATAGGCCGAGGCAGGAGGTGTCTTGTACTGGGCCGAAGTCTGCCTCGATTCCTGAGGGGTCTCCTTGCTCGGGGGGTGCTTGAACTGCAGGGAGGGTTCCCTGGAGATGTGGGGTTTCTGCAAGCGAGGGGGCGAAGGAGGGGGCGAGTGTTGCCAGGTGGTGGAAGGCGTTTCGGCTTTTCGTTGTTGTGCGGTTTGACTGGACCATACGGATCTGGCGTAGTCGTTACCCTGTGTGGGTGGAGTGAGTGGACTTCTGACCGGTTGTCTGGCAGCCAGTGTGGTCGTTCCATGCAGTGTTCCGCTCGTTCCGGCCCGCACTTCCAGTGCTCCTGGGCCGAAACCGTTATTCTTTTCATGAGACTGAAATAAAAGAAGGACACTCATTTTGAATATCATTTTTGCAATTATATTTAAAAGAGCCTTCCATTAACCCGGAACAAGAAAGATGCTCTAGCCTTTTTAACACAGACAAAAATAATAATCGCCGATAAAAGTTTGATCCAAAAGATGAAAGCCCTACTCGCAGAACAGCACCGGTGTAACACCCCCATTTCTGGGGACGCTTCGGTAACCCAAACTGCGCCCAGGAGACCATTTGGTGTCACTACTGACTCTCCCGGTGGATTGTTTGTTTCACCAAGTTGTCTGCGAAGACTGAGACCACCTGGGATGTCCCTCACGTGCTGCATTTGTCCCCCACCCCACCCTGAAAACGTCCCCCAACCCGAACGTCACCCACCGTGTTTAAACCCGTTCCTACCCCTCGCTTCTCCCTGTGAAAGTGCCCAATAATATGTGCGTGTGTGCGTGCGTGCCGCGTGTGTGTGTGTGCGTTTGCGCGTGTGTGTGTGTGAGTGTGTGTGTGGAATGGTAAATGGCCTAACTATTGCTTAAAAAATGACCGCTTGCCAAGGGAGTCAAGTAGTGAGGACATTGACTCCCTCGGGAATCTGTCTGTCTGTCACTGCCTGGCGAAGCTGACAAAGCTGGTAGGATCGAGGCTTCGGATAAAATATTAATAATTATCCCGCTTCATCCCTTCTTATCTCTTCTCTTACTCTCTTGTTACGCTCATTAACCATAAAACAACAAACACACACCCCTCTCTCTCTCTGTCCTTCTCCACTCCTCTCTCTCTCTCTCTCTCTCGCGTCTCCTTGCTGGTGACGGTGTGTCGATCTGTCAGTCTGTGATTTTGTGTATGCGTTTGTGTGTG
>NC_090261.1:43133006-43138006 GCF_037325665.1 Littorina saxatilis
CAGGAGTTTCACATTATCTATTCACGCCATTTTGCACCGTGCACAAAGCGGATCAAATTCAAATTGATTTTTCGTGGCCATCAAGAAACCTTCGAAATTCTACATGGCTGTCATATGGTAATTGCATCATCCTCGCAACAGCCAAAATGCCCGGATTCATTAAAAATCGCATTTAAAACAAAAAAGGAAGTCCTACGTCATCTGAGATCAAGACAGACTGAGCCGGGTCATTTTTTTTTCATTTTTTTTCATTACTTTATTGTCCCATCGCTGGGAAATTTGGGTCGCTTCCTCCCAGTGGAAAGCTAGCAGCAACGGAGTCGCGCTACCCAGGTGTCTGCGTGTTTAGGTGTATTCAGCCACCTGCACTTATGGCAGAATGACCAAGGTCTTTTACGTGCCATTGTGATGACACGGGGGTGGGACATGGCTTCCGTCTCTGGGTCTGCACATAAAGTTGACCCGTGTTCGTCCCGGCCCGAATTCGAACCTGCGACCTTCCGATCACAAGTCCAGTGCTCTACCAACTGAGCTACCGGGCCCCCCAACAAACATAAATGTATTTAGATAAACTGGGTTGAATGTTTGCCACTCACAAATCTGTTAAGGCGGGCAAAGACGAAGACGAAAGTAGGTCTGGCAGTACATTTTTAATTTTGTTTAAAAGCTGACATAGTCCTATTTAATTAGTTTAATTACTTCCGGGGATGTATAAATTAAGCTTCCTGCAAAGTTTTAAGTTTGAAGTCCTTACCAATTACGAGAAATAATTAATTCTTTATTGCATTGTTTAGCAACAGTTATCCAGGACTTGGGCTATTTTTAGACTTTCGGAAACCAAAGATGGCGTTTGAGACTGTTCTGTTTATACATTCGACACTATCAACACCACTTTGCAATACTGAAATAACTTTTTCTGTGTTCGAAAGCTACAGCTAATCGTTATTATATCCCCTTAGGTACAGTTTTATAACATTATTGGCACATGTAAACAATATGAATTAATTAATGAACGCTACGAATATGGCAGCCTTTAAAAAAAGAGGTTTGGAAAACTTTGCTATATTCCAGAGGAGTTTTTTTTCTTCTCGAAAATAACCTCATCTGCTTTGATCGGAACGCAGGACTCCCCATGAGGACTAGGTCTCTTCACATTGGGATAGATGCAGATGAAAGTAAAGGTACGTAAACTAGTCAAATTTGACTTTGTGAAAACACCCCAAATGCTGAGAAAGTTTGGGATATTCAGGATGTGTATCTGAAAACAGCCAGCCTCACCTGCTTTGACAGCTTCGCAGGATAAGCCATCAGGACCAAGGCTCTTCCCATTGGGGCAGGTGCAGACGAAGACTCCCTCCTGTAGGACGTCGACCTGGGCCTTGTTGAGCAGCTCTGGGCGTTCCCACAGACACAGGTGGTCACATGGACACCTCCAGTCCGCCATCAGCACAACCACCACCCCGTCCTTGCCGTGACTTCCTGTTGGCACAAGGTGACCAGCTTCTGAGCATGCAAGTTGTGAGCCTGTGCTCTGACGTTTTAAGAGTAGAGCTACCACAATTAGCTCACGCTCAAGGACGGCAGACAACTTTGTCTGTGCAGAGCAGCTGCGGTGAAAGGGGGACGACTGCGTATCCCTGCCACATGTGTTTTGTATTTTGCTGCTTGTGGTCAGCATTTCCAACATCGCCACAAAGGATTTTTGGGAGCCAAAGAACAGAGTGTGAGCTCATTTGCCCATACTCTATACTCTATACTCTATACTCTGAGAGCATAGTCAGCTTCACTCCGCTTTCGCTGAGTAGGCATGCTGGGTATTTTCGTGTTTCCACAACCCACCGAACTCCGACATGGATTACAGGATCTTTTCCGTGCGCACTTGGTCTCGTGCTTGCGTGTACACACGAGGGGGTTAAGTCACTAGCAGGTCTGCACATAAGTTGACCTGGGAGATCGCAAAAATCTCCACTCTTAACCCACCAGGCGGCAGCGACCGGGATTCGAACTCACGACCTCCCGTCTGGCGACCATTCACCAATGGCAATTTGAATTTTCTTTTGTTATATACCAAACAAAAATCGCACAACTTAAAAGTTAGAAAGAAATACACTCCCTCAAAAAACCCATGAGTTAACATATATGTATTGTGAACATTCAAAGAAAACAGAACCCACTTTATGGACATGTAAAGGGGGCTAAAGTATGTAACTATGACGTACGGTGTTTGAAGGAGGAGAAGAGGTTGTGGTCGCTGATGTACACCCCGCCAGGCAGTCCCGCCGATGTGTGTGAGGAACCATTGTGTACCGTCACTAGAATGAGAATAATCAAACAATTTACGCGTTTTATGTATGCTTGTTTGAATTGTTATCAAAATGAGAAAGAGAAAGAAGAAGATAACAAGAAATATTCCACACCGTTCAAACCAGCTCTGCTATATTCTCCTAGCCGCACAGATGATTTCTAACTCACAAAAAGAAGAAAGACACGCACACACAAACTAATCAACTTAGAATCTCCAACATAGAACAGTAAGTGAGTTTTTTTGTATATATTACATGCGTTGATTCGATCAAACTACTGGCTTAACCAACATATGGACAATCACAAACAAACACATCTTACGGTTGATACCGCCGGCATGACCTCCAGAGAGAAGACACGCCCCCAGCCCTGCCCCGAAGCCGCCAAGGGCCAACTGGGTTGCGTTGTTCTGGTGACTGACGTTGCCGAGATGGCAGCCACGCCCACTGAAGTCTGTCTGATTGGTCAGCCCTGTCCACTGCACGTTCTCTTCACTCTCCCACTCTCTTTGCCAGTTGAAATCTAACAGAAAAAGAAGAAAAAAGCCAACTGCAGCCTTAAATCCAATATCGCGCTTGACTATACATTTGGGTTTAAAAAGACGAATTTGTCAAAGACGGCCAAGAAAAGCTAATTCGGTAAGGCTGCACACTTTCTCTGGTTTTTGTTTTTATTGTATCGTCTTTTTTACTTTTTCTCTCTCGATTTCTGCTATTTTCCATCTTTTTTCTGTTCTTTCTTTATTGTTTTAATACTACCAATAGCACACTGCTATCATGAAGCCTTTCATGAATATAAATGACTGGCTATCACCCAGATCACCAGCTCTCTGTCCTTATATTTTGCATGCACGACAGAAGCCTGCCACGACTGTTTCTCATTGCTGCTGAAAGTGCAGGTCAGTATATAATCGTTGACACATTTTCCCCTGCAAACGAACGACACAAACCAATACAAATAACAATAATAATAACAATGCTTTATTGTCCATTAAAATGGTAGCATTAAAATGGAAAATGACAAGATGGAAGAAAGGCATTTTGTGAAGTTACCTTTGCCTATCAGCAATTACCTTCAGTTTCAGTCGCCATGTCATCAAAAGTCACGTAGTTTAGACCCCCACCGCCGCCGGCCATCATTAGGAGTTCTGGATTCTGTCCCTCAGGCCACTGTAATGATTACCAAGAAAATGAAATTCAGCATTGGTCGTTGGAGTTTTAGATTTAAGACCGTTGAAAGTAAACCCATGCACCAATTTGAAATTTAAAAAAAACCAAACACTTTATTTCATTTTATTGATTAGTACTATTCATTTTATAAAAGAGAATCTTAAACAAGTCGCGTAAATACAATATTTAGTCAAGTAGCTGTCATTTTTCAGCAAGACCGTATACTCGTAGCATCGTCAGTCCACCGCTCATGGCAAAGGCAGTGAAATTGACAAGAAGAGCGGGGTAGTAGTTGCGCTAAGAAGGATAGCACGCTTTTCTGTACCTCTCTTTGTTTTAACTTTCTGAGCGTGTTTTTAATCCAAACATATCATATCTATATGTTTTGGGAATCAGGAACCGACAAGGAATAAGATGAAAGTGTTTTTAAATTGATTTGGACAATTTAATTTTGATAATAATTTTTATATATTTAATTTTCAGAGCTTGTTTTTAATCCGAATATAACATATTTATATGTTTTTGGAATCAGCAAATGATGGAGAATAAGATAAACGTAAATTTGGATCGTTTTAGAAATTTTTATTTTTTTTTTACAATTTTCCGATTTTTAATGACCAAAGTCATTAATTAATTTTTAAGCCACCAAGCTGAAATGCAATACCGAACCCCGGGCTTCGTCGAAGATTACTTGACCAAAATTTCAACCAATTTGGTTGAAAAATGAGGGCGTGACAGTGCCGCCTCAACTTTCACGAAAAGCCGGATATGACGTCATCAAAGACATTTATCAAAAAAATGAAAAAAACGTATGGGGATTTCATACCCAGGAACTCTCATGTCAAATTTCATAAAGATCGGTCCAGTAGTTTAGTCTGAATCGCTCTACACACACACACACACACACACACGCACGCACGCACATACACCACGACCCTCGTTTCGATTCCCCCTCGATGTTAAAATATTTAGTCAAAACTTGACTAAATATAAACAAGTCGCGTAAGGCGAAAATACAATATTTAGTCAAGTAGCTGTCGAACTCACAGAATGAAACTGAACGCAATGCCATTTTACTCGAAGCATCGTCAGTCCACCGCTCACGGCAAAGGCAGTGAAATTGACAAGAAGAGCGGGGTAGTAGTTGCGCTGAGAAGGATAGCACGCTTTTCTGTACCTCTCTTTGTTTTAACTTTCTGAGCGTTTTTTTAATCCAAACATATCATATCTATATGTTTTTGGAATCAGGAACCGACAAGGAATAAGATGAAAGTGTTTTTAAATTGATTTGGACAATTTAATTTTGATAATAATTTTTATATATTTAATTTTCAGAGCTTGTTTTTAATCCGAATATAACATATTTATATGTTTTTGGAATCAGCAAATGATGGAGAATAAGATAAACGTAAATTTGGATCGTTTTATAAATTTTTATTTTTTTTTACAATTTTCCGATTTTTAATGACCAAAGTCATTAATTAATTTTTAAGCCACCAAGCTGAAATGCAATACCGAACCCCGGGC
>NC_090261.1:43140506-43143431 GCF_037325665.1 Littorina saxatilis
TTCACAATGACCGTAGTCCGCCGCTTGTGCATAACGGAGTGAAACTGACGAGCCTGTTCAGCGCGGTAGTGGTTTCGCTGTGCTGCATAGCACGCTTCTCTGTACCTCTCTTCGTTTTAACTTTCTGAGCGTGTTTTTAATCCAAACATATCATATCTATATGTTTTTGGAATCAGGAATCGACAAGGAATAAGATGTTTTTAAATCGATTTCGGAAATTTAATTTTGATCATAATGTTTATATTCTTAATTTTCAGAGCTTGTTTTTAATCCAAATATAACATATTTATATGTTTTTGGAATCAGGAAATGATGTAGAATAAGATGAACGTAAATTTGGATCGTTTGATATAAAAACAAAATTTATTAAAATTTTCAGATTTTTAATGACCAAAGTCATTAATTAATTTTTAAGCCACCAAGCTGAAATGCAATACCGAAGTCCGGCCTTCGTCGAAGATTGCTTTACAAAAATTTCAATCAATTTGATTAAAAAATGAGGGTGTGACAGTGCCGCCTCAACTTTTACAAAAAGCCGGATATGACGTCATCAAAAGTATTTATCGAAAAAAAGAAAAAAACGTCCGGGGATATCATTCCCAGGAACTCTCATGTCAAATTTCATAAAGATCGGTCCAGCAGTTTGGTCTGAATCGCTCTACACACACACACACGCACAGACACACAGACACAGACACACACACACACACACACACACACACACACACACACACACACACACACACACACACACACACACACACACACACACACACACATACACCATGACCCTCGTCTCGATTCCCCCTCTATGTTAAAACATTTAGTCAAGTTGTAAAAACAGAAAACAAGTCGCGTAAGGCGAAAATACAATATTTAGTCAAGTAGCTGTCGAACTCACAGAATGAAACTGAACGCAATGCCATTTTTCAGCAAGACCGTATACTCGTAGCATCGTCAGTCCACAGCTCATGGCAAAGGCAGTGAAATTGACAAGAAGAGCGGGGTAGTAGTTGCGCTAAGAAGGATAGCACGCGTTTCTGTACCTCTCTTTGTTTTAACTTTCTGAGCGTGTTTTTAATCCAAACATATCATATCTATATGTTTTTAGAATCAGGAACCGACAAGGAATAAGATGAAAGTGTTTTTAAATTGATTTGGACAATTTGATTTTGATAATAATTTTTATATATTTAATTTTCAGAGCTTGTTTTTAATCCGAATATAACATATTTATATGTTTTTGGAATCAGCAAATGATGGAAAATAAGATAAACGTAAATTTGGATCGTTTTATAAATTTTTATTTTTTTTTACAATTTTCAGATTTTTAATGACCAAAGTCATTAATTAATTTTTAAGCCACCAAGCTGAAATGCAATACCGAACCCCGGGCTTCGTCGAAGAGTACTTGACCAAAATTTCAACCAATTTGGTTGAAAAATGAGGGCGTGACAGTGCCGCCTCAACTTTCACGAAAAGCCGGATGTGACGTCATCAAAGACATTTATCAAAAAAATGAAAAAAACGTTCGGGGATTTCATACCCAGGAACTCTCATGTCAAATTTCATAAAGATCGGTCCAGTAGTTTAGTCTGAATCGCTCTACACACACACACAGACACACACACACACACACGCACACACGCACACACGCACATACACCACGACCCTCGTCTCGATTCCCCCTCTATGTTAAAACATTTAGTCAAAACTTGACTAAATGTAAAAACAGAAAAAAATACAGTAAGATGAAGACAAGGATTTTGGGTTGTACGATCACACCAGCCTATTTCACAATTGATTTTGAGAGACTGAGAGAGAGAGAGAGAGAGAGAGAGAGAGAGAGAGAGAGAGAGAGAGAGAGAGAGAGAGAGAGAGAGAGAGATTTTGATCATTTTTGTTTTATTTAGTTCTCATCTTCTAAATAGGGATTGCAATTGTCTGGGTCAAACTTTGACAAAAGCTAATATGAGAGCACCACAGTTTGTTTGTTCGTTCATGGGCTGAACTGACTCCCACGGCTTTAACGTGTATGACCGTTTTTACCCCGCCATTTAGGCAGCCATACGCCGCTTTCGGAGGAAGCATGCTGGGTATTTTCGTGTTTCTATAACCCACCGAACTCTGACATGGATTACAGGATCTTTTTCGTGCGCATTTGGTCTTGTGCTTGCGTGTACACACGGGGGTGTTCCGACACCGAGGAGAGTCTGCACACAAAGTTGACTCTGAGAAATAAATCTCTCGCTGACAGCGACCAACTGGATACAAATCCAGCGCGCTACCGACTGAGCTACATCCCCGCCCAGAGCACCACAGTCATTTGAATGCAAATGCTCTAGGAACATTCCATAGGGGAGACAGCACTGTGTGTATGTGTGTGTGTGTGTGTGTGTGTGTGTGTGTTAGTTAGTGCGTGTGTGTTAGCGTGTGTGTGTGTGTGTGTGTGTGTGTGTGTGTGTGTGTGTGTGTGTGTGTGTGTGTGTGTGTGTGTGTGTGTGTGTGTGTGTGTGTGTGTGTGTGTGTGTGTGTGTGAAAAACGGCCTCGGACAGACAGATAGACAGACAGCTAGCAAGCCAGCCAGACACAAAGACAGACAGCCAAACAAAGACCAAACCAATAACCCAAAGTATCACGCAGGACAGTAAACACACCTTGTACACGAAAGTGGCACCCCCACCTCCTGCTCCGCTAGGGCCGCTGTTCCCAGCCCCTGCCTGAAAGAAGAGCAGAATCAAGTCAGATCAATAGCAACAAGCTTAAGACAATTGCAAAAATACCACATCAGAGAATCTAAATAGAGGTTGCGGGATCGTGTGCACACAAGACATCGACGACAAGAGAAAAATAAACATATAAATAAGAGCAAAAGTCGAACAGAGACAGAAGAGAAAGAAAGACTTAAGCAAAGATTCCGAAGA
>NC_090261.1:43143631-43168631 GCF_037325665.1 Littorina saxatilis
CCAGTACTTGAAGCGGACCTGTTGTGGCACATTGTCATAGTACAGATTACAGGTGGTTTCCGTCGAGCAGGTTCATGCATATTCATCACTAGTTGAAATTCTGACTGATTTGAAGACACCACTTTAAGCTGACAACTTGTTTTCTAAAATACCTATGATTGTTAAGGTGATGATTTTGCGAATGATTAACACTCTTCTACAATTAAAACAACAGGTTCAGAACTAAGACAGGACTTGTAAGGTCTTCAAAGGACCGGATACGGTTTTTTGCGTCGGGCGGAATTTGTTACAAACTGCGACTGAACATGCAGATTATTACACTGAGCACGCGACTGCGCACGGGCGAGTATAAGCTATCTGAGATGTGCAACATGCAAACACTTGGTCCTATTGCCAGGGACGAGGGCCCCAAAGGGTTTAAAATCGTGATCGTGATTGGCGTTTTTTGACCTTTCTGTGACCGTGATTGCCGAAATTTCCATTTCTGTGATCGTGATGGGACTTTGCCCGTGATCCGTGATGACAAAAAAATCAAGTCTCGTGATCGTGATCGTCATTTGTTTTCGTGATCGTGATGGGCATTATTGCAAAGCATTTTATTTTCAACGTACATTTTTCACAGCTGTATGATCCTCTATTCGTCAAGATGTTTGTGATCGTGAAAACAAGAATCAAGGTAACTGTGATCGTGAAAGCTAAAATTTCCCTTCCCGTGATCGTGATGATACCCCCCCTTTGGGGCCCTCAGGGACTGCAGTGCACTGACCCCAGGTGGGATACCAAAAGAAGACATCCCAACTTACCTGGGGTCAGCGCAGTCAGGAGACCAGCAATGCCGCGTTGGAACACTTAACACAGACAGACTGACAGACCGACAGACCGATAGACCGACAGACAGACTGACAGACAGACAGACAGACGGACAGACGGACGGACGGAGAGATAGACGGACAGACGCATAGACGCATAGACGGACATACAGACAGACATACGGACACACGGACGGACAGACAGGCGAACAGATTACAGACAATCGGACAGACAGAATGACAGACAAAGTCACAGACGGACGGACGGAGAGATAGACGGATAGACGGACAGATAGACGGACAGACGGACGGACAGACAGACGGACACACGGACGGACGGAGAGATAGACGGATATTCGGACAGACAGACAGACTGACAGACAGACATGCAGACAGACAGACAGACAGACTGACAGGCAGACAGACAGACAGAAGGACAAACGGACGGACAGACAAGCGAATAGATTACAGACAATCGGACAGACAGAGGGACAGACAAAGTCACAGACGGACGGACGGAAATACTCTTGATGATATACACATCCAATAAAAGACGGACAAAGTCAACACTGTTATGTCAAAACAAAAGGAAAATAAACTAAAATACGGTGGCATCCTGACAAACCAGACTAAGAACAAAAGGTTGGATGTGGCAATGTCACGAGAGAGAAGCATTACTGTATACGTAAAGGATTGAAACGCAAGACTAATTACCAGTACACAAAAATGGGAAAAAAAAGAAGATGAAACGACAGAAGAAAAACTACGGATGTGACCGCAGTAATACGAAGAAAGGCCGACAATTCAGGTGACTGACTGACTATTAGGGTTTAACGTCCCCTTAGACCAACTGGTCTATATTGGGACAGGTATTGGTAATACGTTGAAGATATGGTGTGATACTTTGATTCGAACAAGCCCGCTGTGGCTGTCTTCTTCGACACACCAGCATTGGGTTTGTCTTGTCAAAGTATCGAAATACGATCATGATAATCGAAGACGAGAGATGATGCATGCGTGTCTTCGTGTTTTCCAAGCCCTGAGACTTTCGCTGTGAACGTGGGATCTTTTTCGTGCGCATGTGTGCACACGGGGGTGTTCGGACACCGAAGAGAGTCTGCACAAAGTTGACTCCGAGAAATACATCTCTCGCCGAACGTGGGGATCGAACCCACGCTGATAGCGACCAACTGGCTACAAAGCCAGCGCGCTACCAACTGAGCTACGTCCCCGCACGAAAAAAAAATTCAGGTGGGCCAACAGGAATCAACAGAGAATTTCTACAATGGTAGTGATCACGCAAAAGGAAAATATACGGGTCGATGTTTTGTCGCGTCGCAGAAAACGACTTGAAGAGAACACCTTTGACCACCCATGGTAGTGGAAAACAGTTCTGGACGATGGGGTAAGATTCAACAACTTCTACCAGATGGTGTTATATTGAAAGGTTAGACACACATAACACAGTTCAAGAAAACTCGATTGTTTGTTAAAACCTGTTCCGATGGGAATCGAATAGATAGCATCGCGTGTAACCCGCTGCATGTTTTGTATTGGTTACAGGATGGTATCAGAATTGTAAAAACAAAGAAATGTTTGCCCAATACGCTCTACACGAAGGCATTATTCCCAATTTCGCGTGTCTTTTGGAACAAGACATTCTGTTGTTATTACCTGGGGTCTTTGCACTCAAGTTTGATTAATTTGCGGATGGGCTTTTTCTGGTGTGAAATGTTTTTGGTTTGGACGGTATTGGTAACCAACGTGATCAACATATTTTCTTGTGCCCTAAAACCAAACATACGTGCGTGCGTGCGTGCGTGCGTGCGTGAGTGCGTGCGTGCGTGTGTTTGTTTGTGTGTGTGAGTGTGTGTGTGTGTGTGTGTTCGTGCGTGCGTGTGTGTGTGTTTGTTTGTGTGCGTGAGTGTGTGTGTGTGTGTGTGTGTGTGTGTGTGCGCGTGCGTGCGTGTGTATGTGTGTGTGCGTGTGTGCGTGTGTGTGTGCGTGCGTCCGTGCGTATGTATCTGTGTGTGCGTGCGTGCGTGTGTTTGTTTGTGTGTGTGTGTGTGTATGTGTGTGTGTGTGTGTAAGCATATGTGTGTGTGTGTGTATGTGTGTGAGTGTGTGTGTATGTGTGTGTGTGCGTGTGTGTGCGTGCGCGCGACATACCGCACACAGGCTGTCGGCAGCAGGCGGAGCAGGGAAGTCCACACTACGCAGAATTTCCGACGACCATCGGGACTGGACGCTAGAAGGACTCACGTACACATAGGGACCTGTAACATAGAATCAAAACAGGATTGAAATCAATGACATGTAAATTGCCCAACGAGAAATCTCGCTCACCCCCCTGCCCTCGACAAAGTGAGGGTTCAGTTTCGCAAAACGCATCGGCCACGTTACTCGCCGTCAAGAACGTTCCTGTTGTGCAACCGCTTGAATAACAGGGCCACGCAGACAAACGTATGCCTGCCTGCAACAGCCCAGAAACCTGCAACAGGAACTACATTCAATTGCCCTCACAAACACAGTCATGCTCCTTATCTCGCTCTCTCTCTCTCTCTCTCTCTCTCTCTCTCTCTCTCTCTCTCTCTCTCTCTCTCTCTCTCTCTCTCTCTTAATCCCCCTGCCATACAGAAAAAGTAAATGTAACACTTACTTCCGTTTGTTCGTATACGGTTTTGCAAAACAAACTGCCCCCGAAATAATTCCATGTTGTCAACGAAGCTGACGTTAAACATACACTGCGCGCACGCACGCACGCACGCAAACACACACACACACGCACACGCACGCACTGTGACACTCTCTCTCTTTTCCTCTCTCCCTCTATCTATCTCACCCCTCCTTTCCTTCTCCCCTCACACACACAAACCTGAGGGAATGTAGTGGGGAAGCGTCCTGTCCTCCAAAGATTTGTTGTGGGTGACCAAATTCCAGGGCACTCTCTTCTTGTCACGCCACTGCACGTTATACCAGTAACAGTGACCTCCTTGAAAGTCACAGTCCTGGAACGTCGCTCTTCCTCGCTCGGGAATTCGTTCTGGAAAAGATAAAAAGATGCAATAGGTAATGGATAAATGAGAACTTACATGGCAAACAGATAAATAAACACAAAACAGACAGGGAAAGAAACAGACTAACCGGCAGGCGGGGAGACGAGCGGGCAGAAAAGAAACAAAGAAAGAAAGAAGAAGAAGGAAAAAAAGAAAAAAAACTAAATAGAGAAGGAACAAAGGAACGAAGGAACGAAAAAGAGAGAGAGAGAGAAAGAGAGAGAGAGAGAGAGAGAAAGAGAGAGAGAGAGAGAGAGAGAGAGAGAGAGAGAGAGAGAGAGAGAGAGAGAGAGAGAGAGAGAGAGAGAGAGAGAGAGAGAGAGAGAGAGAGAGACTGAGCATGACGTTCTAAATGGTCATGGACAACCGTTAACTTATAGCCGCTGTATAAAATGGGCATTAAGACAGCCAAAGAGAAGAAGAAAAAATACATCTGAAAGAAAAACACCCCATTGCCCAACTCATTGCACCGCAAAGATATCATATAAAACTGTAAGCCAAATTTGGCCATACATTCTTTGGGCTTAAACTAATAAAAGATGGTTGATGATTGTATCGTGGATGCAAGGAGTGTATGGATGTATGATTGTTCCACACCAAGACAAACACCAATGGCTTTTATGCTATATGGAGGATTAAATTCTTGTTCTTGTTCTTGTTCTTGGTGGTGTTCGTGGTCAATTGTAGTCCATAGAAATTGCTGGAGAAAAAAAACCACTTGTGCAAACCAATCTGCAACACTCGGCGGTCCGGGAAAAAAAACTTTTTTGTATTGGTTTTCTTCGTTGACACATAAAGCGCATGAACAGAGGTACACGTGTTTCAACATTTTCACAAATAATGAAAATACGGATATTCCTATTGGGGTGGGGTGTAACTGATCGGCCTGACTCCGTTTTTTACGGATGAAAAAACAACGACCGAGAAATCTATCTTCCACAAGAAAGTTCTAATATCGCAAAGCCACACGTCTACAACTAAAACTACAAATCACACTGCAGGGAAACAAACACGAATCATAGACATTAAAGTGCAAAAGCAATGACGAAAGACAGCACACGAGCAGAAGTCGGTCGCGATGGTACTCAGCACTGCACCACAAAAGCAGTTGCGCCTCCCCCTCCCCCTTCCTCTCTCTATCACAGACACACACCCCCTCTCCCCGTCTTCCCCTCGTGCAGACCCCTCCCCGATCCAATCGCCTCATGGCCTACGACCCGACATGGATCACAGGCAGTGTAATACGCCTACCCTCTCTCTACCAGACACACTGTCGCCTTCAAATATTGGTTTTGGTAAAGTAAAATGAGACGACTAAAATGGATAATCAAAGTAACACACACCCACCGCCCCCCCCTCCCAACACACACACACATGTAAACTTCCCATCAGTTTCCGACCCACCAACTACCCCACCCCCACCCAACCTCTGCCCTCCCCCCAACCCAACCTCGACGAAAGAAGGGAAATTCAAGTTAACCAAAAATGAATTGGAAAAAAGGCCAACAAAGCACAGTTAACAAAGCAAAGCGAAGAGAAGCAGAAACAAGTCGCGTAAGGCGAAATTACTACATTTAGTCAAGCTGTGGAACTCACAGAATGAAACTGAACGTAGTCCGCCGCTAGTGCAAAAGGCAGTGAAAGTGACGAGCCTGTTTGGCGCGGTAGCGATTGCGCTGTGCTTCATAGCACGCTTTACTGTACCTCTCTTCGTTTTAACTTTCTGAGCGTGTTTTTAATCCAAACATATCATATCTATATGTTTTTGGAATCAGGAACCGACAAGGAATAAGATGAAATAGTTTTTAAAACGATTTCGGAAATTTAATTTTGATCATAATTTTTATATTTTTATTTTTCAGAGCTTGTTTTTAATCCAAATATAACATATGTATATGTTTTTGGAATCAGAAAATGACGCAGAATAAGATGAAATTGTTTTTGGATCGTTTAATAAAAAAAATAATTTTAATTACAAGTTTCCGATTTTTAATGACCAAACTCACTCATTAGGTTTTAAGCCACCAAGCTGAAATGCAATACCAAACCCCAGCCTTTGTCGAAGATTGCTTTGCAAAAATTTCAATCAATTGAAAAATGAGGGTGTGACAGTGCCGCCTCAACTTTTACAAAAAGCCGGATATGACGTCATCAAAGGTATTTATCGAAAAAAATAAAAACATATCCGGGGATATCATACCCAGGAACTCTCATGTCAAATTTCATAAAGATCGGCCCAGTAGTTTAGTCTGAATCGCTCTACACACACACACACACACACACAGACAGACACACATACACACACACACACACACACACACACATACACCACGACCCTCGTCTCGATTCCCCCCTCTACGTTAAAACATTTAGTCAAAACTTGACTAAATGTAAAAACACCGCCAGAGAGAGACAGGCAACGGGAGAGAGAGAGAGACGGAGAGAGAGAGACGGAGAGAGAGAGAGAGAGAGAGAGAGAGAGAGAGAGAGAGAAAGACAGAGAGAGAAAGACAGAGAGAGATTGAGAGACAGAGAATGGGAAAAGAGAGAGAGAGAGAGAGAGAGAGAGAGAGAGAGAGAGAGAGAGAGAGAGAGAGAGAGAGAGAGAGAGAGAGAGAGAGAGAAAGATCAAGAGAGAGAAAGATCAAGATTGAGAGAGCGACAGAGACAGAGAGACAGAGAAAGAGGGGAAGAGGGGGGGGGGGGGGGGTGCAGCCATGCTTTTCGTGAGTTCATACGATATTATTCAAGCTGGTCTGTGACCACAACTTGGTATTCCACACCAACACTCCCAAACCAGCCAAAGTGAATTCAACGGCCGCGAAGAAAACATAATTTAGATGCAACCCAAGACACTTAATTTGGGCTGGTTTTGGGGATTGCCCTCAACACCTTCAGCCCCCTCTCTCTTTCAAAAAGAACGAACGAAAGGATGAACAGAAAAGACACAAAAATCGTCATAAAAAAAAGACTCAGGCAGTTCTTGCTTCAGAATAAACATGAAAGATCGTCCCTATCTTCACGGCTGTTTTCTCAAAACACGCCCCATAAGATTAGAAATCGACTGCTGCCAGGAGCGGACAGCCTCCGCGGTGTGAGCGGCAAACAACACTCGTGCGTTTATGAGCCCAATGAGAAAAGTTCACAAGGAACTTAGTCGATAAATATCGACAGGGGGCCGACAAATGGTTTAAATGGGAAATGTGTGTATATGGGTGTGGGTTTGAAACAAACAAACAAACCAACCCATGTGAACCCCGGGCCGCAGGCCTTCGATGTAGTGATTGAAAAAAAAGGATGTTCTCAAATGGTTCAATTCTCATTTGGTCTGATTCTCAAATGGTACCGGTATACTCCCCCCCCCCTGGCCGCAGGCCTAGGAGTAAAATTTTATAGACACTGACCTTCTTCCCAGGGGTCATTGACCCAGTTTTAGCTATGAGAGGTGGTTCGCCCAGAGGCTGTAGAGTATACTGGGGCGGTCTCTTTGATGTCTTGAGAGGAAACTTGGCCAGGGTAGTACATGCACCAGAACTGGTGGACACCAAGGACAAACATGAAATCGAAGCAGTTTGCTTTCAGAGGGAACGGTCGTCAGCAACTCAAACTTCTCTGTTTTCTTTTTTTTTAAAATCTGACTTTCTTTGTGGCCCCCTGACTCCGCCCCCCTCCCTCTGTAAGGACCCCCCTCCACAAGGACCGATTTTTGTCAACATTTTAAAGGTCGCTAGAGAGGGGTTCCACTGTATGACCTAACCGCTACTGGCAGACGGCCTCAATCTTCACGCGCAAAGACGAGATTAATAGGTGCTCGGTTTTGGTATTTTGAATTACATTACATTAAACCTTTGTTGGGTTTCATGGTCATGGCAACAGCCATAATAATATTACATGATGTATAATATCATATTTCAGCATATGTGAATTACATGTCATCATACTAAACTGTCATACATTTTTATTCCTACATTATTCTGATTGATCACAACCAAACCTACTATCATTGGACACATCCAAATGCAAGCGCCTGTTCTTGACAATTTAGATCAGTGCAATTTCCTGGGTCGGGCTTTGCCACAGACACTCACGGTTTGGCCTGTAGGTAAAATGTACAATGTATTTTCTGATTTGTGCACAAAAGCTTTTTTTCTTTTTTCTTTTTTTTAACATAACAATGTTTAATGTCACTGTATGTTTAAAAGACCATGGTCATATTTGTAAAAAAAATGTTAAATTAGAAAATAAATAACATTTTGGTTCATGATTTTTCCTACACCTGTGCTAAAAATAAGAAATAAAAATGTCGGGTATATAAGTCACTCAAATACAGCTAGGTATGAATGGCTCGGTTTGAGTTTGTTGCAGTTGACCCTGCACAAAGCGACATATCATGTTTTTGTTGAACAATTTTGACGTCACCCCTCCCATAGGGTGACGTATTTCACAACTTCCTGTGTTACACAAACTCTGTGATGACCAATTTTGACGTCACCCCTCCCATAGGGTGACGGATTTCACAACTTTCTACAGATGAACAATTTTGACGTCACCCCTCCCATAGGGTGACGGATGTCACAACTTCCTGTGTACACAAACTGATGACGTATTTCACAACAAAATGGCGCTGCCCATGGTCAACCTCGAAACTATCCGTATAGAATGGGGGCGTCCTCGCCCCCATAATAAAGCCTGTGTATAAACACGGCCCGCGGGCGGAGGAGTAGCGCCAGGGAACCGTAGATCCCCCCAGATTGACACTAATTTCCTGTTGCAATGTGTGGTGCGCCGAGCTCGCCCCCTCCCGTCTGCTACCGCCGCCATCGCAAAAAGAGAAGGAAAAAAAAGGGGAAGAAAAAAGAAAAAAACAAACAAACACAGAGACATATAGACATACATTTACAGATAGACAGACAGACAGACATAGGGAGAGAGACAGACGGTGAGACAGAGACAGTTGTAGACGGACAGACGAAAGGAAAAAAATGAAGAAAAAAACGATAGCCAAGAGAGCAGTCCACGGCGAGGGAAGACTGCTCTCTTTTGGAGGAAGTGTGAAGATTTCAGATCGATCAAGTTGACTTCATGCTAAAAGGGTACGCAAACGAGCACCAAGGTTACCCATCTTCGAATCTTGGTTCTCTTTACACAGGAAGAGAAGGTATCTATTGAAATGAAAAACAACAACAACAACAACAACACAGATTAAAAACAAACAAACAAACAAACAAATACACACAAAAATGAGTCCCAAGAATCACATTCAACGCCTCTTGACTTTGGTACAGCAAGGGGGGGATTAATTCTGAAGGAGGAGGGATCCAGGGAGGTTAATTGCACCATACGGTGCACATATAGCTGTTTGAGTCATTCAACTTCGAAGCTTTTCATCTTTATTTTGATGACATCATTATTTGATTAAAACCTTGAAACAAAAAAATAAAAATAAATGAAAATAAAGAAAAAGATTAAAAAAGAAAGAAAAAGAAGAAAAAAAGAACATAAATCAACGTGACGTGCAGGGCAGAAATCACAGAAAAGTCCCGACTGTACGGAAGGCTACTCATTCTGAGCTTGACCTTCGTTCAAGGGCCGTAAGCCAGTCAAAGTAGGTCAGTGTAGTGTTCGAGCCCTCAGTAAAACCAAGGCGTTCAGTTTGAAATAAACATGTTTGCTCCTTGACATGCCGATCGGATCGAGGTGAGGGTGCGCAAAAAAGAGATGGCTGTTGCCAAGCATATGCCATCTTCGAAACTGGATAGTCTAGACGTAGGACATCTTGGAGGAATGTTAGCAAACCCTCATCATTAGACCCCAAAATGGGCAGTCATCCAAGCTGGCATGGCGGCATCAATGGTCATTCACCTCTGAAAGTTGGCCCCTTAAAAAGAGGGAATAATTTGAGAAACTCGAAAAATCTCGGGCGATCGAAGCCATGGGTATCACGTTCTGTTAATCTTTCTAAAATTCCGGCACTCTCGACGAAGACATATGAGGAAAGTGCCCAAACCATGCCAAGAAATGGACAAACAACAACATTTATCACCCTACGAAGAAGAACTCGAAGACTTTTGCCAATCCTGAAGTGTAAAGATCGACCGGAGAAATCGTGCGAAATGGCCCAGCGTAGACACAGACAAGCGGTAGGCGATCCTTATCCAACCTCGACTCTTGGAGCGCTAAAAATCAATCATCTTCACGCTCAGCCTGTGGACAAGCTGCCTCAGATCGCTCGAAAAGTTACTCGGCTTGGCTTTGAGGTTGAAATAACGAGAATGTACAGCAACAAGTTTCAAAGATACATTGCTTACCGTGCAGGTAAACCACCAAAGATATGTCCAGGCTTGTATGTGATAATACAATAAGGATATTTATATGGTGTGAGTCCAGCTACTACTGTTTTAAGACAATCAAGTACAGATAATACAAATTAACAATTGTGTTATCATTTTCAAGCGTTTTGATTCAGAAAACGCCAGGTAAAAAAAAACCCAGTGTCACCGGTTTCCATGGGTGCTGGAAGAAGATTGCAAATGGATAATCAAAAGCAAACCCAATGGAAACGCTCGGAATTTTGTTCCTGTCTCTTCTCCGGCGTTGGCGTTTCGCTAGACACGGACTGTACACGTTTCCTCGCAGTGTCGAGACAGATGAAACAGAAGACGATGTGGTCCCCTCGGCCCGTCGACAAAAAAGCTGGTCTATCTTCTTCTTCTTCGTTCATGGGCTGAAACTCCCACGTTCACTCATGTTTTTGCACGAGTGAGTTTTTACGTGTATGACCGTTTTTAACCCGCCATTCAGGCAGCCATACGCCGCTTTCGGGGGAAGCATGCTGGATATTTTTATGTTTCTATAACCCACCGAACTCTGACATGGATTTCATGATCTTTTTTGTGCGCACTTGATCTTGTGCTTGCGTGTACACACGACGGGGGATAAGGCACTAGCAGGTCTGCACATAAGCTGACCTGGGACATCGGACAAATCTCCACCCTTAACTCGCCAGGCGCGGCCGGCATTTGAACCCGCGACCTTCCGCGTAGGAGGCCGATGTCTAATCCACTCGGCCAATGTGCCCGTTGCTGATCTATCAACAACCCAGCAACCATTTACTGTCCACAATCCTAGACTATGAGACTTGAAACGACAGAAAGCAGTCCCTCAGGGGTACATATAAACACAAGGCCCAATACGAGAACCATAACATCTTTGTAGCCAAGTGGCGTACCCAGTCTCTTTGCCCGATCCAGTTGCCTCCCCTGTCTATTATCTTCCCCTGACCCAAGTTGTGTCTCCCGCTAGGATTATTGTGTGTTGTAGCTAATTGTAGGTGTGTATGGAGGCTGGTTTCTTATTGGTTGATTGTTTGAACGGGTGCGCGCGTGAGTCAGAATAATAGCGTGGGCTAGAAGAGTACCCGGTGTGATTTCGAAGTGTGAAGACGTGTCAGTGTGCGTATCTTGGATTGTGATGTTTTAGTTGTAGTTGAACAGTGTAGTTTGGGCCATTATAACTGTATTTTGGCGAAAGAGTGATTCGAGGATTGTTTAGAGAGACTTTGTGTGTGTGTTCAGTTGAACAAACGTTTTAGAGCTGCCAGGTTTATATCAGCGAAGTGACTTTCGACCGGGATCGTAATTCAAGTTCCGACGAGTTGTGTGCGGCAGTACATTGAGGAAGGAACTACGCTGCTTTCTGGTGTCTGCTCTCTGGTGTACGTTAATTAAAAGTCACGTTATCGCAACCTCTGTCTTGGCGTCTCATTTATGCTTCCTGGCCTATTTGCCCCCTTCTACTCCACCCTATCACATCTTCAAGAGAGAAAAGAAAAGGGCCATGCAGGCAAGTGTGAGGTGCCATTTTTGCATCAGAACTTCTCATCCCAGGAGACGAAGCTGGGGAAAAAATCAAAAGTATGAGGTGCCATTTTTGCATCAGAACTTCTCATCCCAGGAGACGAAGCTGGAGAAGAAATCAAAAGTATGATCAATTGCTATCATTTCACAGGGGGGGGGGGGGGGGGAGTCAAAGGAAGAGACATGCAATCTCCAAACAGGTAATCTGCTCTCCAACTAAAGTGGCTGTCCTGAAGGAGACATACACACAAGATGCCATAAATCGTCACCAACTGCATAAGAAGAAGCAGAAGAAGAGGAAGAGAAGGAGCATCACGGAGTTAACTGTTTCCCAAACGTATCAGGCTCTCTCTCTCTCTCTCTCTCTCTCTCTCTCTCTCTCTCTCTCTCTCTCTCTCTCTCTCTCTCTCTCTCTCTCTCTCTTAAACACACACACACACTCACCACCACCACCAACCAAACACACCCACACCTCTCCAAATACACACACACACACATATACATACACACACACACACACACACACACACACTCACCACCACCAACCAAACACACCCACACCTCTCCAAACACACACACACACACACACACACACACACACACACACACACACACACATCTCTTGTGCCCTAAACCCCAAACCCACGCATAAAACCTTGTCATGTCAACATCGGACATTACCAAACTTTGCAACCGTAGGGTACAGTAGGCACCCAAGGGATCGTATTAAGACGACGGAGAAGTTTGCACAGACAGGATCGATGGGTCTGATTTCATGGCGAGTGGCAGTAACACGTTTGCGAACCTCATCTCTTGAAACGTTTTGTGCCCCGAAGAACCATTCATCCTCTTCACGCCAGGAAAACAATAATCACACGCGCAATAACCCTACAAAAAGTGTTGCTTGACATTCATTTTGTGTTGCATGCCTTGACATATATATACGAACACGTACATGTACACACTCGCCGCCATCACGCATTTGCACCAACAAAACAAAAAAAAAAGTCGCGTAAGGCGAAAATACAATATTTAGTCAAGTAGCTGTCGAACTCACAGAATGAAACTGAACGCAACGCAACGCAGCAAGACCGTATACTCGTAGCATCGTCACTCCACCGCCCGTGGCAAAGGCAGTGCCCGTGGAATTGACAAGAAGAGCGGGGTATTCGTTGCGCTGAGAAGGATAGCACGCTTTTCTGTACCTCTCTTCGTTTTAACTTTCTGAGCGTGTTTTTAATCCAAACATATCATATCTATATGTTTTTGGAATCAGGAACCGACAAGGAATAAGATGAAAGTGTTTTTAAATTGATTTCGAAAAAAAAATTTGATAATAATTTTTATATATTTAATTTTCAGAGCTTGTTTTTAATCCGAATATAACATATTTATATGTTTTTGGAATCAGCAAATGATGGAGAATAAGATAAACGTAAATTTGGATCGTTTTATAAATTTTAATTTTTTTTTACAATTTTCAGATTTTTAATGACCAAAGTCATTAATTAATTTTTAAGCCACCAAGCTGAAATGCAATACCGAAGTCCGGGCTTTGTCGAAGATTACTTGACCAAAATTTCAACCAATTTGGTTGAAAAATGAGGGCGTGACAGTGCCGCCTCAACTTTCACGAAAAGCCGGATATGACGTCATCAAAGACATTTATCAAAAAAATGAAAAAAACGTTCGGGGATTTCATACCCAGGAACTCTCATGTCAAATTTCATAAAGATCGGTCCAGTAGTTTAGTCTGAATCGCTCTACACACACACACACACACACACACAGACACACAGACACACAGACACACGCACATACACCACGACCCTCGTTTCGATTCCCCCTCGATGTTAAAATATTTAGTCAAAACTTGACTAAATATAAAAAGACAGAAGAAGAAAGAAGGCCACGAAACTTTGACATTTTGAATTTGAAAGAGAGAAAGGAGGGGAAGAGAGAGAGGAGAAGAAAGAGAGAAAGAAAGAAAGAGATAGAGACATAGAGAGAGAGAGAGAGAGAGAGAGAGAGAGAGAGAGAGAGAGAGAGAGAGAGAGAGAGAGAGAGAGAGAGAGAGAGAGAGAGAGAGAGAGAGAGAGAAAGACAGAGAGAAAGACTGAGACAAAGAGAAAAAGAGGGAGCGAGAGAGGGAGGGAGCGAGAGAGAGAGAGAGAGAGGGAGCGAGAGAGAGAGAGAGACAGAGACAGTCGGACAGACAGAGAGAAAGAGACAGTGAGAGAGAGAAAGAAAGAGAGCGAGAGAGGGTGTATACACATTTTTGAGTAGTTCTTTTGCATTTTGAGAAAGAGACAGACAGGCAGAAAATGACAGCTAAAGCACCTACTGCCGCCACCTTAAAGCATCATCGTCCCAAGAGAAGAAAACGGAGACGCTGTAACATCGATCACGTACAAGTCACGCGAAGAGATCCGCTGAAGAGCAGGATTGGTGGACTTGCTTTCATAACCAGGCACACGAAGGGTAACAAAAGTTCTCAAAAAATCTTCTGGATCTATATCAGGCGGGTCTCACGACAACCTTATTAAGATTCAAGTTGGACACTTGATTTTGTTTGTGCCAAATGATATAGTTCAGCATCGGTAAGAAACGATAGCCCAATCGTTTGTCAAAACTTGGCGCCCAAAAGAACAATCGATCAATTTCACGAAAAAAGAGGGGAAGATGGTGATGCTTGAAAACACGGATCACCGAACGATAGTTGACAGATGACATTCCTCATTCCACACGAGGAATTACAAGCAAACAGACGTAGTGGACCATTCACAACCTATATTGCTCGTAAAACGTAGAAAAAGAATCAGAGAAATAAACCGAAGAAAATCCTTACAATTAACAATCACACACTGACAAAAGAAAGTAACAAAAAATAAAAATAAAGAAATAGGCACAGAAAAAAATAACACAAACATGCCTCCCTAAAGGCATATGAAAAAAACCTTCTTGAAATTACCATTACGGATCACAGGAATTAAAGAAAATTAACCAAAAAAGGTAAAGTAAAAATGAAATCAATGAAAAATATAGCCATACAGAGGCGGCAAGTGCAAATCCTCATAACGCACAGTTTTTTTAATTTCTTGTGATAGCGAAAATGCAACAAAAAGCGCCAAACACTGACACCAAAGAAATTGTATTGCTATACGCTGTGGGCGGGGATGTCGCTCAGTCGGTAGCGCGCTGGATTTGTATTCAGTTGGCCGCTGTCAGCGTGAGTTCGTCCCCACGTTCGGCGAGAGATTTATTTCTCAGAGTCAACTTTGTGTGCAGACTCTCCTCGGTGTCCGAACACCCCCGTGTGTACACGCAAGCACAAGACCAAGTGCGCACGAAAAAGATCCTGTAATTCATGTCAGAATTTGGTGGGTTATAGAAACACGAACATACCCAGCATGCTTCCTCCGAAAGCGGCGTATGGCTGCCTAAATGGCGGGGTAAAAACGGTCATACACGTAAAATTCCACTCGTGCAAAACACGAGTGTACGTGGGAGTTTCAGCCCACGAACGCAGAAGAAGAAGAAGAAGCTATACGCTACTGACACGCTCTCTATCATCCGCATGCAAATAGGTATTCAGGGGAGTTGCGGCAAAAGCCTGTAGAATGTCAGACCCACGCAATGACCGCAGACACGCGAGCATTTAGCTTTGACCACCTCCCGAGAGTTCGATATAAAAACGGTTAAGAAAGTTGGGAACGTGTGATCGATGAACCTCACTTGGAATTTTCATAGTGCGAAATTTTTTTCCCCAAAAGAAAGAAACTTTGAAGTCACCTTCTGAAGTTGCTGACACATGACAATGCATTGCAGTTCACACCCATGGACATCATAACCAAGGGAGGCAAAGCGCTACTATCAAATCTAAGAAACAAAGGGAAGTAAGCGTTTTAAATATAGAAAACGACAACATATAGTGACAGCTACCCAAAACCAGTCTTTTGAACCCGAAAGAATAAGAATCATTGAAATGTACAAACAAAAGTTTCTTGTCGTCCCATGAAGTACCGATACAATCCAACGAGCACAATCGTTTGGAAAACAAAACGTTGAAACATAATCTTCCATCTAAACATCTCCAAGCTAAACCGCAAGAGTGACTTAAAAGTCAAGGTAACTAAAATTCATGTCGTGTTAAAAGGATACGCATGTTAGCAACCTAAAATGATTGCCCAATCGATACTCCCAATTCTCCCTCCCTCCCTAACCCCTCTCTGATCCCAGTTCCTCTGATACGACCCTTGGGAGTACTTGAAATCTGGAAAGTCAGGGTGCATTGCTATCACTTCAGAACGTTGCTACAGTAGCAGCAGGACCTTGATCAATTAACCCCCTCCCCTCCCCTCCCCTCCCCATCTTCCTTTCCGTCACCCCCGTCAACAACCCGGCCCCCCGCCACCCTTCCTCCAACCCCACTCACGTGCCATCCCATCCTTACTAACGCCTCCTCCATATATCGCATCCCTTCATCTTGAAATTGGCCATTGTGAAGTTCCACGGGAATTTTGAGGATACCGAGAGAGGTCATTCTAATTCTGAGAGTACACACGCGAGCGTCGAATGCTGTTCATCTCCATAACGTCCCAGGACATAAGAGGGTTGTGGAGGAGTATGTCGACAACGACCTCATCACTCATTTTTACGTGCAAAAGATATTGAGACACGCAAGCATCCACAGCTTTCACCCTCACGAACAGCGCAATAACCTGACTCCTATTGAACCACAAGCACTTACACAGACACAAAATTAAAACTGAGTTGAATTCCTAGTGTTGTTCTTAGGGGTGCGCAAATTCCTTGGAAGAAAGTTGTTCCCCTCGTTCTTTCCATCCTCGCGAACAAGGCAATGACCTAGACCGAGGGGCACGAGAAAAGTTACCAACTGGGTTGGAGCCAGCCGCGGTGTTGGATTGGTTGAAATTGAGATTTGTTGTGATTTCAACGAATCAGACCCCGCGCGGTTTGTTCTCCCCCGTTTGAGTGGCACCCACTTTCGGTTCGTGCACCTGGTTCCACTTGAGTGTTATGCATAGGAATGCGCCAACTTCTTTGAAAAAGCTTGTCACCTCTGTCAAGGAGAAAGCACGGAGAGATGCCTCTTACGAAGGAAGCAATGATCTGACTCTTATCGACCCATAAGCAGTTTAAACGGACCTGAAGTCAAAATTGGATTTAGGGTGTTAAGGGTGCGTGAACTTCTTCGAAACCGAGGGTCACCATTTTCAACGAGACAGCCCCGACATCTTCCATGCTCGAGAGCAACGCAATGACTTCTCGCCATGGACCTTATACAGAGTTATACGGACAGAAAATCAAAACCGAGTTGATTTCCGAGTAGTGTGCATAGGGGTGTACCAACATTTTCGCAGAAAGTTTGTCACATCTGTCAAGGAGAAAATTGGACGCATCACTCTCAGAAGAAAGTTCCTTGCATTCAAATGTGAGTAATTGCTCCCCCTCCCCCCCGCCCCCTTGTCCAAGCTGAACTGTTTGTAAGCAAGCTGTGGAAGTGCAACTATATGGAATGCTACGGCACAGGAACATTAGACAGACAGTCTTTAAAATACAATTTAGAACGTTTACTAAAATCATTAAATAAAATGCACACGCATCTTGATCAATCCGTCTTTAAAAGTACTCCAACAACACACACAAAGAATACAATGATGAAAAAATAAGAAATAAGTAAGCGACTTTCGGCTGTAAAGTATTTCCTCGCTAGCAATTATAACTCGCTGAACCCATGCTCATTTTTTAGTACGGCAAATGATTATTTCTGAAAACCTGTTCTCGATGTCGTTTATCATTGCGTTTTTTTGCACCACCGTTCAATTATTTATTCTAGATTTGTCCTCTTGTGGTAGGCCATTCCTTAAAAATTCCGAATTTGTAGGCATTGACCCTGCTGCCCTTGGCAGGCCCTGAATATTAATAGTAATTTTATCTGAGTGCTCTTTCCACAGAAGGTAAAAGTTACCAATATATCAGTGTGTCTGAATGTAATCTTAACCTGCTACAACACTTGTTATTCCTTCACTCTCAGCAAGAACTAAATCTTGCAGTGCGAACTAAAAGGTTGTTAATCTAGACGGATGGAGAGAGAGAGAGAGAGAGGGAGAAAGAGAGAGAGAGATGATGATGATGATGATGGAACTTTATTTTTCAAGGATAGAGGTTTAAGGCGACGCCTTTTCTTACAACCGGTCCTTACTTCTAATACAAATGTCTAATAAATGATAAACAAGTAAAGCAACATGACAAATAAACAAAGTAAACGAACGAACCAGCAAACAATCGACAAGTAAGCAAACAAGCAAATAAACATAAACAGCAAAATGACAAAGTAAGCAACATACAAATCGAAAGCGAAACATGCAACATGTTAATTGAGGTTACACATGTAAAGTGATCGACGGCAACATTCACACGATACCAACGTTTACACTAATGCTAATAATGATTATATGGTGTAAATGATGATGATGAAGATGTTGATGATGATGATGATGATGATGATGATCAAGTGATGATGATGATGATGATGATGATGATAATGATGATGATGATGTTGCTGAAGATGATGGAAAATCGCAACATAAGAGAGAGAGAGAGAGAGAGAGAGAGAGAGAGAGGGAGGGAGAGAGAAAGAGAGGGAGAGAGAGGGAGAAAGAGAGTAGAGGGAGAGGAGAGAAAGAGAAAGAGAGAGAGGTAGAGAGAGGGAGAAAGAGAGACAGACACAGAGAGAGAGAGAGACAACAGCTAGAGAGAAAGATAGAGAGTGTGTGTGTGTGTATGTGTGTGTGTGTGTGTTTGTGTTTGTCTGTGTGTGTGTGTTTGTGTGTGTTTGTGTGCGTGTGTGTGTGTGTGTGTGTGTGTGTGTGTGTGTGTGTGTGTATGTGTGTGTGTGTTCAAATGTCCTCAACGGAACCACTTGTTATAATGATACACCATACCGACTTCTAACTCGTTAGTCACAGGAAGTGTTTTCCTTTCTTGTATTAGTTTATTCAGCTTGACTGGAAACTTCCATCCAATTACTTTACCCTTGGAAGCCACCTTCACACCACAGGCTAATTAGGTATCCTTGACCTCAAAAAGCAATTATTATTGTGTTCATTTATTTATCTATTCTGGAGACCTTTTCTGCTTAATTACTTTGCCCTTGGAAGCCATCTTGAAACTACAAGCTAATAAGCTAAACTTCAAGCTTTCTTGCCCCTGTTGCTTAACAACAGATTGGAGTCATTTGTTTCAAGTTGAGAGTCGAACAAGACGAAACGTTGATTCTGGGGTGAGAGCGGACAATGTCTCATAAAACTGCACCCGCATGCAACATTGCGAAGATTTACTGCAGCAGTGATGGCCTCTTTAAACGGTTTATGACATTTAACGATCATTTAGGGGTGAGAGAGTTGAGTAAAGGTTGTAGGGTTTACATCACACACCCTTTATTATTTTATGTATTGTATGTGTGTGTGTGTGTTACATTTTTGGCTTCTCTTAGCACCTGCCCTCATTAATAAGGTCAGGTGATAATGGAGAAGAGTATACAGGTAGACACCTTTTCTCAGCTCTGGTGGTGGCCTTGTGGTGGTGCACCTGTACTTTTCAACTAGTAGTAGCTTACCTTTCCAGACAGCATTCGCACATGCCTCACGACCAGTGTTCGAGAGGTTGTGTTGTCATGGTTATTGAGAGAGAGAGAGAGAGAGAGAGAGAGAGAGAGAGAGAGAGAGAGAGAGAGAGAGAGAGAGAGAGAATTGAATTGAACTTTATTTAACAAGGATTAAGATTTAAGGCTACGCCTTTTCTTACAATCTGTCCTTGGGACGCATAGACACACAATTATATAATTAAAAAATTAAAAATTAAAAAGTTAAAAAGTTGACCAACAAAAGGAGGTTGGAAAACGTGATAACAAAGATGACGATGATGATGATGATGACGATGATGATGATAATGATGATGAGGATGAAGATGAGGCATGAAGAGAATACATATGTGGTTATTCATAAAATCAAATGCATACTATGCAGGTAATTATAAATACAAGCTGGTAGCAATCGAACATGTAGCAATAGTACAACAAAAATATGTTCAGAATATACAATGCACAACATATCTTTGACGTAATACTAAGTGTGGTAAGTCAAAAGGCGTTAAACTACTCAGACATTAAGTGGTTTTTAACACATTTTTTAAAACTTTTTAATGACTTTAAGTGCTTAAAGGATGATGGAAGTGAATTCCAAACTGAAGTACCCGAAAAAGCAAGACTGGTCTTATACAGATCAATTCGTGGAATTGGTGGGATCAAGTTGACCGACCCATATCTGTGGGTAGCTTTATTAAATAATGATGTAATGTAAATCGGCACTTTACCGTAATACAATTTATGCATGAAAATGGCTTTGTTTAACTTGAGATGCTTTTCCAGTGGAAGAAAGTTAAGCATTTTTAATTTCATATCTGTTGAGGCATTATCCTTTACGATGAGTTTGGCCGAGCGACGATAGAGAGAGTCTAACTTTTTCAAGTGGACATCACTGCTGCCATCCCAGAGCGTCGAAACATAATTAATGTGAGGCATTACATGAGCATGGTGGAACATTTCCAGAGTCCTTCTGTCGGTATATTGCTTTAACTTGGATAGGAGGAAAACGTTCTTGGCTACTTTCTTGCAAATATGCTGTAATTGTGCCTGCCACTTGAATTCACAATCAAGAATTACCCCTAAAACTCGATGCTGTTGAACTTGTTCAATTGATTGTGTACCAATAGTAAGATTTAGTTTGAGTGGAGAAATCTGATGTTTTTTTCTGGTTGCAATTACCATACTTTTAGTTTTTATTGGATGAACAAGCATAGCATTAGCACTACACCAGTTATTTACATCGTTTAAAGCTGTTTGAAGGGAGGACTCTATTACTGGAACAGACTTTCCACTTGAATGAAGAGAAGAATCGTCAGCAAAAAAATCACTTCTTACTATCAGAAAATGTGCAGTGGCAGATCATTGATATACAGACAGAACAAGAGAGAGAGAGAGAGAGAGAGAGAGAGAGAGAGAGAGAGAGAGAGAGAGAGAGAGAGAGAGAGAGAGAGAGAGAGAGAGAGAGAGAGAGAGAGAGAGAGAAAGAGAGAGAGAACCAGAGACAGAGAGAGAACCGGAGACAGAGAGACACAGACAGAGACAGAAAAAAAAAGAGAGAGAGAGAGAGAGAGAGAGAGAGAGAGAGAGAGAGACACACACACACACACACACACAGAGACAAGAGGGAGATACAGACAAAAAGAGACAGAGAAAGAGAGAGAGAGAGAGAGAGAGAGAGAGAGAGAGAGAGAGAGAGAGAGAGAGAGAGAGAGAGAACCAGAGACAGAGAGAGAACCGGAGACAGAGAGACAGAAACAGAGACAGAGAAAAGAGAGAGAGGGAGAGAGACAGACACAGAGGCACAGAGAGAGACAAGAGGGAGATACAGACAAAAAGAGACTGAGAAAGAGAGAGAGAGAGAGAGAGAGAGAGAGAGAGAGAGAGAGAGAGAGAGACACACACACACACAGAGACAAGAGGGATATACAGACAAAAAGAAAGAGAAAGAGAGAGAGAGAGAGAGAGAGAGAGAGAGAGAGAGAGAGAGAGAGAGAGAACCAGAGACAGAGAGAGAGAGAACCGGAGACAGAGAGACAAAGACAGAGACAGAGAAAAGAGAGAGAGAGAGACACACAGAGAGAGAGAGACAAGAAGGAGATACAGACAAAAAGAGACAGAGAAAGAAAGAAAGAGAGAGAGAGAGAGAGAGAGAGAGAGAGAGAGAGAGAGAGAGAGAGAGAGAGAGAGAGAGAGAGAGAGAGAGAGAGAGAGAGAGAGAGGGAGTGAAGAGAGAGCTGTAAAGAGCGAGCGAAAGAGAGAGAGTGACACACACACACACACTCACACACAGAGAGCAGAGGGCTCAATGGCACATGAACAACGTAACGACATGGCAAGAAAATTGACCGAGGGTCACGGTGTCCAGTAGTCATGACCGGGTCAGAAAGTATTCCTGTGACAAGGCGATGTCCAGCAATTAGCAGCTCCACGACAGGTGTCATGAAGGAAACAGTTTGCCCAGTTGATTGGACGTTAAAGGTACACCCCGTCTTCAATAACATTTTAACAAGCTGCCGGTGTTGAGGTAGAGTATGACATGTTTTCCTTCTTCCACACCAGCACAGCAGCCGAAAAGAGGATTAGATTCGAAAGCAGCATGGAAGGAGGAGCCAACCAGATTACACAACTAGGAGTACAGTATCCCTTTAGTATTACAAGCCTTTAATTAATGGAATTGTCGTGAAGGCGTGGAACATAAAGCCTTCTTCTTCAATTTCGCCTTACCCCTCACGCATGGCGAGGGACCTAAACCTTCACGAACAGCAGCGCTGGGATTCGTGGCGCCAGGAGGGTGGGCGTCAGATTGCGACACCCACACACACACTGGCGCAGCACGAACTCGGAAATGGAGGGAAACATCTTCCTGCCGAGCGGCAATAGAACTCTGCTAAATTCGGGACCCCGAAACGAAACATCGAGGGTGGTTTGTTTCCCGAAACGATTTCCAGCTCGCCTTGGTCTTTTGTTGCCACCTTTGCTTGACTTGCAGACAAACACACGCGCACACCCTCCCACAAAATCCCGTCTCTTCGTTAGTATTTCCTTCGTCTTTTATCTCTTTCTAACAGAAATACAACCAAGGAGAAGCACACTAGAACGGCAACGTGTGGGTACAATTTCCTTCGTCCACAACAGAAGCAAAAGCCGAGGTGGAGTACTCAATAGTGCAAATTATAGGTAAAGTATGGGTAACATGTTCTGCTGCTTATATAAATATCAACAGGACAGCACAGGAAGAGTAAGCTAGAAAATTCGCCCACGCCAAAAAAACACACACACCTAAAACAAACAAACAAAAAATAACGACGAGGAGAAAAGTACAAAGCAAACTATGAATACAGTCTTTCTTCGCTTACGCTAAAAACACAGACGAGGAGATGCGAGCTAAATACTTCGCCCACACCAAGAGTACGGATGCAGAGGAGTTAAGATAGAAATGAAAATAGTGACTCTGAAAAAAGATTACATTTTCCACCTCCACATCAACAGTAAAGCCGAAAAGACGGTTTAATTAGAATATAGCCGAAGTAGAGGAGTTTATACAAAATCATAAATGAAGTTTCCCTTCACTCACACGCACGGCGAGGGACGTCCAATTAATAGACTTGGCGAACAGCAGCTGTGGGCCTCGTGGCGTCAGTAACAGGGGCGTCAGACAACGACACCCACACACATGCGCAGCACGAACTCGGAAATGGAGGGAAACACCTTCCTACCGGCAATAGAACTCTGCTCAGTTCAGGACCATTAAACTAAATATCGACGGTGGTTTGTTTCCCGAAACGATTTCCAGCTCGCCTTGGTCATTTGTTGCCACCTTTGCTTGATTTGCAGACAAACGCACGCAAAACCGGTCTCTCTGTTGGACTTTTTTTCCTTTATACTTCTGCCACCTCCTACCTGCCCCTAGCCCCTCCCGTCCCCGCTTGTTATAAATCTAGCGATAAGTTCTACCCACTCCAGAACATTCGACCCCATCCATTGATACCCACGTCCGCCCACAGTGTGTCGTCTAGGATTTTCTTTTACTCATTACTGGTTCAAACCCCATTCGGGGCGAATAAAAATACCCGATTTTCCCGAGCAGTCCACCCAGCTGGAAATGGGTACCTGATCTTTTTCAGGACCAGGGAAGGCAAAGGCAGCAAGGGAGAGGATATTGGCACCGCCCTTATAACACTGGCCCCTATAGAGAAGTGGAAATCTCTAACGCGGACCAATCATGGTTATGGGACTACCTTTATCTCACCCTTTACCATCAACATGCCAGGAATAGGCTTGACAGAGGTGTGGGGGGGTTCCCCTTTGATGGTTCCCTCAGACCTCTCTCAAGCCTATTCCTAGCGTGTTGGTCACAAAGTGTTCAATTCCACTCAATTACGAATCTAGCAGCTTCCTCTACCACCATTTCCCCGGCCAAACGGCCAACCAGGAAAGAGAGAATGCTTAAATATTTCGCCTCTTTAAGGACATGATATGGGTTATAATTATGACGGCTTACTAGCGCCAAAACTAAAAATTAGTAATTAACCCGTGAAAGTTACTAATTTTTACGAGAAAATTACAATTATGACGTGAACATTACTAATTTTCACGTGTTAATTACTTATTTTCACGTGTTAATAACTAATTTTCAAGTGTTAATGTCTAATTTTCAGTTTTGGCTCGCTTCCTGACGGCTTACTAGCGCCAAAACAATTTTTTTGCAATTTTCACGCGTTAAATACTAATTTTCATTTGCCTCGTGACTGTGGGGGCTCAATGCGCATGCGCGACTGTTACACCGGCCAGAGCGAAACATCCTTCGATTCGAAACTTTTCTGGTCCATAGTTCTTTAATCCGATGCAAATTAACAATAAGAGCTGAGCGCATGTGTAGATAACCGTGACATACAACTGTCTGTCCGACAACTTGTTGAATAACAAATTCTATCGAAAGATGTTTGTGAAAGTGTGTGAGTCTCGACCGAAGAGATCCGTCTGCTAGTGGTCATTTTTCCTCTCTCGGTTCGAACATTTTCGGATTGATTGTCCTTCACTAATACACTATTAAGCAAATTTAGGAGTGAGGTAGTGGAAACAAATATGAGGTACGGCTGTCTGCCCGACAACTTGTCGAATAAGGAATCTTCTTCTTCTTCTTCTTCTTCTTCTGCGTTCGTGGGCTGAAACTCCCACGTACACTCGTTGTTTGTTTTTTTGCACGAGTGGAATTTTACGTGTATGACCGTTTTTTACCCCGCCATTTAGGCAGCCATACGCCGTTTTTGGAGGAAGCATGCTGGGTATTTTCGTGTTTCTATAACCCACCGAACTCTGACATGGATTACAGGATCTTTTTTGTGCGCAATTGGTCTTGTGCTTGTGTGTACACACGGGGGTGTTTGGACACCGAGGAGAGTCTGCACACAAAGTTGACTCTGAGAAATAAATCTCTCGCCGAACGTGGGGACGAACTCACGCTGACAGCGGCCAACTGGATACAAATCCAGCGCGCTACCGACTGAGCTACATCCCCGCCCGAATAAGGAATCATATTGAAAGACATCTGTGAAAGTGTGAGACCACAGCCGATCAAAAGTCCGTCTGCTACGAACAGCTTCGATTCGA